>NC_048597.1:183759236-184085069 GCF_003668045.3 Cricetulus griseus
AGGGATGCGTTTAATACAATTAACTTCACTATATTTTTGTTAAAGAGAGATTTGTTGTTTTTTATTTTATTTTTGACTGTGCAAGTGAATATTTGAAAGTACAAATATTTGGAGAAAGTTTTTACTTCAGTGAAGTAAGATTGTACTTGTTGCTGTTAGGTCTTGGAATTAATGATTTTTTTTTTATTTTTCTTTATACTATCTTAAGATTCAGATGCTTATGTCTGCATCAAATTCTAAGTGTGGTGCTGCTTAGGATTATAAATTGTTCCTATGGTCTCAAAACAAATGTCAGTAAAGTTGGTAATAAAATGAAATTCTTAATTGTCCTCTAATTTATAAGCACCAAAACAAAACCTACATGTTTTTATGATAAACCTCTGAGGGGAGTTTAGAAAAGGAAGAAGAGTTTATTAATAAAGTGAGTGTATGTGCCACAAGGAGCTAAATTGTGCAGGTCAGCACTTTTACTTTTTCACTGTACAGACTCTGAGGAACATGTCCTACTTTGCGAAAATCTGATAGTAGAGGTATGATAACTCATGTTTAGCTCTTTTCTCCATTATTGAAAATATAGGGTTTAGTTTTTGACTATTAAAAATAATTCTCTATTAAGGTTTACCATAAATTCTTGAAAGTAGACTAAAGGACCCTAAAGAGACTTTGATAGTGACTTTTAAGGTTTTTATGCGAAGTCATACCAAAATATAACCTAGAGTTTGCCAATATTGAATATTTCCTTTTTTAAACTTAAGACTTCCAGCCGGGTGTTGGTGGCAGTTGCCTTTAATCCCAGCACTCGGGAGGCAGAGGCAGGCGGATCTCTGTGAGTTCGAGGCCAAGCCTGGTCTCCAGAGGGAGTGCCAGAGTAGCCTCCAAAGCTACACAGAGAAACCCTGTCTCGAAAAACCAGGGGAAAAAAAAAAAAAAAGACTTCCAGAAAAGGTGGTAGAGTTTCCATATTTTCCTCATCCAGCTTCCATCACATTAACATTTTTTTTAAAGATTTTTATTTATTTATTATGTATAAAGTCTTTTGCCTGCATGCCAGCAGAGGGCACCAGATCTCATTGAAGGTGGTTTTTGAGTCACCATGTGGTTGCCAGGAATTGAACTCAGGACCTCTGGACAGTCGGTGCTCTTAACCGCTGAGCCATCTCTCCAGCCCCACATTAACATCTTACCTGTTTGTTATAACTAACAATGTTAGCCAAACTTCAGATTCATCATTAGAATGTGACCAAATTTTCTACTGATTCCTTAGATCTTGTTCATGATTCCACTTTGCAGATATTCTTAACATTTCCCGAGAGCTGGGATTAAAGGCATGAGCCACCAATGCCCGGCCATTTTCATAGTTTTTAAAGTTACACTTTTCTATTCATGACTCTGACAATTAAACATTGTGAGTTAATTAGTATTAGTAGACATTAACAATGCCAGTATAATTTTTAAGTATTTTTATTTGCATTTTTCTGTCTAGTAAATTTTAAAAAGTGTATATCAAATATAATTGTCTTTATTGTTTTGTTTCTGAATTAGTGTATATCCTTTTATTTTTTTGTTGTTAAAATAGCTCTTCTTATGAGAAGGTTACTCAGACAGTCCTTGAGCTTGCTATGTAGACAAGGAAAGCTTTAAATTCCAGATTTTCCTGTGTCCACTTCCTGAGTGCTGGGATTACAGGTAGGCACTGCTGTGCCTGGCTTTTTTTTGGGGGGGGGACGTGGTCATTTTGATATTTAAGCATTGTTTAACTTAAAACTCTTGGGTTATACATTTTATTATGTGGAAGGTCCAAAAATCACTCAGCTTACTTTGCAGAGTGATTGTTGTTCCTTATGAGTCCACTTGGATTATATTTGTATGTGTATATACATTAGTATACTTACTATATAGTACTGGAGCTTATATTTCCAGTTGTATTGAATACTTCATAATTATACTGAATATGCATACAGTTGCATAGAAACCTATATTGCTCTATTCTTGACCACATTACAGTCCATCTCATATTTTTCACTATGCTCTTGAGATCTTGCTAGCTTGGCTAAAAATTCCTTTGAGCTCTAGTGTAGTTGATTGTTTTTACTCTTTGCCTTTTTTTGTTTTTACTCTTTGCTGTTTGGCTCTTTTTTCTTGTTAGGGGTTTTGCCACCCAGCTCCTAAATAAAAATACATGGAGACTTTTTTTTAAAAATAAATGCCTGCCCTTAGCTTGGCTTATTTCTAGCCAGCTTTTCTTAACTCAAATTGGTTTCTTAACTTAAATTATTCCATCTACCTTTTGCCTCTGGGCTTTTACCTTTCTCTATTTCTATATATCTTTTCTTTCCTTCTTACTCCCATGTCTCCCTGTATGGCTGGCTCCTGATGTCCTCCTCCTCCTTTTCTCGTTCCTAGATCTTTGTCTCCTCAAATTTCTCCTCTTTATTCTTTCTGCCCACCAGCCCTGCCCATCTTTTCTCCCACCTTGCTATTGAACATTCAGCTCTTTATTAGACAATCAGGTGTCTTAGACAGGCAAAATAACACAGCTTCAGACTTAAACAAATGCAACATAAAAGAATAAACATGTTCCACAGCATAAACAAATGTAACACATCTTAAAATAATACTCTACAACACTATAGGTCTCTTGCAGAAGGCCCATTGACTGAGGTATTTATCAACAGCTTCTATCCTAATTCGTTTCTGATTGGCACTGTTATTCATTCCATGGCCCAAGTTGCTTATGACATTCCAAATTCCTTGGGTTAGGATAGGTTTCTGAGGGACAACTAGAAGAATGCATTATTTTTCTTTATGACTATCTAGTTACTAAGTTCTAAACATGGTTTGAAAATTCATTTTATATAAAAAACTTTTACAGTGATATTTGGGAGTAGAATATAGGAGTTATTGAAGCTAGCCGGGCAGTGGTGCCACACACCTTTAATCTCAGCACTGAGGCAGAGGCAGGTAGATCTCTGTGAGTTACAGGACAGTCAATGCTATTACACAGAGAAACCCTATCTCAAAAACCAAAAAAAAAAAAAAACGTTTCTGAAGCTTTTAGTTTTTTACATTCATGTCATTATGTTTTCATTTTCCTCTCTGTTTATGCAGTCAGACTAGCCTCATCTACAAGATCTAGTTCCAGGACAGCCTCCAAAGCCGAAGAGAAACCCTGTCTCGAAAAACCAAAAAAAAAAAACAAAAAAACCAAAAACAGAAAACAGAAAACAAAAAAAGAATTTGCTGCCCACATTAGGTGATCAGTTTTAGCTGGCCAGACAGGAAGAAATGAGCTCATTAGTTTGATTTCAATTTTGATAGTTGATATTTTTGTCCAACTAATAATTTTGTGTTTTTTTAATTTGTTGAATCATCAAAGGTTTTTATCTTAAAGATATAGTTATGCTATTAAATTGTTTTTATACCTATATTTAAAACAATAGTTATAATTATGTCCAGTATATGTAATATTCTTTCTTCAAATTTAACAGGGTTATGTAACAAACTCTCCAACAGTTCTGTCTAACAACTCCTCAGAATTACTGTTTGACCTGACCCAGGATACAGGATTGTCACATTACCCAGCAGCACCAGCACTTTCTATTGCAGGTTGGTGTCGTTGCTTTTTTACCTTAAAATGGTTAAAAGAAACTTGATGGATAATCATATTGGATTAACTTTCTATTTTGAAACCCATATCTTTGTGTAAAAATATTTGTGTATTGTAATATGGACTGCTGTAAATAGTTTTTTTAAGTGTCTTTTGGAGGCAGTTGTATGTAAAGTCATTCTAAACCACATCATGCTCTTTTTTTCCTATGAACCCAACCTTAAAAATGCTTTAAAAAACATTAGTCAATTAGAGAAGGTTTCAGTTATTATAAACATTGTTGAGAAAAATTAGTTTCCGTGGCCACCAGTATAAAAAAGTATGTGGTTATAATTGAATTCTTAATTAGGTTAGTGTCTTTCTAGTTCAATAAGTGATTTCAGTATATAATTAAGTATGATTTTATGTGCTATAAAGTGGCCACAATAAAGAAATAGTTTCTGGACTAGTGATGTGACTCAGCAGGCACATCCACTTAATTCTAAGCATAATGACCTGAGTTCCATCCCTGGGACACACATAGTGGGATGAGAAAACTGGACTCATAGCAAGTTGTCCTCTGACCTCTACATGTGTGCTGTGGCATGTATGTATCTACCATACCCTCCTTTTCCCTCCCCTCCTCTCATAAATAAAAGATAATTTAAAGAAGTTCTTGAATGTGGTGGTATACGCCTATAATCTCAGCATTTAAGAAGCTGTGGCAGAGGATTATTATCAGATTGAAGTCAGCCTGAACTATCTAATGATTTCAAGGCCATCTTATGCTACAGAGTGGGACTGTGTCTCAAAAACAGACGGACAGATATTACTGACTTAGACATAGTAAAAAAAAGTCTTTAGAGGAGTAATGCAATTTACCTATTGAAGATTTAAAGTTCTTTTAGTACATATGATAAGTACTCTTCATAAATTTAAAGTATATTAACATTCCATGAAAGAATTTTGTCTTTGTGAAAATTCCTCATAGTCAAGGCAAGTTAATTCTTGAACACTAGCAATTTGTATTTATTCAAGTATTTTAACTAAGATGTACAAGATATTTTGGAATGTTTAGATTGTTTACTAAATTAATGAGGTGTTTACCAGACTTTCCTGCACTTTTTTTCATAATAGGGCTTTAAGTGCTTTTCCATTTTGTCACTTACATACATAGTTTACTAAAATGTTTACTAATATCTTGTTAATAAAATAGGTACAAGCGAAAAGAAACGGAGAAAAAATATTTGTATTAAATCTGGCATTAGGAAGCTCATAGACTTTACTCATAGGAAAAGTCTGCAGTCTTGAAACTTCTGGGAAGAAAGAACCAGTAAAGACTCCTATTCTCCCTCTCAGCTTTCTGCTACAGTGAGTGAAACTTCATTAAGTGGGATAACTAGGAAGTTGTAGGTTTGAACCTCTGCTCTTAAGAATGTTTAGTTTTTATCAGATCAACTGATGATGAATTTTTCCTATTAAGAGATGGGGCTATTTGTTTTTCTTGTGTAATCCGTTCAGTTCTCCACACATGGAAGAAGGCACCTGAAGATATCATTTTGACTCTTACTGTAGTTCACATAGGGCTGTTTTGAAGCCCAAACAAGATAAGTGAAATGTGAAAATACATTTATAAGGTTCAAAGGATTTGATAACAAATAGCAGCATCACTCAGTAACATTATTGATTGACAGACTACTGTCTGTCTGATTATGAGATTTTGAAAGGAAGTAGGATTTTTACTGGCAGAGCTAGAATTGTTTGGGGATAGAAAATAGTACAAGCCTAAAAAAACAGATAAAGGGTCAGAATTTAAAACATATGCAGGACCAGTTGACATGACTCAGTTGGTGAAAGCATTTGCTTCCAAGTCTGACAACTTAAGTTTGATCCCTGGAGCCTACATGGTGGAAGGAGAGAACAAATTGTTCCAGATTTTACTCAAATACTATGGCTTCTGCACACCCTCACTCATGCACACAGATAAATAAATAAAAGTAAAAAAGATTGGAATGAATACAGAGTAATTTTATGTGGTGTTGAGATGTCTCATGATAAATTCTTAAATTGAAGAAGTCTGTTTTTGCCATTTAGTCTATTTTATGATTAATTGATGGTTAAAAATGCTACCACCCATTTCTTTTTCAACTAACATAAACATGTTAATACAACTATACTACCAGAGGTCTTTTTCATGCACCTGCAGTGTCTGTCTCTAATCAAGTATTTTGAAGATGAGGAAAAATCATTATTACTTTGTTTTAAAACATGAAACAATGAAATGACCTAGTCTAATATTTTTATTTTCTTGGCAAGTTTATCCTCACTAAAAATAATTAGGCAGATCTTTTGGAATAAAGTTACCCTTTAATGCAAGTTAAGGTATAAAGTGTTTTGTTAGTAATTATGATTGTTATTTATTTTTTTCTGTGTACCTAGTATTTTAAGGTTTTTAAATACATTGTTTGACCTTAAAGTAACTGTAAAATAAGGTATCATAATTTATTTTACCAAAACAGAAACTGAAACTCAGAGAAGTTAAATAATATATAAATAGAGACTTACAGAGTCTGGGTTAGAATCTAAGTTATCTGACTTAAATGCCTGGAATATCTCTAACATTTATTGTTTTTATATTTACTGTACAGATGTTACTATTTAATGTGCGGTTTGGGAATCCTTTGTACAAAGTACATTATGTGTTATTAAAAAAAGACTTCGGCTTAGTTACAGTCTAACTGTCCCTCTTTTCTCTTGCTGATACTCTAAGGTTTAATCCTTTAGCTTTATGGTGATTTTTTAAGTGGTAAATTATTTTTAAGAACGAAATCTCTATGTATAAAAAAATTTATATAGAAATCTAATAAATCAAATGAAAGAGTTTTTGTTTATTTTTAGTCAGATACTCCTTAATATATTCCTTAAAATGGGACACATCTCCCTCTCTTATATGCCCTTTCATTTGAGTAAGATATGATTCAGGCGTAGAAGTTTCTACTTTGTACATAGCAATAAATGTGTGATGTCACAAGCTATAAAGGGGTCACTTTGTTAGGTGGGAAAGAACTAATATCACATTAGGCATTTTAAGTAGTTACAAAACTTTAGCTTGGCATGGTGGTGCACACCCTTAATCCCAGCACTCGGGAGGCAGAGGCAGGTGCTAGATCCCTGAGTTCATGGCCAGCCAGGTCTATAGAGTGAGTTCTAGGACATCCAGGACTGCACAAAGGAACGATGTCTTGCGGGGGCGGGGGAAATTTTAGAATCTATAACTGGAGCAAATTATTGTGTGTGTGTGTTCATGTGGGGAGTGTGTATGTGTGTAGTACAAACTTAAATGTACTAAGCCTGTGAAGATTATTGGTTCTTAGGAACTTCAAAATACCATTCTTCAGTTATAATATTTTTTTCAAGCCATATTCAGAATGTTCTTCCATAGAAAGGTAATTTCACAAATTGATTGAGTAAATGCAGTCCTCACACTCTTTAAGTTTGTATCATTTCATTTGTTTGCTTTTTTTTGAGACAGGGTCTTACTATGTAGCTCTGCCTGACTTGGAACTGGTTAGGTAGATCAGGCTGGTTTCAAATTCACAGAGCTCTGCCTACTTCTGCCTCCCAAGTACTAGGATTAAATGTGTGTGCCACTGTGCCCAGCAGTATCATTTAATTTTTATCATTGATATAGCATAGTTCAATTATATATTTTAGCTCCCACACATTTAGACTTAAGTAGTTATGAACAGTATTTTATAGTATTTTAAAATCTTTCTCCCACTATTTAAATCATTTTAGGTTTGAATGAAAGTTCATTTTCATCAAAACGTCCTTTCTCTGACATAAGCAGTGTTAACTCAAAAAAACCTAAACCCAGTGACAATATTTCTGGAGCAGATGCCTCTTCTGTACTGTCTTCAGAAAAGCCTCCATCAGTGTTGTCTCTGCAGGTGGCGCCATTGCAAGGTAAATGAGAATGAAATTACTGTAATAATTAAAGATAAGTTTTATAGATTGTTACAAGTTCAGAAACTAATAGTGGTTGTTTAAAATGAGAAAGTGCTGCATTTGGGGCTGGAGAGAAGGCTTATTGGTTAAGAGCATTTAAAATTCTTGCAGAGAACCTGGGTTTGATCCCCAGCACCCACATTGAGTGGTTTACAACCACCAGCTAATGCCAACTCCAGGGGACCTCACATTTTCCTCTGGCCCCATGGCCACCAACACAAATGTGACATTCACGTACATACATTTGTGTGTGTACCCACTAGTAACTACAAATAATTCATGAAAAAAAAAAAACCCAAAACCTGAAAAGTGATGCATTTCGTTTTAATATCAATCTGAATTTATTTTAGGTGCAAATTGCTCATCAAATCAATCTAAAAATGGAACAACTTTTCCAAGAGCATGTCCTAAGTGTAATATTCACTTCAATCTTTTGGATCCTCTGAAAAAGCACATGACGGTAAAATTTTTTCAAAATCTAATTTTAAAAAGATTGAAAATCCTTAAAAATGTTAATAACCGATTTTTAGTAAATGATGGTTTGTTTTAACAATTAGGTATGAGATCTCATATTGGATATATCCATAGTGCTTAGGTAAAAATTTATATTCAAAATGATTCTATTAGATAGTGAAATTTGGCCAGGCGTTGGTGGCACTTGCCTTTAATCCCAGCACTTGGGAGACAGAGGCAGGCGGATCTCTGTGAGTTCGAGGCCAGCCTGGTCTACAGGACAGTCAGAGCTACACAAAAAACCGTTTCAAAAAAATCAGACAAACAAACAAGATAGTGAAATTCTTTAGTACATAAATTTACAGTATTTGCTCATTGTATTCTGATTTTAAACACAATATATTGATTTACATATATTCAGATTTATAAAACATTTATATAAATTTTATCTGTTATAACTTAAATTCTATAGTGTACATATATATGTAATGTGTGCATTCTGCATTAGATGATCTAAGATATGCATATTAATTGTCAGTAATCAGACATAAATTTTAAATGCTCATGTTTTCCATATTGCTTTGATAAAGTCCAGAATATAGTTTGTACAATTATTACAAATTAGTTTAAAGTTTTTATTGGGATAGGAAGCTTTTGGTTTAGATTTTAAGAAAATTTCAAGGTATTTATGAAGTATGAAGTTTAACACATTCCTTCAAATATTAGCTTTTACTGTGATCTGCTATTCTTTCATTAAATTGTTCTGTAACCTTGTTCCTATTATACATGGCACAAAGGCATAAGAGATAAGAAAAACAGCAATATAGAGTACAAAGGGAAGAGAATGAAAGAAAAGAAATAGGTATTGCTATTTCAGAGACTGGCAATTTTTAACTCATCATTTTCAAAAACAGTAACAGGAGGAACTCACAGGCAGTTTATGGAGAAAGGGAAGACATTTTTGTCAGTGGTGTGCCCACTGGTTATCTATACTCCTCCAAATAACCCTTCACTCATAAAAGTAATCATAATCAAACTTACTGAGCTATAATAAAAAGGAAACTGAAGACAGGAGGACTTAGTATTTACTGGGAGCAGGCAGAGTGGGAACAAGAACAAGAGAGGGTAATGAGGGTTGAATGTGATCAAAATACATTATGTACAGATACGAAAATGTTGTAGTGAAACCCATGCTTATGAATAATTAATATAGACAGAAAGACTTAAAAAATTCCAAACCTAGTCTATTCAGAATTGTATTGAATTTATACTATTTCTAGCTCCCAGAGTGTAGACTTGAGAAATGTACTTTGTGCTTTGCTCATACAGGAAATTATCCTGTCCAAGGATTTCCACTTTCTTCATAATGTTTTAGTAAGACATATAATGATTTATATGTTTGACATTAGAGATAGAGGGGCAAAATGGGAGTGCATTTGACTCATTTTTTGACTAAGTGTTATAATTATATGATTCATAAAAAGCAAATACAGGGTTACAAGTGAGGAATCTGGCCTGGATTCATATCTGCCTGATTCATGAGGTGACTCTCAAAGAAAATAACTTCATATTTGTTTCCTTTATGTGCTCTCTGGTTTTCTTTTTGTGTTATCATGACCAAAAGTAATATAGAAAGAAAAGATTAGTCAGGTGTTGGTGGCGAATGCCTTTAATCCCAGCACTTGGGAGGCTGAGGCAGGCAGATCTCTGTGAGTTCGAGGCCAGCCTGGTCTCCAAAGCAAGTGCCAGGATAGGCTCCAAAGCTACACAGAGAAATCCTGTCTCGAAAACAAAAAAAAAAAAAAAAAGAAAAGAAAAGAAAAAGAAAAAAGAAAGGAAGAACTAAAGAAAGAAAGAAAAGGTTTTAAGCTAGCTTACAGTTAGTCCATTTTGAAGGGAAGTCAGGGCAGGAACCTGGAGGCAGGAACTGAAGCAGAGACCTTGGAAGAATGCTCCTTAGTGGTTTGCCTCTCATGGCTCGCTTTCTTATACAACAAAGGACTACTTGCACAGGTATGGCAATGCCCCTAGTAGGTTAGGCCCTCCCACATCAGTCATTTTAAACAATGCCTCAAACTCATCTATAGCCCAGTGTGATTGAGGCATTTTCCCAGATGACTCTAGTTTGTGTCAAGTTTACAAAAAACTGATCAGGACACTTCCACACTAAGAGATATTAGTGACCTCTGTCCTAAATGTGTTTTTATATCTTTTAGCATTTTTTATAATTACTTTTATTGTAAATTGCCAAAATGTTATATAATAGTCAAATAGTAGAACCCCATAGCATTTTATGAAAGTAACATAATTCATATAATGTGAATGTATGTATTGTATTCTTGTATATATTATTTCATAATATATCCATCAAATCTAGGAAGGGTGACTTTAAAACCATGAGGCAATTTTTTTAGGGACAGAAAGTTATCTCAGAAGTTGAAATATTTTTATTTGAGGCTGAGGAGGTTACAGAAGGGAATGGAGACGTTTACAGTTAGTACTGTGTTATATAGTTAGATGGGAATTAAGTTCATGTTGTATAGGAACATAACATGGTAGGATGAATATAATCAAAAGCAACACATGTGTATCAAAAAGAGGAAAGGCTTTTGAATGTGCTAATAAATGATAAAAGTAAAGGTAATGGATATAATTACTGTTATTTAATCATTACCTAATGTAAAAATGAGTCAAAAAATAACTATAAAAATTCCAATTCTAGTCCCCACTTCAAAAAATAGTTTCAAGGGCTAAAGAGAGATGCGTCAGTGGTTAAAGTACTTGCTTCTCTTGCAGAGGACCTAGATTTAGGTCCCATCATCCACATGGCTGCTCATAACTATGTGTGACTCCAGTCCTGTATGGAGCCTGACACTCTAGTCTGACCTCGAGGGGAACTATACACATATGCACATTCGTAAATGCAGGCAAAGCACACACATAAAATAAAAATAATCTTGAATAAAAATATAAGTTATAGGCACTTTTAACTTTTTTGACAAGAATGAAGTATATATGGTGTGTGATAATTAGTCAAACTACAGCTACAAGACTGAAGGTATCTAATATTTACAGAATGGCTTAACTCATAAAAATAAGGGATAAATGAAAGATTGTAGAACAAGGCTTAGAGCCAAAATGATTTTATGGCCAAACAAGGTTGTTCAATTGATTTCAGATCCTAGTATTGTGGACTCCATATCTTACTATCTTTAATAAAACAAAAATCTAAACTTAATCCTTGTTTTTCAAGTTGTTCTTGTCTTTTGAATGTTTTAGGATATCTTGATTTTCCCTAAGACCAAATCCCTACTCCTTTTACTATTACCTTGCCTACTTTTACTTTTCATTTGTTTTTCTTCTGCTTTTCCCCTGAGGAACTAAATTTAAAATATTATCAAAGAGTTATGGTGAACAAGGACATTGTGCTAATTTTAGAACTCTGATTTTGTCCTTTCTTGTGATAGAAAATAAAACATCAGCCGGGCGTTGGTGGCGCACGCCTTTAATCCCAGCACTCAAGAGACAGGAGACAGAGGCAGGCAGATCTCTGTGAGTTCCAGGATAGGCTCCAAAGCCAGAGAAACCTTGTCTCGAAAAAAAAAAGAAAAGAAAACATCAAGTAGTTTATCATCTGTTATATTTATCATAATTCACGAGTATGTTAGTATAACCATTAACTTTCATAAATATTAAAATAGACATTTTTGGAGAACATAAACCTTGCACTATACCTTTCCGTAATTCATTTCATAGGTTCAGAAGAGAATCACATACCAAATATAACATGGAGGGAGTGGCTTCTGCTGAAAGCCAGATCTGACATTTAGGGTATAACGTTAACCCATTATTAATTACAAGATTCGCATTTAAAAAATTAAGTTCCAGTTTTTCCTGTGATTTTTGTATCCCCACAGGAAGGTTTTAAATAAGGGCTAGTGCTTTATCTGTCAAAATAATGCCTTTGATATACATACGTAATACATAAATCTTAAGTAATTTCCTTGTTTAAGTCTCCCTCCTGACACCTGTCTTTCTGTGATTGAATTCAGGGCCTTGTGCATGTTCTACCACTAAGCTGCAGTCATGGCTCTCAAGTGATTTTCTATAGTAGAGTGGGTTTGCTCCATACCATGCTTCTTTTCCCTTAAAATTAAAAGTATTATTATTTCTACTAGTCTTATCAAAGTCCTTAGAAATAACTTGATTTTCCTTGTTTTGAGTTCATATATGTTTACATGTATCTCAGGAAAAAAAATCTAGAAATAAGGCTGGACCTTTAAAACCAGCCCTCAGTAGCAGAGGCAGGGAAATCTTTGTGAGATCAAGGCCAGACAAGTCTACTTAGCAAATTGCCAGCCAGCTCTGTCTCCAAGAAAATAAATAAATAAAAAATAAATAAATAAAAATTTAAAAAAATCAGAAACATAAATAACAAAACGTTTCTTACCTCTCTTTTTATAGTAAAAAAAAAAAAAGGGGATGTAGGTGGAGTTGTGGTTCCATTCTATCAAAGGGAAAAAGGATATTGTTAGGATATACTTATCCTTAGTGACAAGGTCTCACTATATAGTCCTGACTGACCTAGAACTCACAGAAATTCACCTGCCTCTGCTCCCTGAGTGCTAGTATGAAAGGTGGGGGCCACCATATCCAACTAATCCACTTATTTTAATTTAATAAATGTAAGTTACATTCCTCTCTTATGAGTCAGGTTTGGTTTTGTTTTTTTTTTTTTTTTCAGTATTTTCCTACCCCCTAGATATATTTTAAATGTTTTTTGGTGTTTTTACTTTTGTGTGTTTAGAAATTGATAAGTGGGCTGTGACGTTTCTTTGAAGCAATCTGTTCTTTACAGGAGGACCTAATCTCTAGAACCCACATTTATAATGGCTTGAGTGGTATTCATGCTCTAGTACCAAGCTAGGTGGCTGCTGCTTGAGAAGGGCAGCAAGCTTGTTTTCTGTATACGTATACGTGTACATATATATATGTGTGTGTGTGTGTGTGTGTGTGTGTGTGTGTGTGTGTGTGTGTGTGTATATCTGTACTCGCACCCACATGTACAACCTGCATGTACATGAACAAACGCACACAGAGTATAAAAGAAAGTTGACAGTGAAATGAAGTAGGAATGATGTAACCTTGCAGAAAATTCTGTTCATCTCTGTCTTCTATCACAGGCCTGGCTCCTCATGGAATGTTTCATGAATGATAATGATCTAAAAGACTCACATGTGGCAAAAGAGGAAGTGATTGTTGTAACCACAGCATAGAATGACTGTGTTAAGATTTTCAGATGCTGATTTAATAGCACCCTTAAGAAGCATTACATTATAAAAGGCCTGTGTTTCTTGCTTTAAAAAAAAAAAAAAAAACTAAAATAAACAAAACACTTCTTAGGCTTCTTCCTTAGGTGGTCTGAAGTCATCCCAGGAACTTGCATGTATGTATGTATGTATGTATGTATGTATGTATGTATGTATGTATGTATTTATTTAGAGATGGGTTATTTGTTTGTTTTGTGTAGCCCTGGCTGTCTTGGAACTCACTCTATAGACCACGCTGACCTCGAACTCAGTGATTTGCCTGCCCCTGCTGGGATTAAAGGCATGTGCCACCACCTGGCAGGAATTGCCATTTTAATAAGCATTTCTGGATTTTTGATGCAGATTTTTCTAGATTTGCCCTCAAAGAAAAACTTACTAAAAAAGCCTTACAAATAAAAATTATGCACAATAAACAAATTACTTATATCTTTATTTTAAAAGTGTATATATGGAAAGTTTCATATTACAACCAATTTATGTGACAACTTGATTTTATTCCTGAAAAATATTTTCTTCAAATATTTAAGTATTCTGGATTCCAAGATGTACCAGATGCATTTGTGTTTGTGTCCCAAATATTTTCTAGTAATATGAATCTAGGGAATGGCAATTTAGCTGTGTAAAAGTCTAGTTATACCCAGCTTAGGAAGTTGTGGCTTTTTAGGGTTTTTTGTTTGTTTGTTTTGGTTTTTTGTTTTGTTTTGTTTTTTTGGTATTTTGAGACAGGGTTTCTCTGTGTATCCTTGGTTGTCCTGGAATTCACTTTGTAGACCAGGCTGGCCTCTGCCTCATAAGTGCTGGGATTAAAGGTGTGCACAAACACCGGCAGGAAGTTTCCATATAACCTGATACATCAAAGCATGTAACACTAATTTTCCTCCTGTACTATTGTCAGGTTATGAATGATTTTTGGTTAAGAAATAAATGACTATTAAATATGTATATAAGCAAGCAAATTGCATGGGAAAAGTTTAAAATCTATAGCCAAGTCCTAGTCTTAAGGTTTTTTTTCATCTCTTTTAAATTTTTGTTTTGTTAAGATAATGTTTATGGGCTGGCGAGATGGCTCAGCTGTTAAAGGTGCTCGCCGCCAAACCTGACGACTTGAGTTTGATCCCTGGAACCCACATGGTGGAAGGAAAGAACCGACGTCCACAGGTTGTCCTCTGACCTCCACAAGTGCACTATGGCACTCACACTCCCATACATAACATATACGCTAAACAAATAAATAATCTATTTTTAAAAAGATATTTACTTTTCTAAACTTTTTTGAATACCCACCACAGACTTTCAGTATTTCTTCCAGATATCTTACCAACCATAGTTTTGTGTGGTTTAGCCTTAGATGAAAACAATTGTTTTTGCTATTGTTCTGTAATAAAATAAGGCATCTTTTTTTTTTTTTTTCTTTTTTAGTATTGTTGTCCAGACATGATAAATAACTTTTTGGGGTTGAATAAAATAGAAATTTCAAATACAGCAAATGAAGCTAAGACTCTTGATTCAGAGAAAGGAAAATTGATCATGTTAGTTAATGACTTTTATTATGGAAAACATGAAGGAGATGTCCAAGAAGAACAGAAGACTCACACAACCTTTAAATGCTTCAGTTGTTTGAAAGTTCTCAAAAATAATATTAGGTATGTAAATATGTATTTTTTATTTAATGAAAGTTGAAATACTAAAGATATAACCATTGTGTCTTTAGCATACACTGTCTTGCCATTCTAGATAAGCAATTTCAGTATTATCTCCTTTGGTATATTTTCAGATTCTCCTCTTAAATCTGCTCCTTTTTCTTTCATATGGCTTAAGAAAGGACAAGAATTATTTTAATTTGGAGTAAAATGAACTTATTAGTATTCTAGGAATTTAGTCATGTAGTTTTAATTTTCTGATGTCTCTCAATAGTATAATTTCTTCACAGTACAAGTAGTTCTCCAAAAGATTGACTTCTTCCTTACTAATGCTGTTTGTTCAAATCTTCTACTTTATGTCTATCATCTTTATAATATATATCTTATGGGAATTGTCATCTTTTTAGAGATGTACTAATTTCTAAAGACTTTTGGCTTAATTTTAAAATTTAAATAAAAATAAGATATTTCATTCTTAATGGATTTAAAAAAATTTATATTCAAATATTTTAAATTTTAGGAATTTATACTTGTAATCTTTGAATGGCCTATGTTATAAAAATACCACCCATGGGGCTGGAGAGATGGCTTAGTGGTTAAGGGTTCTGACTGCCCCTCCAGAGGACCTGGGTTCAATTCCTAGTACCCATATGGCAACTCACAATTGTTTATAATTCCAGTTCCAGGGAACCTGATACACATAGCAAAACACCAGTGCACATAAATAAATTTAAAAGATTTAAAATTTAAAAAAAATAAATTTAAAAAGATATCACCTCTGTCATGTGTGGTGGTACACATCTTTATTCTAGCATTCTGGAGGCAGAGGCAGGTGGATCTCTTGAGTTTGAGGCTAGCCTGGTTTACAGAATGAGTTCTAGGACAGCCAGGACTTCATAGAGATAGCCTGTCTTGAGAAAAACAAAACAAAACTTACAAGAAGTCACCAGGCAGTGTTAGAGTGCACCTTTAATCCCAGCACTCAGAAGGCAGAGGCAGGTGGATCTCTGTGAGTTTGAAACCAGCGTGGTCTTCAGAACGAGTTCTTGGACAGCTAGGGTTACACAGAGAAACCCCATCTCAAAAAACCAAAGCAAAGCATTTTATACACCAACAGTTGCAGAATTCATTCATTTTTCTGTCGTCTGTGGCTTTCTGCTACAATGATGCTCACAGATTTCTTTAAGATAATACTTTGTACATTCCCCAATAACTTGAAGACCTAGTGGCCCCAGTAGTTCAACAGGGAAATTGTGAAGCAGTATTGAAGTGGGCCTCCACCACTTAGTTCCATATTCTTACCATTACAAGATTCAGTTGGAGATAGGGTGTAAATTGTACAATTGTGATTCACTGTTTTCTTTCCTTGTTAAATGTGATACATACTGCAGAAGTGCTTTTATCTTTTAAGATTAGCCCATTTAATATTCAACTTGAAAAAAGTGACTTTCTAGGAATTATTTCAGGACATTAGTTTCATATGTTTATATTATTAGAATATTTAGAAAATTTAAGCCATTACCTTTAGTAACATACAGAAACTGAACACAGAAAACTATTGCTTGAGAAATGTAACCTTAATGGTAAATACCTCATGACCAAAGGAATTAAATATATAGTATTACCCCAATTTTTTTCAGTAAAATCTGGGAAAGCAAGGTGGATTTTTGGTATTTTGCTTTGTTTTTGAGATAAAAATCTCTCTATGTACCCCTGGCAGGCCCCAAACTCACAAGAGATCTGCCTTCTTTTGGCTCCCAAGTGCTAAGATAGGTATGTGCTATCATGCTTGTGGCCTTGTTTATAACTTATATAATGGTAAGAAACATAGCAAGATTTCTGTTCTGACTCGTCAGTACAGGTTTTTCATTACTGTTTTGTCCCTATTAGATATAACTAAAAACAGTCACCGTAAGAAGTTTGCCCTTTTCTCCCATATATTGGCATGAGAGCTATGCATTCCAATTAAGTCTTTTTTTTTTTTAAGTAAAGATTTCTTTATTTTTAAAATTTATTCTTCTCCCATATATTACATCCTGATTGCGGTTTCCCTTCCCTCCTCTCTTCCCAGTGCCCCCATCCCTTCTCATTCACCCCCACTCCTCCTTTCCCTTATGGAAAGGGCAGGCCTCCAGAGTCCAACTAAGTCTTATGTAAATATTAAGAGAAATTAGCCAACTAGTTAATGCATTACTTTATGTAAATATACTTTAGTTTCAAGGTGTGGCTTGTGGTATTTTGCCTATATTTAAATGTTTAACAAAGACTTGTGTTTTTGTTAGGTCTTTAGAGCTAGTGTTAAAACCAAAGGAAGGGAAAAAGGATATTTCCAAGTATATTACAACTTGGTTTGAAGAGATAATATTCTTTAGAGATAGGAGAAAGAGACAGATGTCACAGCCTTCATGATAGTCATTCTCTGGATTAATAACATTATCATATAGTTCTATGATCATTTCTGTGACGCTTCCAAATGAATAATTTTATTAATAGTTGACCCAGTCTAAAAATTATCTTGATCAAGTAGTATTACTTTTTAGTTCAGCCAAAAGCTTCAGTAAGTTCCTTCAAATATGCATTCCTATTTTTACCACACTGTGCACTTAGGGTCATAGTTCTGTTCATAAGAAGCCTTGTAGGGACACTGAAATAGCAAAGTATAAAACTGAAAAGTTTAGATTGCCTTACAAAGGGCACAGTCTGCAAGGTAAAGTAAATAGTTTATGCTAACAGTAAACAGTGACACTAAATAAAATGAAAAGTTCTTGTAATTGTAGGCATTAAAACTGCTATTATATGCACTTAAAAACAAAGATATGAGTAAAAAATACTAGTAGCTGAAATTTATTGTATATTTCCAAGGTCTAAAAGGATTTTTCCCATGACTTTAGCTGCTTTTGATGATATGATTCCCTTCCAGTATTAAATTTTACAATGTATATAGTACTTGACATGGCAAAGAAACCTGTTATTTTATCTAAAACAGTCACCTGAAACTAGTGACACTTGAAAACAAAGATGAAAAGAAAGATATCTACTTAGTCACTTCAGTCATTTAAAACATGCACTTTTCTAGAGAAACTGAAGACTCAAAATCTAGAGTAATATTCACTATTTTATTTATAGTGCGTTCGAGATTTCTATGAGTGTTTTACTTTGAACGTTTGCACCTGCTGACAATCTTTTCCAGGTTTATGAACCACATGAAGCACCATTTGGAGCTTGAGAAGCAGAGCAGTGAGAGCTGGGAGAAGCACACCACTTGCCAGCACTGTTACCGCCAGTTCCCCACTCCCTTCCAGCTGCAGTGCCACATTGAGAGCACACACACGCTTCATGACTTCTCTAGTGAGTTGCAACCACGTTTCAGTGTTGAATGTTCCCTGTTTTGACTGTTGAAGCTGAGCAAATCTTGAGGAAACTGTTATAGAAATAAGAACAAGAAATAGACTTTGAAGTTTGGGGGCAAATTGAGAAAGTTAACTTACTCCAACGGCTTCAGCTCAAATCCCAGATGTGTGTCTTTGTATAGCCACATGCATTCAGGCAGGTTATTTGGTACTGAGACAATATGATAAGGAACATGCATTTGTGGTAGTGCTTAAAGAGAATTAGAAGAACTGCACAGAGTTACATGTGTTGAGTATGTATGATTGCTCACTACCTCTAACTGCTTCTTCTGCTGATTACTTATTGATACCGTTATCCAAAAAGAACCTTTATATTTATGTATTAAAATGTTGCTATTTTCTTTCTATTTATAGCCATTTGTAAAATCTGTGAGCTGTCATTTGAAACTGAACAGAATCTTTTACAACATATGAAGGATAATCATAAACCTGGTGAAATGCCATACATCTGCCAGGTATATCATGTTTTATAGTGTTAACTGTTGTTTTGGTGTTAACATTTGTAGGTGTTAGATAAATTGTTAGAAATTTTTTCTTTTAGTTAAGGGACCAAACAGTAAACATTTAGTTTTAGAGGGAATACAGTCTTTGTCATGACCAGTCAACTCTCCCATTGTGGCAGCTCAATGAGTGAAAGAGAATGAATGGATGTGCTTGTGTTCTAATAAAACTTCATGAACTCTGATTTTTGAATTTCATATAATTTTCATGTGTGGTAAAATATATTGGTCTTTTTTTTTGCCATTTAGGTAAAAATGGTAGCTAAAATTAAAGTCCTTCCTACTTAATTTACTAGTACTGTTTTATGTAGAGATAAAGTATTTTATAGGACTCCAAAACCTTTAGAAGTTTCCAAAGCTTTAATATTCAAGACAAGATGGGGTGATAGAGAAGTGATCTACTTGATAAGAATGAAGTTACCTATTTTGGGAAGCAGTCTTGAGCTCTGAAGTATCACCTTCTGCTTTTTGGTGCCTTCATTAGTGGGCTTCTTGCATGAATAGGCACCAGAGCTGGATTGGTAATATATAATCTAATAAATGAATCATCATTGTTACTCTGTAGTTGCAAATTAGTTACAAACTTTCCATTTTAAAATCACATTTTTATTTCTAGGTTTGCAATTACAGATCATCATTATTTTCTGATGTAGAATCTCATTTTAAAACAGCACATGAAAACACTAAGAATTTGCTATGTCCATTCTGCCTCAAAGTTATTAAAATTGCCACACCCTATATGCATCATTACATGAAGCATCAGGTGAGTTTAATAATTCTTACTTTTTCATGTTACCTGATTATCACTCAGAATATTAAGTTTGTTCGTCAGAGGGAGTGAAGTTGTTCCACATTTGCAGGTGATTTAAAGTGTGTATAGAATCACTTGTAAAACTTCCACTTCTTTCCTTACTACTTTTCTAGTGATTCTTGGTCTATAAGTAGTGATGAGTTTCAAAGATGACAAGAAATAGGAAGCCTAGGATTGAGACAAAACAGAAGGCAAATGGAATATGGGAAAGATTGGCTACTTCAGGGTCTCAGTGGATATGAAAATGATTTTGAAATACCCTCTCAAGAGGAGGAGAAAAAAATGTGTTAGAATTGAGAAAGAATCAAGATAGAGAATTCTTAATCTTTTTTCCTCTTGTCTTGTGTTTTCTCTCCACTGTCCAGACCCCTGGTGTTAAGATAAGACATGTTGTCATTATTGACTTTAAGTACTGTTTCATAGTTACCGTGACAAAGGAAACAAGTACTTGGTCAATATTTGGATTCTGCCAGAGCACAGCTTGTTTCCTGAATGACTTATGCTAGCTTTAGCTATGTAATTTCTGGAACTCATCATTAGTTGTTGAATCCTTCCTTCCATTTCTGATGTGATGCTTTTTGGTTCTTTTCCTGGGGCAATTAAGCCATCCTTTGAGCTAACAATGTTGTTGTAACACTGAAACCATCTTTAGCAACAATGCCTTTGTTGGAATCAGAAACTCATGTCTACATTGGATCTGATGATGTGGTCAGGTTTTGCCAGCTCACTGCAAAGCTCAGTGTATTTGTACTTTTTTAAGTATGCACACCAGGAGATGTGAGTGATTATAGAGAAAAACAGTTCTGGGAAATGAACTCATCAGAACTGTCTTTCCAGCCTGTTTAGTTTCTGATTCTTGACTGTATTTTCTGTTTTAATTCATCCTGTTTTAATTCATTTGTGTTGTCTGCATCTGTGAAAAAAAAATGAATGAATCATGCCTATAAAATAATCTTAAGATGAAGCTAGAACTCTTTAACATCCTGTTATTACTGCTTTGAGCATTGTAACTTGTCTGTTCTTTTAAAATACTTCTTTAAAGAATGCTTTAATATGATTTGGTATTTTGTGTGTATCTAAGTCTGTGCACCATGTGAGTGATTGGTTTCTGCAAAGGTCAGAAAAAGGCTTCTATTGGGTCCCCTGGAATTGGAATTACAGATGGTTGTGAGCACCATATGGATCCTGGAAATTAAACCCTGGTCCTCTGGAAGAGAAGCCAATGCTCTTAACCATGGAGTCATCTCTCCAGTTCCTCTTTTAAAATACTGTTTTGACATGTAACAGTTGTTTATTTTGTGGGATACAGTGTGCTAATTTGATACAGTTATACCGTGTACAATAAACAGATCAGAGTAATAACATTTTCCCCAGTCCTTTACACTTCTTTTCTCAGTAATCATGTGTGACTAATGGTAACTATGTTAGACAGTACAGCCATGGAATGTTTTCTTACTATGGGAAGTTTATTGAATAACACTGCTTTCATTTCTTAGAAATATCCAGTCAAATTTATTTGGTTTTAGAAAGGTCATTTAATCCACATACAAACCAATGGGAAATAGCAAAGTGTTAAAAATAACATTTAAAAAATTATATGTTAAGTGTGTGGGTGTGTGCACATGGTAGGAATTGAACTTGGATCCTCAGGAAGAGCAGTAGTACAAGCACTTAACTGCTGAGCCATCTCTCCAGCCCCTTCTATATAAAAACATAGAATAACTAATTTTTACAGTATCACTTCTTTAAATGCTTGATTTGTGACTAAAAGACATTTCATACCACAATTTTTAACATTCTTTGTTGTTTTGTTGTTTGTTTTTGAGACAGGGTCTCAACTTTCATAATTTTGTTTTAAGGATTAATTTATTTTTATTTTGTATTTATGGGTGTTTTGCTCTCATGTATTCTGCACCACATGCAGAGGCCATAAAAGTGTGTTGGGGCCCTTGGAACTGGAGTTACAGATAAGTTAGCCACCATTTGGGTGCTAGCAATCAAATCCAGGTCCTCTGGAAGAGCAGCTAGTGCTCTTAAACACTGAGCCATTTCTTTAACCCTCATGTTTGAAACAGATACTCTTGAGATCCAATAGTAATTAATACAAGTTTTAAAAATGAGATGATTCTTTGATAATTGTTTATTGTAGTAAAGTATCATTAAAACTAAGAGTTTCAGAACAGGATTTATGGCTGTAGATTTTTTTTTTTCTAATAGAAAAAGGGAATACATCGTTGTACCAAATGCAGATTGCAGTTTTTGACATGCAAGGAGAAAATGGATCACAAGACTCAACATCACCGAACATTTGTAAAACCCAAGCAGCTAGAAGGACTGCCCCCTGGAACAAAAGTATGTTTAAATGAGTGGTATTATTTCATTTGTATACTAAAAACTGACTCCTGCCTAGTTTTATCTATGGAACAAAATATGTTAGAAATGACATGATTTATTAAGGCTAAAGATTTTACTGCTTTTGTTCTTAGAAAGAAAAAAATCTAACCATTGTTTTGAACTTAGTGACAGGTGTATTCCTTCATAAAAAGTGCAATTGAATAAAACTTCTCCCTTTATCAGTGGGTTATTTCAATAGTGTATGGCTATTTGAGCTTTTCTCATTAGTAGTATATGTATTGGTTTTAATAGCTGTTCACTGAGATATTTGATATCAGGAATCATTCTTTCATTTATCTTTGTAACTCCAGCATCTTTTAGAGTACCTAATGCTACAGCTTCTCAGATGTTTGTTGAAGTTGTTATTGTTGAGTCTACTCTCAAAGAAGCAAATTCTGTTGCTGGACAGTATTGTGAGCAAGCCCTTATCTGACTGTAAATTGATGATTGTAATATACTGTTCCCTTTTTGCCTTATGTACATCTGTTTTCTCTGACTTCTTTATATACAGTCAGCTCTTGAATATTTGTTCCAGTGGAGGGAAAACAGAGGCATGGATAATCCAAAGTGAAACAATCCCCAAAACATTTATATTTGCCTTTGGGTACTTACCTTTGAATGTGGGTATGTCTTTCATTTGAATTGACTAAATAATATAATGCCATGCTCTGAAGACTTAGAGCAAGAGGAGCTAGCCAGCATCCTTCCCTGCAATCCATTCATTTCATGCTGGGACTACACATGCAGAATACTAATGTAAGCAGTGCAGTCCTCTCTCATTTCTTCCCATATTAATAGTAGTAATATTAATGACACTAAATGTTTTTCTGCCACCTTAGACTTACACAATTCTGAGTGTACTTTTTCATATATTCTATTACTTAATCCATACAGCAGTAAATGATGTACCTACAGTCGGTATTACTCTATGTGACAGATAAGGAGAGGCTTAAGATTCAGTTACTTTTCAAGTTCATGTGGCTAGGAAGGCAGATTTAACTTCAGGTCTTTTGATTCTTGGTGCAGTGTTTTTGCACATCACACAAGCAATGTGTTAATAGGACTTCATCATTGTCTGTCCCTTGGATTTGAGGAAAGTATAGACAAGTGATTAATGAAAATGTTGGTAGGTGATTGCATTTTCATTTTCAACCAACAGATGTAACAGAATCTCCTTTTGAACAGTAAATAATAAGCTTTATTAGTTCTTTTATAGAATTTTAAATGTTGTATTCTCCTTACAGAATAATGAATTGATACAGCCACTTGCACAAATCCTAGGCTCACTTGATCCTGAAAGAATAATTACTCTTGCTGTCGATATTTGTTTAATACTAATAATTTCAAAGGGTAACAGGGCTTGCTAGAGTTATTTTTTCCAGTCTTTACTACTTAAGTTTTGGGTTCTTCTGTTTGAGAATTACTTTTAGTTATATCAGAGCACAAAAATGGCTATGAAATGCGATCTTCTTAGAATCATACAATTTGTATTAATATTTATTAATAACAGTGTTAACATAACTGATAATATGAATTGAATCCTTTAATTGGCTTAATATTTAAAGTAAATAGATGACTAAACCTAGTTATCTGTGCTTTTTAAAATATACTTAGGAAGATTTAGCTTATTTTAAGTAAATATTTTCTTCGTTTTTGTAGGTTACTATTCGAGCTTCAGTTGGACCTCTTCAATCAGGACCTTCAGCTACACCTTCCATCAGTGATGCAAGCACTTCTACCCTCCAGCTCTCACCTCCAAGGACTGAAAATGTAACTTCTAAAAATCCCACTACATTGGATACAAGTACACAGAATACAACTGTATCTGAGCCCAGTAAACCTAACGAAAGCAAGTCTAATGGAAATAAATCTAAAAACAGGTCAAAAGTCTGTAATACACAGAAGAAACAAAGCACAGTGGCTAATAGTAATAAAAAAAGTAAAGTGAATACAGCTTTGAGGAACTTAAGGTAATGCTGTACTCCTAATGCACATTCCCAGTTTAAACTCAAATATAGCAACATTATCTTTAGTAATAGCCCTCTCTGACTATTTTTGTTTTAAAATATCTTTTTTATGTCTCCACAAGGTTACGTCGAGGTGTTCACGAGTGTATTGAATGTTGTTCTGAAATAAAAGATTTTGCAAACCATTTTCCTACATATGTCCACTGTAGTTTTTGCAGATACAACACTAGCTGTAGCAAAGCCTATGTAAATCACATGATGAGGTAAGATGAGTTCAGTCAGTGTTTTGCCTATTATAATTATAATTGAAGAAGCATTTGTTTTGAAAACAATTTGTCTATATTAGAAGCCTAGTAGTCTTCTGTTATAACAAAGCAAATCAAGAAATTACTGTATGAAATGATTAATTAAACCAATGAAATTAAGATAGGTTTGTTAAATGAGTAATTATTCTGTTGGATTTATTTTATCCCTGAAAATGTTTAAAAATGATGGTTCTTTTCAAACATAAATTTAAATGTTTAAATATCTTTAATGGACAAATCCATGTACTCCCATGACTCTCATTCTCTTCAGAGCATACTTGAGGATTTTCAGTGATGCTAAGAGCTTTATTGGGTTTGTTCCCCTGCATCTTTCTCTATAGTCATCCATTGTCAACCATCTGTCTGTCTCTGAAGCTTTATGTGAATGTCATGTGAATGTCAGTGAATGTCATGATGCCACTGTTGGAATTCTTTCCAATAATGCATCTGTTCTACATCGAGTGCCTGTCATTTGCTCTATGGTAGATTAATTCTTATGATCCACATTTGGATATTACTATTATTGAACATGTTGTTCTTCTAGGATAGATTTCTAAAATATATGTATTTTTAAGATTTTGTTTTTATTTAAGCATATGTGTTTTTGTCTTTGTGAGTGTATTCCACATGTATATGGTGCCTGTGCAGACCAGAAAAGCTTTCTGGAGTTAGAGTTATAGGCAGCTATGAGCTGCCTTTGTGGGTCCTGGGAACTGAACCTGGATCCTTTGAGAAACAAGCACCATGGTTTTTTATTTTTAAAGAATCATCATAGTTGTCCTTATGTAAATAAACCTGATATATTGCTTATTCGGAATGATGCTGTTGTGGGGTTGTTTGGATAGAATTCATGTATAAGTGAGTTTCTTTTAGGTCATAGCCTGGCTTTCCTGTTGATTTTTGATTATTGCCAAATTTTGTTTTCAAAGGCCATCCTACCTTTATGGTAGCTTCAGTACTTTGCCAGTTTTCTGTCCTTGTTGATTAGCTTGGCCTTCTGGTATCCCAGCACTTTATCAGTGTTTATGCCCTCTTTCTTACCTAATAGGACCATTTGACTACCTTCCTGTGCTTCATTCCTTTGAATTCCTATTAGTCTATGATGTTCAGTCCCTATTAAGCTCTATTGTCACTGTATCATCAGGTTCATTATTTTCCATCCTATTTTGTTTTCTCATTTACTCTGTAGTCATGTTCACTTGTCATAAAGGCCAACATAACTTTGAACCTTTTCTCCTTTCCTCTCTTTATATAATGTTCAGTTCTGAAATGTCTGTGACATTCATACTAATCTCACTTCATAATATAGAATTTTAATTTGTGTGTGTATGTATGTGTGTGCGTGTGCACCAGGGAGTTTTACTAAGGTTGTACACAGGAACATGGTGAGGGTGCAGTGATATAGTCAGCCTTTCTGGTTTTGTTCTGGATTATTTGGTTATCTTAGGTTATTTGTGCTTCCAAATGTATCTTAAGTCTTTTGGTTTTTTGTTGTTGTTTTTGTTGTTGTTGTTGTTGTTTTTCATCCTTTTTCTGAAGGATGGTATTGGAATTTTTTGCTGGGATTGCATTGAAAGTGTATTACAACATTAATTTTTTCCAATTCATTAGCATGGGAGGTTGTTTTGTCTTCAGGTTTCTTCCTCCGTTTCTACTGTATTTCAAAGGTTTTTGTTGGAGATGTCTTTCAGTTTCTCTGTGATGGTCATTCCAAGGTTTTTGTTTGTTTCTTTAAGGGTATTAGGAAAATTATTTCTGTGCTTGATTTATTTCTTTTTCAGCACCTTTTCCATTCTTTCTATTTTAAAATTTAACACAGGTGTTTCACTGTGTAGCCCAGATGGGTCTTGAACTTAAAATTCTCTTGTTCCAGCCTCCCAAGTACTAGAATTACAGATGTGTTTTACCACATCTGGCTCCTCCCCCCCTTTTGGTTAATATACAAAATTGTGGAACTTGTGTTTTAAATCTAGATAACATGAAGAGAGGCAACATAAATTCTGTTATTTATAGCTAGGGATCAGATTAATTAGAAATTCTTATCAATATTTTAAGGTTATAAATTGTAGACATATTTGAAAGCCATCAGAAAGACCTTAAAGTGTAATTTTCCTAATAGATAATAAAATAAAAAAATGGTATTCTTGTCTAAAAAAAGATAATTTTTGAATTTTATTTTTAAGGTAATATTTGATTCAAGTATTTTATGAATCAGACAAAATCTCAGACTAGATTTTCAAAGGAGCAATCATATGCAAATTTTTGCAAATAATTTTGAGTCTTAACTTCTTATTGATTTAAAAAAAAACTACCATCATACATATATGTGTAAATTCTTTACTAATACTTCTACTCAAATTGAAGAAATAACCATTTGAACTCTTTGAAGAATATTTCCTAAGTTTGCAGTGAGCCAGAATAGTTATTTTTCTGTATACACAGCCTGTGTGATATAGACCCATTTACCTGAACATGCGTTATAATCACTGGCAAAGTTAAAGCCCCACTGCCAGAGATTAATTCAGCAGATTTGTGGGTAACCTGAGATTTTACCTTTCTTTCTTTCTTTCTTTCTTTCTTTCTTTTTTTTTTTTTTTTTCTATATGGAATGCTTCACGAATTTGCCTGTCATCCTTGCACAGGGGCCATGCTAATCTTCTCTGTATCGTTCCAATTTTAGTATATGTGCTGCCGAAGCGGGCACATTTGGTGCTGGTACTATGTGTGGTGTGTGGCTTTAGAAATAACCGATAAACCAACCCTGGCTTCTAGTACAAAACAGTTAAAGGGCATAGAAGACCTGTGATCATATGGCTAAAAGTATGGTCGGTGACCTTTTCTGTTTTGTGTTGAGCGGAGGCATTGTTTTAAATTAGGGAGTCCTTATTTTCATTTTGTTTTTTAAACTGCTGCTGGTAATCTTAAAGACCTCTATTGATATATTTGACATTAAAAATGTAAACAGTAGCCATTAGTTCAAGTAGTAATTCTGTATCATTTACATTTTTTGAAATTAATTTGAATTCCCTTCCATCTATGTAAGCATGCTAAGACCAAAAAGTGGTAAATTATTACTAATAATGGCTCATATCATCATGAAATTATATCATTAGCAGAAATTAAAAATTGTTTTTAATGGTTAATAGATAAAAATTTAGTTTAATTCTCTTTATTCCCCTTACGTAATAATGAGTTATTGATTGAGATATGCTTAGAGAAAATAGGTATCAATAGAGAAAACACAAAGATAATACCCACAGGACTGGAAAGATGTCTCAGCAGTTAAGAGGACCCACTGCTCTTTCAGAGTATTGAAGTTCTGTTCCCAGTATCCATGTGGCAGTTACAACCTTCTGTACCTTTCTTTCGGAGATTCAGTGCCTTCCATGGGCAACAGGCATACACATGTTGCACAGACATATACAGGCAAAATGTCCATATACATAGACCAAAATAAAAATTTTAAGCAAAACAAAGGATACAGTCACATATGGTGGTACACACCTACTCAGAGGTCAAAGTAGGAGACCCCCTTTGCCCAAAAGTTTGGGATCAGTGTGTAGAAGTCTCATCTTGAGTAGAAGGTAGGGGATGATGATTTAAACAGAAAAGAGGGCAGTATTCTCAGCATGCTATTTTGTTAGAAACTTAAGCATAGACTTTAAGTGTATATAAATCAATGTGGCTTTCTGTCCAGTAAAAGTGTTGTAATTATTTTTGTCTTTCCAGCTTTCATAGTAACCGTCCAAGTAAAAGGTTTTGTATATTTAAGAAGCATTCAGAAAATCTCAGGTAAATGAGTGATTTTTATAATAGCTTCTGTTGAACAATAATTGTAATTTTTTTCTTATGTGATAACTTTTTAAAGCTAGAATTTACATACTGTGGGTCTTCCCAGTTCACTTAACCTAGAAACTCCTTCACAGAAATGCTGGATGTTTATTTCTTAACCCCCCCCCAGATTAATAATTAAGATTAACTATTGCACATGCCATATTCTTCATGTGTTTAACATGTAATCTTAATAAATTTTAGTATGTTGTGTATCTATCAGTCATAGTTAATATGTATACATTTTCAGTACTTAAAAAGTAATCCCATTTATTAGTACTTATTCCTATTTACTTTCATCTCTGCCCATTCCCAAGCAACTGTAAATGTTCTATGTGATGATATAAACTAGTTCATTCTACATGTTTTGTAAATAAATGGCATGGTATTCTGTGTGGTCCTTAGTGACTGCCTATCAAGGTTCATCCACAGTACAGAATATAGCAGTATTTATTTAAACTAATGAATAGTATTGCATTTTACTTTATGGATATACCATAGGTTGTTCATTTTGGTTTTACATTTTGAGGTTATTATAAATAATCTTGCTAGGAACACTTTTCTCTTTTTATACAAGTTTTTACAAACACTCATTTCTCTTTTGTGAGTATTTAAGATTAGGTTTGCTGGGTTCAATTCTAATTCCCTGTTAAGCCTTTAAGAAGCTAAAAGACTGTTTTTCATTAGTTTCACTATTTTACATACTCACAAATACTGTGTAAGAGATACAAATTTGTGTATCTTTCTAGCACTCATTACTTGTTTTTTATTACAGGCATTCTATGCTTTATCTTATCCTAAAGGCCAAGAAGTGGTATTACAGGCATTCTAATAGATACAACATTCTTTGTCAGTGTAGTTTGCTATATCTTTTTAATTAACTCAGTGCCAGTGTGTCTGTTGGTTGCTTGTGACTAGATGTTACAGGGTTGTGTTACTGTCATTAGATCAGGTGTATGCCATAGTACTCATGGTAAATTCATTGTAATGGTGATAGGTGCGGACCAGATGAAGTACATTTGCACTGTATGATGATAACAAAAATAAAGCTTTCCAATATTTGAATAGTGCAGAGTTATCTAAGGTAAAATAAGAAAATTAGAACAGGGTGGTGGTGGTATACACCTTTAATTCCAGCACTCAGGAGGTATAGGAAGGAGGATCTTTGTGAATTCTACACCAGCCTGGTCTACAGAGCTTGTTCCAGGACAACCAAGGCTACACAAACCCTGACTGGGGGAAAAAAAAAAAAAAGATATATAGGAAAGTAAATAAGTCTTTTATATTATGTATTACTGTGAGTCTGTTTGCATGCACACATGTAGAGATCAGAGGACAACTTTCAGAAGTTGGTTCTGTCCTTTTGTTGGTTCCAGGGGTTGACCTTTGGTCCTCAGTTTTTCATGGCAAGTGCTCTTACTTGCTAAACTATCTCATCAGCTGGCTTCAGGTTTTAGTAAATGGAAAACACTGGGATGCTTTACATCAATATATAGTTTTCTTTCTTTTCTTAATTACTGAAGGAGGTTGAGTTTAGCTTTGTATGAAGTGAATTTGTGGGTGAGTCAGCCATGTAGCTTGGGCCTGTCAGCTAGTTAGGACTGATTTTATAATGATATGAATCAGTGCACAGAATATGGACTTTATTTCAAACCTAATTCTGACCCTTACCAGCTTTGTCTTTGGTAGACTGTTAAGCTAATACTAGCTAAAGAGACAGTAATTATAGCATCTACTTCTTTAAGTTGTAAAATTTAGATGAGATATGTCTGAAACCAGCTATACACAGAGTACTCCACTACTGATACCATGAAGTGCTTCACAGTAATACTTTAGGGAAGCAGAGAGGCAGAGACTAGTTGGAGCCTCAGTGTCAGGTGAATGGCATTAAAAAAAAAGACAGCCAGGAAGAATTAATTTGGGGATTTTTAGTTTGTTTTACTAGTGAAGCCTGTAGGTGGAATGGACAGTATGTTAGAATTTCAGGGGAGATAGTGTAACCTATTTTCACATTCAAAAAATTAATATTTTATTATGTATATGGATGTTTTACCCTTATATTCATGCCTGGTGCTTGCAGAGGCCAGAGGATGGTGTCTGCTCCTCTGAAACTGGTTTTACTGATGGATGTGAGCCACCAGATGGGTGTTGGGAGTTGAATCCAGGTCCTCCAGAAGACTGGCCAATGTCTTTGCTGAGCTCTCTCTCCTGCCCCTAGTTTCACTTTTTTTTTTAAAACTTCAATTTTTTTTCTTTTTTCTTTGTTATCCAAGATAGGGTTTCTCTGTATGGCCCTGGCTGTCCCCAAACTCACATCTGCCTGCCTCTGCCTCCTCAGTGCTGGGACTGAAGGCATGTGCCACATTATAAAACATTATGCTGCCACAAACTTCAGACATGCATGCTTTGTTGTTAAACTGACAGTAACAGTGATCACATTGCATGGTCATTTCTTTTTTCACCTAAGCAAAAGTAATTTATTAAAGAGATTGTAAAGAATCTTACAGTCTGTCAGGGCATGGTGGCACACGCCTTTACTCCCAGCACTCAGGAGACAGAGGCAGGCCTAGTCTACAGAGTGAGTTCTAGGACAGTCAAGGCTGTTACACAGAGAAGCCCTGTAACAACAACAAAAAAAACAAAAACAAAAACAAAAACAAAAAAAACACCAGGGGTGGGGGACCATTTACAGTCCCCTCAAAGCAGAAGAATTACAGCCATAACTAATAAGAGAAACAAACAAAGTCATTAGGAACCAAGCTCATAGCAGAGCCAAGACTTGGTAGACTTCCAGCTTTTTCCAGCTGTACAAAAGGTGAATGTTCCTAAAACATAAAAACCTTTGGGGGGAAGAGGTGGTACTAGGAATAAACTCAAAACTGAACATTTTAGGCCTGAGCTCTGCCACTAAGCTTTCCCCTATCTTTTAAAACCAAATGCCTTATATAAATAAATGTCATCATAACTTGGATGTGGCTATACCATTTTCTAAAGGTTATGTCAAATTTATATAGCAAAATGTAAGTTACACAAAAAATGTGGAAAGATAGTATTGAGCCTATGTATGGTTTCATAAAAAATTAAACCTTTTTATTGCTTTTTTTTTTAATAGGGGCATTTCTCTAGTGTGCCTTAATTGTGATTTCCTAACTGATGTTTCTGGCTTAGATAATATGGCTACACACTTAAGTCAACATGAAACTCATACTTGCCAAGTTTTAATAGAGAAAGGTATGTATACATAGCTACTATTTCAGATATTTTGTATTTATTATTTTTATTCAGCCAAAATAAGGGCTTTTTACTAAGTAATTTTATTTCACTCAATCATTGTTCATATACTCTTGTAAATGTGAAACTTTTCTTCTGATTTCAGTTTCTGTGTGTATCCCAACTTCTGAACGTCTTTCTGAGTAAGTGTAATTTTTATTAAGTGTATTCCTCTTTGGTGGATTTTAGCACAATTGCATTAAGTGTGCCTTTATGAAGAGTGAAAAAATACTGGTCTTTTGTTTTTATTTTTAAGCTGCTTGTTGAAATAGGTTCCTTGCTCTATGGAGCTCATTACCTGGTTCAATAGAAGTTGGAATTTCCTAAGTTCAAAGTTCTGAGATGTTTCTTACACAAAGGCAATTACACAAGTCCATGACACCAATGCTCTTTACTCAACTCTTTTCGGCTTTCACATGCGTCTAGATTCTTGTTCTGCCTTATCTTTGTGTCATTCACATGTCTTAACATACCTTTTTTTTCCTTCTCCAGTTGGCTCTCTAAAAATAACTTTTATTGCTCTGGTCTTTTCTTTGCTTAAAATAATTTGTGTTTTCTCTGCTGTACTTGCCTCCAGAGTAATGTATTCCAGATCATATAGCTGTTTATCTTTTTGTTTCGTCTGCTTTCTTCTTACCTTATGCCTTGAGTTTTTAGGCCAGATGGTTGTCTTTTTCCTCATTCGTTGTCTGTCATTGTGCTATCTTTCTTATTTTTCAGATGCAGAATCAGCCCAGAGATTTCAAAACATGTCCAGGGTGTACCTGGACAGTGTCCCCTTCGATGGACACAAGTGCTGCCTGTTCACTCTTTCCCAGGAATGAGAATGAACTGACTGTGGAACCTGCTGTAGGTTCTGGTCTACCATCAGGCTGAGGCTGATTTGGCCAGAGGCAGCCTAAAAGCCAACCAAACTGAGCATGTCTCCCATTGGTGGCTTTGGCTCTTGCTGTTAATCTTGTGAGCCAATTGTGAACAAGAAAAGTCCATCAAATCAATGCTTTGATACCCAAATTAAAATGTAGTCATTTTGCCTGCTGCCCTTAAATGTTCCTCTAGCACAAAGGCAGTCCAGGACATGCAAACATCCTGATTTCTGGGAGATAATATCTGTGTTTGGTCCTCAGACAACATTTCTCAATGACATGTTCTAAAATTATAGATATTTTTACTGTCATTGAAAATATATTGTCGCATGTTATCTATAATTTTAATATAATTCTCATTCTTTTTTTAAAATTTAAGTTAATTCTGATAGCTTGATCTTCCGTTCTCTAAATTTATTGATGTCCATTTTTTCTATTCTCTAATACTTTAATGTTTGTTTCATTTTGTCAAAATCTTCAGAAATTCATGTAGGCTCCTGTTTGTAGCTTTTCAATTATGGTGTTGCTTAAACCACTATGTCCTCTGCCCCTATTTGAGGATTATTAACCTAAGTAATTGGGAGTTATAGGGTGAGACTTTTGAAGATTCCAAAAACAAATTTTAAAGTAACATTTAATTAATATGTAATTTCTTCTGAGTCATTAATATCATCCCTTTGGGTAAAATTATATTACAGTATTACCAGTAATGCATGAATGTCTTCCCACTTATATATTAAACTTATCACTTCTTATCTTAACTATATTGAATTCAAATCAATTGTTTTGATCTTTAGTTTAATAAATCTTGTTTTTTTTGTCAGAAATATTTCCTAATGAATAATTTCATATAAAACTAAATTTTATCCTGCAAATAGGAGCATTAGCTGCTATTGGAGTCTGATTGGATGACATGTCTACTGAGAGCACATCCACTTAGTACATCTGCATTCCCCCAAGCCGAACTAAAAGGCCTTTGTTCTTGCAGCACTGATTTCGGGATTTTGGAGACAAACAAAGTGCTTCTTATGATCTTATGATCTTAGCAGGCTCTTTAATTATACTTTAAGCCTATTTTTCTAGCATCTTTAAAATATGTACTTACGAACCAGATAAAGCCATTTTCAGATGACCATTTTTTGTTTTATTGTGTTCCTTGCAATTAGCAAAAAACAAAGTTGATTCAATTAGTTTTAAGCTTCTAAACAATTTGATAATATATATGAAGCATTTCTAAAATCCCCAATAACAGCTTGTTGTTTTGTAGTGGATTTGATACACTGGTCTCTATTACTTTGTAAATTCTTTTAAAAACTGATCAGAAAAAAAAAATGGCCTTTTTCTATTTTTAACAATAATTCTCTATCATTCACAGACTAGAGAATCTGTTCTTCCTTGGTTATGGTTAGGTATTTGCATATTATCTCATCTTTCACAGAACTGGTTTATATAATGTGCACCAAGTTCACTGTCTTATCTGCCTGTTTTCTTCCTTTTTTCCCCAATGTTAAATGAGATAGTCTTGCTATGTAGCTTATTTGAACTCATGGTCCTCCTGCCTCAGCATTCCAATTGCTGGGATTACAGGCATGACAATGATATATATTTTTCTCTTAAAGTTCTGACAATGGTAACTTTGTTTTTTTTAAAAAAAATGCCTTAAAGCGGGGCTGGAGAGATGGCTCAGAGGTTAAGAGCACTGGCTGCTCTTCTAGAGGTCATGAGTTCAATTCCCAGCAACCACATGGTAGTTCACAACCATCCGTAATGAGATCTGGTGCTCCTTTCTGGCTAGCAGGCATACATGGAGGCAGAATGTTGTATTCATAAAAAGTAAAATAAAATAAAATTGCTTTAAAGCAACACAAAGCTTTATTATAGGCCTTTAGTCAAATTTGCTTAGTACTAGTCAGCTCTTTCTTAATTCCAACCTGTCTTTACCAATAAGTTTTTAAAAGTAGTTTATATAATAGTTACATAAAGCCATCTCATCATGCCTGTGTTCTTTGGAGTTACAGCTGAATAAAAGGTAGTTTATACACTATTAATCCCCTTGCCATTCTTAGATTTGTATAGCTTTGAATTCTTAACATGTCTGGAACAGCATCATATCTCTTGGATTTCTTTTATTCCTTCATCAGATATTTATTGAACATATACTTTATGCCTGGCTTTGTTCTATGTGCTAGAAGTATAGACTGGAATTCTGCCCTCGAGGAGTTTACACTTTAGTGGTGAAAACAGGCAATTAAAAAGTAAAATAAACAACATGCTAGAATGTGGTCAGTATTAGGAAGAAAAATGAAGTAGGGTAAAGGGAAATAGGAAGTGGGATTTGGAAGGGGGGTGCCATTTGATGATACGAAAAGACCCCACTGAGAGGCAATATTTGAGGAAAGACACAAGGAGATGAGGAAGTTAAGGTCTGGGTACTAACTTGGTTATGCCTACATGTCTTTTTTTGTTTGTTTGGGTTTTTTTGAGACAGGGTTTCTCTGTATTGTTTTGGAGGCTGTCCTTGAACTCACTGGGTAACCCAGACCAGACTGGCCTGGAACTCACAGAGATCCACCTGCTTCTGCCTCCCGAGTGCTGGGATTAAAGGCGTGTGCCACCAACGCCCAGCTACATGTCCTTTTTCTCTTAAGGTGCATTGAATTCAGAATCCAACATATCCCTCTTCCCAAGAATAGTAGCAGGGTGCTTGATGTTGAGGAATTTTAGTCTTGGGTCAGTTCAGTACTACATGTATCCTTATAAAAAGTATCCTAAGTACTTATAAAAGGTGATGACTGACTCTGTATCTGAACTGTACAAGTAATGTCCATAATTTATACATGGTCTGGGGAAAAAAAATCACGGAAGTGTAGGTTAAAATTAGCTTGGTGTAGTGGCATATATCCTTAGTACTGGCGCTTGGGAAACAGGCAAGTAGATTTCTGTGACTTCCAGGACAACTACATAATGAGCTCTAGGCTAGCCAGGGCTACATAGCAAGACCTTGTGTCAAAAAAAAAAAAAAAAAAAAAAAAGCTGGGTGGGGTGGCACATGCCTTTAATCCCAGCACTCAGAAGGCAGAGGCAGGCGCATCTCTGTGAGTTCGAGACCAGCCTGGTCTACAAGAGCTAGTTCCAGGACAGCCTCCAAAGCCACAGAGAAACCCTGTCTAGAAAAAAGAGAGAAGAGAGGGAGGAGGAGTGAGGGAGGGAGGGGGAGAGAGAGAGAGGGAGGGGGAGAGAGAGAGAGAGGGAGAGGGGTAGAAGATTAATTAATGTAGTGTTTTTAATTCTAAAGTGAATGTCCTAGAGAATATTAGCCCACTTTTCCATCAATATTTATTTGACATTAATCTCCAGATATTAAAATCTAATAAATCATGTAAATTCCTAGTATGTAGATTTATATTTTTTCTTAATTGGGATCTAAAACTAATTTCTATAAACAGTTGGCTTAGGATTCCCAGAAAATATTCCTGAATCACATAAGGTATAGTGTGTAATTAAATGCTAGCAAGTACATGTGTACTCTCCCACTTATATCAGGAAAAATGATATCCTCATTTATAAAATCAAAGTAGTGCATAATAGAGGCAGACCAATTATTAGCTCCTTCTGCCTCTGATTGTAGTCTTAAAGGATGCTGTTATTCAAGAGCATGGTACCTTAGTAACCTTTTGAGACTATTATTATTTCTAGACTTTACATCGTCTGTTAAGAGGTTTCTTTAATTTCTTTTTAACTTTATAAAGTTCTGCTTTTTCCCTAAATGGCTTCCAGATTTGGTGCCCAGCTCTGTATTCTCAAACCCTTAAATAGATTCTATGATGTAGTAAGAGTGTAGGCTTTGTAATAGATTTCAGAGTTGGAGTTCCTGCTTTGTTTAGTGACTCTGTTAGGATATCTGACATCTCTGCCCCAATTCCTCAATTCTTGAAATATAAGTCACAAAAGAGCCTACTTACAAAGGTTGAGGAAGTTAAAGGAATTAATATATGCTTGTGGTCTCTGAAAGTGCATAGCATATAGACAGTATGAAAGTAACTGTGTGGTTGTTGCTGTTGCTATATTAGCACCCATGTTTTATTTCTGTCTACATTACTGAAAGACAATCACCCTGATTTTCAGCCCATTTTTCATTCTAGCCCACCCATATCATTTCACAAACCATTGCCTCTGATTCTCGTTTCTTATCTTGTGTATAGAGTTAGTGTTGCACTACATTGAATTTTGAGGGAATATTCATGAGTATCCTAGGTTTGTTTTTGATAATACTATCTTTTTAAATTTTATTACAGTCTTCCACTAAATTATACTGCCTTGTACTTGATACTTTATGGCCCATCTCATACTTTCAATCTACTTGTAATTTTTGAGATCCTTCTTCAGCCCTTCTGTTACCAGCTTGGTGTTTGACTACTTGGAGAGGCTTACTGCTCTTTTTCTGTCTTTGAAATATGAGACCTTAGTGATCTTAATCTTCCACATTGAAAATCTGTTTATCCACACCACTGTGAAGGCTGGTGCTATGAAAAGAATGTCTGCTGAAATAAAGTAGACAGATAGAGGCTTAGATCCTTGTTAAATACGCTATAGTTACAGGAAAATTTAACCCTTGCTAAGCCTCAGGTTTCTCATCACGAAAAGAAACTAATGCATTGTGGGACAGCTATAACGAGTAGAACCAATGTATGGAAATCAGTGGGTCATGTTACTAATTCAAAAAAATTACTTAAACATTTAAATTATTTGGCACAGGCTGGAGAAACAAGGCACTTAGTAACTATACATTGCTGCCACTGCTACCTCTACTGTTGCTGTCTCTGCTGCTGTCCCTCCTGCTGCTCTAGCTGTTATGTTGTTTTTGCTGATATTTCTTGATGACAGGAGACCCTGGAGCTCGATATCTAGAATCTCATGGTTGAGAGTTTTAGTGACAGAGTCCACTTGTACTGCAGTTAGTTACAGTTTTGACTTGAAGTTCAGTCAGGCAATATGTTCTTCTCAACTACTGGTGAATGGCATCACAGTGCTTTAAATAAATATTACAAGATTTTCTAACAACAGAATTGAGAGTGATTCTGCCTGTGTTTTGTTTTTGTCTGAAGACTATGGAACAACATTGCCTCATTGAAATGTAGCAGAGAGCCCGCTCTCCTCAGAAGGACAATAGTCCTTTAAAATGATGCTTCCTTCCTAAAGACAACCTTTTCATTAATTGACTTCAAGTAGGCATTTTCAGAATTCCCTAGCTGCTTAAACAAATCAAGTTTATGAAAACACATTAATTGTACTAGTTAGCAGTAGTTGTTCTTTCTTTCATAGAATTTTGAAAAGTAGTACAGGTTTCTCCAGTACTTTGGCATGAAGTTGCTGTTTTTTCCCCCTTTTCTCGATTTTCCTCCTCCTGTGTTCTCCAGTGAGCCTACATAGACTCACTATAAAATAGAACTGAAATCAACTATTGTTTTGTTTTCTGAGATTCTTGTCCTTGCTGAAAAATTCAGCAAGACGAATCTCTCACCTGGTGTGGTGGTGCATGCCTTTAATCTCAGCACTCAGAAGGTAGGTGAATCTCTGTGAGTTTGAGGCCAGCCTGGTTTACAGAGTGAGTTTCAGGACAGCCAGGACTGCATAGTGAGATTGTTTCTCAAAAATAGTAAAACGAAGAAAGGAAGAAAGGAAGTCTCTTAGCCTTTTTCATAGGAGAAGAACCCATGGTAAAATATTATCTATAGCTCAAGTATATAAAGAGAGTCTACTTCATTGAATAAAATATCTGAGTGTGATTACTAAGTCTGTGCTAAGCAGAAACTCCACTGTCTCACTGGTGTGGCAATTAGGTTGTAAGTTGTCTTTGTTTTGAAGATTCAAATTACATAAAATACATGCAAAGATACAAATATGTTTACTGTACTTTATTAACCCCTCAAATGTAAAGACTACTAGGAAGAAATGAAAATTGAAAAGTGACTCTTTTTGAATTCTTTTCTCTAATTTCAGAATTACTAAGTACTGAATTTTATACTTAGCACCAGTGGTACTCAGTAGCTCTTTCATAGTCTGATACAGGTAACTTCCTGTATACTCATGACACTGATGCTAGTTACCTACCTTCTATTCACAAGACTTTGTCAGGAATTAGAATTGGAAACATAACTGAAGGGTGTGGTCGGTGGCACCAAGGTAATATAGAAAAAGATAGCCAGAAGAGTAAACAGGAAGTCTACACTGAATCCATGTCCTCACAGGGACACATGGTCAGCTGATTTCATAATTACACAAGTATTTCATACTGCATAAAAGTTACATTATATGATTTTTGTGTAATACTAAATCAGAAGGACCCCAAAGTGAATGCCATTTGTTATACTACTGTCAACTAAATCAGTAATCATCATTTTTTTCATGTGTGCAAATAGTAAGTAAACTTTTATTGGTGAAGTCAACCTTTTCCTTTAAACATTACACTTGAAAATAACTGATTTGGCTAAAAAGCACTCTTACTGAATCTGTGGGTGATGGATAATGTGTAAGGAGCTAATCCATTATTTCTTGTAAATTTCTAACCTCAGTTAGAGGTTAGAAAGTTCTGACTCTGGTCATAATCCAAGTGTAGAGTTTAAATGTCATATTCATTTCATATATTTAAATTAGTAAAGGGTAAAAAGTAAGCCAGGCTGATTTGTAAGGTCATTTGGGGCTCTTCCATTCTGTGAACCTCTGTGTGGTGACTGTGGTAATTGGAGATACTGAAAGATCTTCCTCCTGGATCTCAGTCATTAGATCTTCAAGAACTCAAGCTATGTTTCCTTATCAAAGTAGATACTATGCATTTGGGTTATTTATTTATTTGTTTGTTTGTTTATTTATTTATTTATTTTATGTGTGCTGGTGTTTTGCCATGGGTGAGGGGTCCTCTGGAACTGGAGTTACAGACAGTTGTGAGCTGCCATGTGAGTGCTGGGAATGGAACCCAGATCTCCTGGAAGAGCAGTCAGTGCTTTTAACCGATGAGCCATCTCTCCAGCCCCCAGATACAATGTATTTGGGTTTTGTGTGAAATAGTATGACATGTACATGGTCATAAAATGGTTTCTGCAGTTTGCTTAGTTTTCTGCATGGCATCCTGTGATAAGCAAGAAAGAGTAAGAGTCAAGTGAGATGGAAAGATAAATGTCTGTCCATTTTAGACAGTCTGTACCAATCTCTACCATTAGTTCTGAGGTCAGTGCCACTCTTTCAGCCTTCTGGTTAGAGGACTTTGTTATAGATAGTAAATGGGTATCAATAGTGGAAAAAGTAATTTGGAGTTATGCTCTAGGGTTAACTTTGCCTGCATTAATGATACTAAATTTTACATTTTTGTGCATATTTTGTTTGTTCTTTATATCACTTAAAAAAATCTATCACCAGGTAGTGGTGGCGCATGCCTTTAATCCCAGCATTTGGGAAGCAAAGGCAGACGAATCTCTGTGAATTCAAGGGCAGCCTGTTCTACAGAGCAAATTCCAGGACAACCAGAGCTGTTTGTTACACAGAGAAACCTTGTCTTGACAAACAAAACACAAAATACAAAAGAAAAAAAAATCTATCTAAAATGATATTTCTACTCCTTAATGTGTATTGTCTTCTGTGCAGGAAGTCAAACCTAGGGTTTGGAGCATGCTGGCTATTTCTCCAACTGTTTTCCCAGACAAGTACCAGAGCCGTATTTCTACAACTGAGCATTAGCTACAGCCCAGAACATTCTAGAGAAAGTGTCCATTACTGATTATGCTCCCTGCATATTGGATAGCTGAGGTGATCGTCTAGCTTTAGATGACCAGATCAAATCCTCATGTTTAAACATGGATATGACATTTTGTACTAGAGAAAATAAGACTAGGGAATATCAATCGAAATTAATGCCTCGTATGTTTGGGGGGTGGTGGAAGCATGGCAGAAGAATCAAGCAGTTGAGATACTCAGGTAGCTTTTGTAGTACACTCTCAAGCACTGAACCGGGAAATTGTTTTAGACTTTCTCCATGTCAATAATAATAGGTAACATTTATTGATGGTATTAAGTATGCCAGGCAATCTTTTAAGTGTTTTGCATTTATTTAATCATTCTGAGAAACTGCTACGTGCTCTTATTATCTTGAACTTATGGAAAACTGGGGTGTAGTAAGCCAAATAATTTGCTGCCATAGGCCATGTGACTGTTAAGTAGATAATCTCAATTCCAGTTTTAACTATGTGCCTTCAGAAATAAAACTACTAAGAACTGTTGTTTATTTGGTTGTACCTATGATTCCAGGTACATTTCTTCTGCCTTGGTTGACTAGCCATAGAACTGGGTAAGACCCAGCTTCTCTTTCAACCCAAGGGCAGGTGACAAGTAACACATTCCTAGCCTTGGGACAAGTTTTTTGGTTTTTCGAGACAGGTTTCTCTGTGGCTTTGGAGGCTGTCCTGGAACTAGCTCTTGTAGACCAGGCTGGTCTCAAACTCACAGAGATGTGCCTGTCTCTGCCTTCCGAGTGCTGGGATTAAAGGCATGCGCCACCAATGCCCGGCCTGGGTTTCAGATGCTTTTATCTGTAAGATTAAGGCAGTTGTATAATGAAATCTTGGCACTCCAGAGTAATAGCCTATATTTTATAATTGAAGTATCAGATGATTGGAAAGCTAAGAAAAATGGAGTCATCTTGTTCTGGATGTTGATTTTGAAGTTACCTGTATGGAAATAATGTTGGGAGTGAGTGTATCTGCATGTGGATGTTTTGCAGGCATCACAGCATCTCTATGCCCAAAACTGAATTCATCTTCTGCAGAAGTGGCTCATTTCCTCTGAATTTCTTATCTTAGTTAACACCCCTGTTGTGATTAGTCAAGGCAGACATTTGTGCTGGGTTGTGTTTCTTTCTCCTCATGCCTTTTTCTGGTAGACTTAAATTTGTTGTTTCTAGTTTTCTGGAAGTCTTAGGTTTAGTATGGACACTTAACTGTCAAGGTCTTCCCTGAACTGAGTGACCTCTGCTATCTCTTCTATTTTGTCTTTTGACTACTGTTTTATTGATGTTATGTCCTCTGTTTCTGTGAGATGGATCTGTACTGTTTCAGTTATGTCACTGCTATCTTGTTATGTGGTATTTTTAATTTTTAAAATAATCAGTTTTTTTTGCTTCCTCTTGGGTTGGTCTTCTGCTTTGCTAACTTATTCCTCCTAAAGAGCCAAGTTGCATTGTGCTCTTTGCCACCCCTTTCCTGTCTCCTGACCATAGTGGCTCAGTCTTTCAAGAAGCCAGTATATCACATAGATGTCTCTTTTCTAAAACTTCACATTTTTTTAAGTATTTGTTTCAATAGGTTTCCTTGACAATGACCTCCTTGAGAGGAAAGACTGTTTCTTGGGACCAGAACACTTAGCACACAGGTTTATGCACAATATGGTAAATGTCTAGTTAAGGTATCTAGTTCATACATCAGTTTGTTAACAAGTATCAGAGAAAATGGTCAGAAAGATGTTCTTGGGATTTCACTGTTCTGCAGTAGTCTAATGCTGTGCTATTTAGTCCTGACTGTTTGACTTGTTCACTTTACTACTGAAGTGTGTTACTTTGCTTTTAACATAGTGCTGGGAATCTCAGTGCAGTCCCCTTATGCTTAGCAGAAGCATCTCCCCCTGTGAGCCATCTCCACAGCCCTCTTTTAACAAAATTCCTTACATTGAAATTTACATTTTATAAAACTAGGGTAGAAGTTGTGGGTTTTTAAATATTATTAGTGTGGCCCACCTAAAATAAACCTGAGTGTTGTGTCCTTGTGGGTCCTTCCTTGACTCATGGCATATTGTGTGAATGAAATCTCAGAAGAGCATAGTACTATATAGTTGAACCAGAATAGTCCCTTCATGTTAAACCTTGTGCTGAACACTTGATCCGTAGAAATCTAGAAAGGGTATACCTTGTAGAAATTTATCAGATCTATTTCAGTGGGTTTCCATGGAAAATAAAAAATAAGTTATTTGCAAATATGGTTACTGATGTTGAAATCAGTGCTTCTGTTCTTTGTAGTGAAATCTTAATGTTTGTTTAAAATACTATACTACATTCTATAAAAACATAGTACACATTCACAGTTGAGCCATGTAATTGCCTAGTAGCAGGTCTTTAGCTCAGAACTTTGAGCTTAGGAAAATGACTACATCTCAAATTACAACTATTTCAGCAAGTATCTTTAATATATTTAATTTATCTACAATTATTTTTCTATAAATGTGAATATGTATTAATGTGTATATTTAAGTTTATGAATCTTAGAATATTCCTTTGTCTAAAATCATAGTGTACTTTTCATTGGTAAGTTTATAGTGATGAAATTTACATTGTACATTTCTAATTTATTTTAGAGTTGTTTTTCTGGATCCTAATGATTATTACAATTTTGTCCTATAAAGAGACTAGTAGTACGGTAAAGTCACAAAACAGGATTGAGATAATGAGCCTTTTAGTGCTTCCTGTATTCTGACCTGTCAGTCTCCTAACTAGTGAAATGAATAGTGAAAAATTTTCACAGCCTCATTTTACAGACTTATTGAGAGGAGTCACTTTAACCTGGTGAAATGCTAGAGCTGTGTCAAATGGTGTTTGCTAGCATTTTCAATAGTAGAGTAAAATGAAAAAAATCTTAATATTTTTAAAATACTTTCTGAATGGGTTGTTGCAGGTTTTCAGACTGAATTTAAGATGTTAAATGCTTAGAAATGGAAGTCAATTACAATAGACAAATGTTTAATTTCAAAACTTAATAAAATTTTTGCTGTTTTAGGGGACTGTTTTCTTATTTATACGTAGTATTAAAGCTTTTTAAATTTTCCTATGTACTTCATTAAAACAATGAAGTTGTACTACATAATACCTTTATTCATGTTTTGCTCACATTTAAATAATAATCTTAACCCAAAAAAGGAATAGAAATTTAAGTTTCTCAATTTTTTTTAGTGTAAATTTTACTTTTTCTATTTTAAACTAATTATAAATTGTTATACTTCTAACATGGTGGTTCATAAAAAAGTTTATTACCCATTTTGTTATGATTTTGTAAGTACAAGATAAATCATTTTTATACTTCATTACTAATATCTGGAAAACAATTACAGTTTTTTGTTTGTTTGTTTTTGTTTTTTTTTTGGTGGTGGTGGTGGCACTGGATTAAGTGCAGATATGTTTATGTGAAGCAGATTCTTTAGCACTTAGCTGTACCCATCTGCCTATACCCTGGCATTAAAATTGTATCCTTGTATACAAAGGAGGGTGTATGCTAACTCCACATTTCATTGACTGCTGTAATTTTTAAAACGCAGCTCCAGAGGGAAAGATACCATGTGACTGAGTTCAAGCGGAGGGGCTTTTTATTAAGGGAAACGGATGGTAAAAGGGGAAAAGGGGACAGAGGAGACCGGCCTCTGGAGGCAGGAGTGGGGGAAGGGAAGGGGAAAAGACAGACGGGGGTGATGGGAGTGGGCCAGGGCCCTTTTAAAGGGAACATAATAAATTGGCACAGGTGTGCTGCTCTTAGTGGCAGCAGCTGAGGGCATATCTTGTCAGAACTCCAAAGGCAGGCCAGTACAGATGCCTAAATACTAACACTAACCATCGAAAAGGTCATTAGGGTAGTTGATAGTTATGTTAAATATCTTAATTTTTACATGTAAAATTTGTCCTGATAGTTTTATGTTAAGTATGTTATTCATTATGTGTAGCTAGTTATTCTATAAAATTACAAATCTCTTAACTCTTCATGATATATTTCAGTTCAGTTAGGTACCCTACTTAGGCATTTTAAAATCAAACTCAGTGTCCTCAAGAGGTTCAAAAACCAAAGGTCCTTTAGAAAAACTTACTTTATATCAGGTTGATTTTTGTTTCTTTGTTTCGAGCAAGGTTTCTTTGTGCAGAGCTAGTTGTCCAGGAACTTGCTCTGTAGATGAGGCTGGCCTCGAACTCATAAAGATCTGCCTGCCTCTACCTCCCAATAAGTTGACTTTTTAAAAGATAGAGATGTCTTGTGTCCTGGTTAAAATTGGAAGGTTGTAATTAACAATTTTTAGCTGTCATGAACTTTAAAAATGTGCACTGAATGTCAATTTTTTTAAGGATTTACCCTCAAAATTCTTTTTCTTTGATTATTTTTTATTGCCTTCAGAATAAGTTATTATAATATATATTGTAGTAGGTTTGTCACATTGAGTTTTTGCAATAGATCAAAATCATCTTTCTGGTTTTATGCCCTAAGATCAGTAAACAGTGCAAATTGCACATGCACAGATCTTTTGCTAGCCTTTCATTCATTCTTAGAGTATTTCTTGGAAATTGTTTTACTAATGTTTTACTTTCTTTTTGTAAGTATACTTAGCAAAGAGACAGTTTCTTAATTCTGTTGTTCCTAGAAAGGAAGGAAATACATGTCCTTTATTCTTATTCTGGGGATCACACCAGAGGGTTCACATACGGCTTGGTGAGCACTGTACCCCTGAGCCAGAGTCCTGTCCTGAAGAACATGTCATTCATTTGCTTTGCGTACTCATTCAGCCTGTTGTTTGTTCTCAGTACTTTATTTTTACATTAAGTATTTACAACGTCTTTCAGTTCTACTGTAGGCTGTACATTGCTTTAGATTTACATTTTAATTTAGCATGCCAAAAACCTATTTCATATTTTCTAATTGTAAGTATAATATAAAATAATCAATACTTATTTTGTTTTTAAGATTAAAAACTGAAGCTCCCACTAAGGGACAAGAATCTGTGTCTAAGGTAAAGTTTGTTTTATTTCATAACTTCATAATTTTTTTTATTTGAAAAAACTGTTGCCATGATTTTTCAAAAATTTCAACTGTAAATGAATATCAGTAACAATTATTGCTGTGAGTAGGATGAAAATAATTGAGACGTAAAAAGTCTCATTTAAAGTAAATTGTAAGGTGTTTCTGTTTTCACAAAAAGATCATAGATTTTGATTTGCCTATTTCTTAGTTTAACTATTGAGTGATAGTGATAAATTTGCGAGTGACACCCCAACATCAGGAAAATCTCAGGCATTTCACACCATAAGAAATTAATATTTCCAGATGACTTAATAATTTGGGACATTTAATAAAATCAGCAAGAACATATAATACATTTTAGATAAAAGTATCTTGTGTGTATATTATGTTTTCAGCATGATAGAAGCCTAGAATCATCATGTAAGCATCACTTACTAGACAGTCTGGATCTTCCTGATCATCTAGAAGCAATTTTGAGCTAGCTTTTGCTTTCTTAGTGATGATTTGTTTGAGCTAGCCTTTGCTTTCTTACTGGTGGTTTGTTTTTAATCCTTTAATGTTTTTGCCTCTTTGTGAGTAGAATGAAGAGAGTCAGGTTTAAGATTTGTTTGAAGAACATTTTTTAAACCATAGAAAGTGTTCTTTGGTTTAAAAGGTTTTTGCTAAAATATATTCTTTATTGGATATGAGATTTTTTTTTTAATTAGCTTCTTCTTGAATGACTTCTGTATTTTGATTTTCAAGGAATTGGTACATTTTTACCTAAGATGCTGAACTGTGTTGAATACAGTGTTGCTTGCAGTGTCTGTGTTTGTCTTTTTAATACCTGTGGGATGCTTCTTCTTTTGCTCTTAATAGTAATAATTTGACCCTCCATTATCATGTTTTACATTTTTATACACTGCAAATACAAAGAATAAAATTTTGCGCTTCATGTGGTTAATCTTTTAGAGTTATTGAAAACTTAAAAATCAATTTATGTTTGTTATTTTACCATTTCCAATGCTTTTCATTTCTTTGTAAACTTTTTTTGTTTCTCTCTTTGACTTGAAGACCTTTCTTTATGTATCTCATGTTATACAGTTTTTTGCTGTTTTCCTTTATAAAAAAGTTTTCATTGTGGAAGATATTTTTGTTGGATAAGAAGTTTGTCATTTTCTTTGGTTGTTTAAAAAATTTGTTACCTCCTGGTTCTTGACAAGATCTCATTTCTGTATATATAATTTGTCACTCTTCTTTTGTCTCCCTGAAAATTTTGTCTTCATTTGTCACCTGTTAGAATTTGATATGCTTAAGTCTGTTTGATTCATTTGCTAAAATATGGTTGACTTGTGTCTTCTGTTATTTTTGGCATTTATGCTAATTGATATTTTTCAACTGTCCCTTTCCTTCTAGCTACCGGTTTTATATCTATTAAAGCCATTCTTAAAAGCCTTGTTCTGGTTTCCACTATCCAACTCATTCTTCTTTTCATTTTCTTTGTTTTTCAGTTTGGATTGCTTTACAATTTGGATATTCTCTGTGTCCTGACCACCCACAGTTGTACAGCTGAATTTTCAGTTGTTCCATTATATTGACAAGCCCATCAATGCTATAAAACCTTTTAGTGTCACTTGAGTATTTTCTGATTATCATTTATGATTCTCTTCTGAAATTTAGATTTTGCTCATGCATGCTGTGCCCCTTTAACCAAAGCATTTAGTATATTAGTAATTTAAACTTCTCTGGGTTGGAGAGGTGGCTCAACTCTTGTTGAGTATTTGCTAGCAGATGCAGAAACCCACAACTAACCATTGGGCCAAACTCCTGGAGTACAACTGAAATGAGGGAGGAGCTATAATATGAACAGAGGAGTCAAGACCATCATGGGGAAACCCACAGAATCATCTGACAGGAGCTAGTGAGAGATCATCAGTCTGACAGGGAAACCTGCATCAGACAAACTAGACTCCCTTAATATAGGCAACAATGGTGCAGCTGGGACAATATATGAGGCTACTGGCATGGGATCCAAGATCTAACTCTAATGCACAAACTAACTTAGTGGAGTTCATTCTATATGGAGAGATACCTTGTTCAGCCTAGACACAGGGGCATGGGCGTGGGGAGGTGCCTTGGTCCTGCCTCAACGAGATGATGGAACAGACTTAGTAGACTTCCTAGGGAAGGCCTTACCCTCTCCAAGGAGCAGAAGGGAGTTGGGGGAGGGAGGTGAGGGGAGTGGGGAGAGAGGGGGGGAACTGGGATTAGAATGTAAAAAGTAAATGAATAAAAAAAAAAAGATGAAAAATAAGAGTATTTGCTGTTCTTGGAGAATACCTAGGTTCAGTTTCCAGCAGACACATGGTGTCTTACAATCATCGGTGAATTTCAAGGAATCTGATGTCCTCTTCTGGCTTCCATGGGAACCAGACATGCACATAGTACACAGACATTCTGTCAGGCAAAATGCCTATACCCACAAATATTTTTAAAGTTTTAAAGGGGATGGTGGTGAATGGAGAGATGGATCAGTGCTTAAAAGCATTTATTGCCTTTATAGAAGACCTGGGTTTGTTGCCCAGAACCCATTTGACAGCTCATAACTGTCTGTAACTCTAGTACCAGGATATCCAATTCTCTTTTCTGACATCTGTGGATACTAAGCATGCATGTGGTACATATACATATAGGCAAACTACTCATGCACATAATAAATCTCCAATGAATGTAATTTTCTGTCTGAAGAACTGGGAAGATAGCTCCGCTGGTAGTGTTTGTCAGGCTTGCATGAGAATTAGAGTTCAGTCCCCAGCAGCCAGTCGTGGTGGTGCACACTTGTAATCTTAGCTTGAGGCAGGCAGGGACAGATAGATCCCTGGGACTTGCTTTGAGCCTCTTAGTAAGCCCCCAGATCACAAAGAAAGTCCCTGTCTCAAAAAGTAGAGAACATTTGAGGAAAACACGTGATGTTGACTCTGCCCTCCACATGTTTGCTCATACATATATATCTTCATCCGTGAATATGCTGACACACAAAAATGGAGTTTGTCCCTCTGATAATTCCTGTGTCTGGATTGTGATGAGTATAGTTGTTTCCTGATAGTACACCCCCTCCCCTTGTTTTTCAGTTACATATTTGATTGAAAGACATATTTAGTATTGAAGAAAACAGTCTGTGTATTACATGACTTTTTTCTGTTTTAGGCCATTCATGTGAGGCTTGGGTCCATCTAGTCAGAGATTGACCTCAATTTGAGTTTTTTCATTGCTATGGTTATTTCAAGGCTATACTAGACTCACTTTATTAGTAAGTCCTGGCATTGAGAGTAAGAGTTACATTGCTGTAGATTTTCTTTGCTCACATACTAAGCTCTTGGCTTCTGTGAAACTGAGCCTCTTGGAGTGCCTGACTATATTCTGTTACTTGTTTATAGCAGTACCTACCACTTTTGTTGGCCTGAGTTCTTAAATTAACTCTGGGTCTTGAAGTCTTGAGGGTGGGGATTTTTTTCTTTTTTTCCCATAGCTGCAGTCAGTCCCTGTCCATCAAGGGCAGCAGGCTTTGTTCCTCTCCTTTCCAAACATGTAAAGGTCTAAACATGAAGAAACTATGAATCTAATACCAGTTGCATCACTCATTTATTTTTTTCCTGTTAGCATTCATATTTAACTAGAATAAATCATCAAACTCTTAAATTTTATTTGATTTCCCTGCTTTTGATACCAGGGAAGCCACTTTTGAAATACATGAATCAGATTTCTTAAATATGCTTAAATAACATATTATGCATATTGACTCTTGGTTAAATTTTATTTTATTTATGTGTGTTTGTGGGGGGGGGGGCACAGAAGCCAGGAGGCAGATTCAGAATCCCTGGAGTTACATAGAGGCATTTAAGAACAACCCATTGTGGATGTCGTGATGGGATCAGAGCTCCAGGCCTCTGCAAGAGCAGCAAGCACTCTGAACTTGTGAGCATGTGGATTTCTTGGAGGGTCTTGTTACCCCTGTCAATTTTATGCAGTAACTACTGAGCATGGTGATCTTTGCTAGCAGTTATTTATTCTCAGAGTTTGGCATAATGTCTCATGCTTTCCTGGCTTTCAGGGTTTCTAATGAGAAGTGTGACTTTGTTCTTACATGTTTGACTTCGTTGGTTTTTCTCTTAGTAGCCGTTTATATTATATATGTGTTCTGTAACCTAGGCATTTCAACTATTGACAGGTTTTTTTTGTTTTCTGTTTTTTTTTTCTGGTCTTGTCTGTTGGGATTCTAAACTTGTCTTGAATGTATCTCTTACTCCACTTGGGGCTTTTCCTGCTATAAATTCATTGAATAGGTTTCATTGTCTCGTTTGTATCTCAGTTGCCTATGGATTCTTAGGTTTGGTCTCTTGTTCATGTCCCAGAGTTCCTGAAATTTGTGATAAAACTTGTTATCTTTTTTGTTCCCTATTCATTTAATGATATCTGAATGCAGTATTTTCTTAATCTTGTTTTCCACACTTGATATTCTTTTCTCTGTTTGATCTACTCTATTTGTGATACATTGCATTGTATTTCTTATTTTATTATGTTTTTCATTTCTAATGTTGCCTTGCTTTTTAATGTTTCTTGTGTTTCTGCTTGTGTATCCGTTGGGATGGCTAGTTTTCCCAGTTTTATTTGGAAGTAAGCAGCCTTCTCTTTGAGGGCTCAGTATGTAGTACTACCTCAAGAAAAGAAAACAAGCTGCCTTGACAGCAAACAAAACCAGGCCTGAAAATATAACTTAAATCAATTAAATCCAACTACTATGCCACCAATAACTAATAGGAAATATAATGGCACAGGCCAGCAAAGTGGCTTAGGAGGTAAAGGTGCTTGCCACCAAGCCCAAATGGCCTGAGTTTGTTCCATGGATCAGACTCCTGCAAATTGTCCTCTGACTTCAACACATGCATCATGATACATACATGCATGCACATACACACAAATAAACAATGAAATAAAATAATAGAAAGTGTTGATAGGCCTTGAAGCTAGAAATTATAGACAGTTAATAAGAATAAAATGAAATTAAAGAATCAGGCAGGTAAAGGAATAAATAAAAAATGGACAGGTAAAAGATTAAATAAAAAAAGCAGTAGGCTTAAGTCAAAGGAAAAAATCAAGAAGAACATAAAGAAAGCAAAAAGCACAAAATTAGAGAATCTGATTGCACAGCAGAAAATAAAGATGTAATAAATACAGTTATGTGTGACTGTAAAAGGAGAGGAAAAAAAGAATAGAATTCAATAAAAATGACGAGTTTTTTAAAGGGTGAAGAATTTTAGAACCTTCCTTCTGGATCTTCTGACACTAGAGACTTGTAGCTGGTGGTGTGGACTGGAGTTCCTTCTGTTTTCCATTGTTTTGTCCTGAGCTCAGTATTACCTGGCGCTTCATTCTCCTTGGAAGCTTCCTTAGCTTTGTGGACTGTAGGCTAGGCAGGTTTCTTATTTTTCCAGCTTGTGCATACTTTTCGTGAGTCAAGGAATTCTCCCAAGGCCATCAAAGAGTAGAGGAAACAGTCAAACTGATATGTGCTGAAGAGATGGGAGGGAACCCAACAATTTCAGAGCCTGCATAGCATTGGGCCACCCTGGCCTTAGTTTCTCATTCTTGCTAGCATCAGACCTCACATAGCAAGGAAGCATCTCTAGAGGATGAGCCAGCCACAGTCAGAGTTCAATCACCTCCCCAGTAATTGCAGATTGCCAAACTTGTCATATTGTCTGTGGGGAGGGAGGGTTGTCACTGACCTTTCGTCCTTTCTAACATGAGCTCTGCTGCCTAAACTCCTTAGCATGTCCGTCTTCCATCCCCTTCTGTGTGGTAATGTCTCTGTTCACCCTGACTTGTGATTATCCCTCTCAAGATGGCTCTATTGTGATACAATATGGGGTATAGTAAATGGATTTCTTCTCTAGTACTGTTCTACCACACAGGAGGATTTATTATCCTACCAATTACCTTATGGGACTTAAGGCTTGTGAGAATTGTGGGCTTATCCTGAGACTAGGCCATCCTGTCTTCTTCAACAAGATTCCTGCTTGCCTGGCTTTGTGGATATAGCTTCTTCCCTGAGGGATGTGCTGGTACTGGGGCATGTTTGCTACTGTCACTTGTGTAGCCTTTTTGTGTCTCCAGCACTACAGCTATCCATCTTTTTAATTCCTAATGTTTTGCCTCTTCCTCTCTGTAGAATAAAATCTAATTGTCATTTGTGGAGTCACGTGTAGTTTGCTTCTAAGAATTTTGCCATTTTTAATCCAGATATCCTATATTATATTTTGAAAAGATCTTTTATCTATGGGTAAATTTTATACTTCTTATTTGAAAAATTTGGGTTCACTGAGTTAGAGCTACAGAATGTTGATGCGCATTGTGTAATGTCAGTCTCATTCATTAATACTGGCACTCAGTTTATTTGTGATACATAGGAGTTTTCCAGAAGTACACTTTTTTTTTTTTGGGGCTTGGTTTTTTATTGCTAGCAATAAATACATGACTTTTTTTCCCTTCGTATGACAAACTCACTTTACAATGAAAATATCTACTCATTATCAAAATATGCATAGTCTGGCTTTATTTAAAACAAAAGTGATATTCTATGGAAGGGGGCAAATCTGTGTTCACCTCACCACTCAGTTGTAGACCCTGGTGCTTTGAACTTATACACAGAACATTAACAGGACATGAGTTCAGAGATCGAAACCGAAGACTGTGGGGTGTAGCTCTCAGTAGAGCTCCACCCTAAAATGCATGTAGCCATGGGTTGATCCTCAGCACTGTAAAAATAATAGTAAGTTAGTTCTGTTTGTGTGCGTGTGGTACAGTTTGGGGTGCTTTTGTCTTGATTTATGTTGTAGTGCCAGTATTTTTATTCTCCACTGCTCTTGTATTATACTAAGAGTTGTGACTTCACTTACTTCTTGAAAAATGACATGGATTCTTTAGATGTCTGTGAATCACACTTTTAGACCCACTGATATAAATTTTAATGTGAGCTTTGCCCTCCTGGATTTGTGTACATACAACCTGCACACTGTGCATGGATGTTGTTTAGACTCCATTGTAGTGAAATCAAGTGTGCTGTGCTGTGCTGTGCTGTGCTGTGCTGTGCTGTGCTGTGCTGTGCTGTGCTGTGCTGTGCTGTGCTGTGCTGTGCTGTGCTGTGCTGTGCTGTGCTGTGCTGAGGGATTCTATGAAGAGATTTTTTCCCACAGTCCTTATGGGAAATATTTCTTTGGGACTGATTATTTTCTACAAAGAGAAATCCAGATCTTTCTTGTTTTATGTTTGTTTTCTCAGTCCCTCATGCTGACCTTTGCTGTTCCTGGTACTCACAAGTCTTGACTAGGTAGTTCAGAGAGCTGACTGTTGGTCTCTGTGGTTAGGTCTCTGTGTGCATTGGAAACAAAGCAGTTGCTCTCCAGCAGTTCCTGTGCTTCAGTTTTCCCTTTTACATGTTCAACAGTAGAGTAGGTTTCTCTAAAAACATGTTCTAGATCCTCCATCCAAAGTGACTCACTTCTTGCACAGCCCTGCTGAAGACATCTCATTGTCACCTCTACCATCTTACTTCTTTCTGCTACTTCAGCCACTTTTCATCTTCTAAAGCTTTGTTGAAATGCATGTTTGGTATTTTGCTTTTTATGAATGAAGAGTTATTATTTCTAGGCTCTAATTTTAGCAGAATTGGGGGAGAATAAGGATTTAATTGTGTGTGACTAGGCCATTACTCATGTCATAGCCTTGAGTCAATCTGCTGGGGGTTTAGAGCAAGATCTAGACTTATCTCTACCACTTTCTGTTTTGCTTGGCCTTTTGGCTTTTTCCAGTTAACTCTCATTTATACAGATCATCTGTGATCTCTCACCTGCGTACTAAATGAAACTAAATTGAATGGTCTTCATGCACTAACACAGTGTATGTGCTTGGAAAGTGGTGGTTAGGGAATGCTGAACGGCTTCCTGTACACAGAGGTTTTTTTAGTATTCCTTCCTCAGCATTTGAAATAAGCAAAGTGTTTCAATTTTGGCTTGTCAGAATTATCATAATCATAATTCTTAAATATTAAATAACAATTTCAAAGATGTTTTTTTTCCTAAGTATCTGCATTTTATATAAGATTCTGGGATGCATCATCTTGTTATTTATATTCAGGCTGCAACTAGTATTCTTTTCAAGGAACTATGGTCCACATTTGAAAACCTTGGTGAGGCAAATGGGCAACATCCCACTATTTAGTCTTTAATGGCCTGGAACTCACTCTGTAAACCATGTTGGCCTCGAACTCTGGAATTAAAGATGTAAGCCACTACATTCAGCTGGGAAATAGCTCTTAGTAAAATTGGTACTGCTTCTTGACTTTGATTCAAAACTTTTGGTACACTCAAATTGTTATGGATTTGAAAAAAATGCCTATTATATATTACAAGAATTACTCTACTGTACACTTAAGATTGGAAAGGTCATTTTCTGTTCCTTTAGTGTATTAGCTTGTACACATAAGTTCCTCCTATCCAGACATATTTAGTGTTATAATAATAATACTAAATTAAGTTTAGCCATGAATGTAAAAGTGTTATTGTTTCAGGAAACAGCAAGACATAATACAGCTGAAGGAGAAACAGGAGCATCACCTTCTGAAGGGTAAGAATAAGGAACAGACACGTCTCTTGGTCAAGTTTACTGAAATAAATTAATATTTGGCCTAAATTATATTTCACTGACAACTGGGAAAAAGTTATTTGAATTTTTTTATATAATACTGCTTTAGTAATGACTTTTAATTGCAATTTCAAACCAAACAAAACAAGATTTATGATTTTAAAATGTTTAAAGTATGTCAATTATATTTTATAAATTTTAAGTTTCGATGAGCATTGATGGCTCACACCTTTAATCTCAGCACTCGGGAGGCAGAGGCAGGCCGATATCTGTGAGTTCCAGGCCAGCCTGGTCTACAGAGCGAGTTCCAGGACAATCTCCAAAGCCACAGAGAAACCCTGTCTCAAAAAACCAAAAAATAAATAAATAAATTCTTAAAATATTTATTATAAGTAAAATGTTAACATTTAAATATTATGTTTGTTAAATAACTGCCTCTTAAATGAAAACAGTTATAACTATTGTGGATTATAAGGTTAGACAGTTAAGCTTGTAATTTTCTCATTTTATATCTTTATATTTTATAGTAGGTCACTTGCTAATCTGATGAGAATAATCTTCCTCCCTCCCAAAAAAGTAAACTATTGAGTAAAGGCCTTATCAAGATGATGTTAGTGCTTTTACTAGTAAAATAATCTTGCCTCCTTATACCTTTGTCCTAGAGTTCTGAGCATTGAAGTTGAACCAATGTCATCTTAATTAGTTAGGGAAATAAATGCATCATCTTACATTACTCAGATTTCCTATGAATTATAGTCTGTCCATATGGTCTGAACAAAAATTAATTTTACGAATATGAAAGGACAAGGGTGGGTTTTACCTATGACTAGTAAACATAAGGAAACGAGTTCACTTTAATCCCAGCACTCGGAAGGCAGAGGCAGGTGGATCTCTGTGAGTTCGAGACCAGCCTGGTCTACAAGAGCTAGTTCCAGGACAGCCTCCAAAGCCACAGAGAAACCCTGTCTCGAAAAAAACCGAAAAAAAAAAAAAAAAGAAAGAAAGAAAAGGAGTTCAGAGTGGGTAATTGATTTAATTAAAATGGTTGGATGTAAAAGTCAGAATCTTTCTGAGAGAATGTAATTGCAAGATATATGGACAAAAAAAAAAATCTTTCACAGTAGCAACACAGATGAGACATGCATGGAGACAAACAGATGTTTGCTAATTTCGCTTTCATGACAGACCATTTCCAAATGAAGTTTTTCATTAATCAGCATTTACTTGAGGATCTCAATGGGGCATCGTTTGGAAACTATCAGAATTGCCCCAAGATCAGTCTAAATGCAGATCAATAGAACAAAGTAAATTGCAAAGAAATTGGCTTGTATGCTCAGTGGCTTCGTAGTAGACGGCACCTGAGATCCTCACTGGGGTAGACACTCAACACATTGAGAGAGAGAATCTAAAGCTAGGTAGATTAATTACTATAAATAAGAGTATGTGAGAGCGAGTGCCAGGACAGCCTCCAAAACAGAGAAACCCTGTCTGGAAAACCAAAAAACAAAACAAAACCAACCAAACAAAAAAAGAATTTTTTTTTTTTGGTGATTTATTTGTGTTAAAGTGATCATCCTTATCACAAAGCTATTTCTACCATTTTATTCCAGTTTACATACCAAGATCAGAGATAACATAACTAAATATGTATATAGCTAAACATTTACACATGCATGTATGTATTCTTGTTTTCAAGTATATGAGGTTATCAAAAATCAGGGAAATGTTTGTGAGTGCTGATTTGATTTTAAATAGGAAAGACATTTGATTTTATATAGGAAAGCATAGAGTATATAAATCATAAAAAATTAACTTTTCCATTGATTTGTTATGTTAGGTACTTTTACTTATTATTAGGGACATTTAAATTTGACCTAGACACAGGCAGAGCTTTGAGCAGACAACAGCAGTCACAGCTATGACCAAGGCAGCTCGTAGTCACTCAGGTTCCAACTCTAGCCAACAACTCTCTCCCAAGTTGTATGAGAATAGTCAGGGCTCAGGGCCTTATATCTGTTTGGGTAGGCAAGTCTTTTAGCTTGTTTTACTTTCTTAGAGTATGCTTGTGTTTTGATAGCTTGGGTTACATTGTTTTATGAGTGGATAATAAACGGCTTTGTTTTTCAGTAAGCAGAATAAAGCTCCTTCATCAGAAGGCAGCATTGGGCGTGATGCAAGTGTATGTGAAGCTGCAGCAGCAGCAGCAGACTGTGAAGGAAACGTAGCAGTTTCAGATACGGAAAACGAAAGCCGTTCAAAGAGCATCTTCAGTCATGGTTCAGATGCTGGAGCAGAGAATATGAGAAAGGAAGAACAGACTCAGCACACCTGTCAGGAAATGGAACTGAAGGTGCACCAGAGTTCAGAACACATGGATTCATGGGATCAAACTAAAGAGCATGACTCCCCTGCAGCTGACTTTCCTTCAGAGACTGGGCAGGATTCGCAGTTAACGTCAGGGGTTGCTGGCATTGACCAGTTTCTGAGGCAGAGAGAAAAACCTGAATCTGTGAGTTCTGATGCTAGTGAGCAAGGCAGTGTTGGTTTGGAACCTTTGACACCATCAGAGGTACTCGAGTATGAAGCCACAGAGATGCTTCATAAGGATGATAATTCTTCAGCCAATTCCAATGACACAGTGTCTGATGAAACAGGTGGCAGTCCTGGAGGGAGTAGAGCAGAGACAGCAGTAGACCTGGCAGAAGGAAAGGAAAGAAGCTGAAGTGATGTAGTCATTCCAAGTGTAGTTCCCATCAGAAGCACTTAGCGCATTGCTGTCCAGTGAGCTCCGTAGTGCCGTGGCCAGCAGTTTGAGAGCTGAGGGAGGTCTTTCATACACTTCACCTGTATGTTCAGTCTTATTAAGTCAGTTTGCCAGTAATAGCATGGTTAGTATGAATTTCAGAGCTTTTAAAAAACTGAACAACTTTAGTGAAAACTAAGTTTGTCATCCAAAGGTCTCTTTTAGCACTTTTTGAAGAAATCTTGTTCACCAATATTAAATTATTGTAAGAATATTACCTATATTAATCAGACTTTTCAAACCTCCATTAGTCCTGAATTTAAAATCCTTATCACCTGTGTATTCCTTTTAGTAAATTTTAAAGGAAGAGATTTGAAACCATGCATTATTTTGAAGATACCTTTAAACTGCCCATCAATTGTAACTGTTAATGAAGGCTTTATTTTTTAATATGATCCTGGTAATGAAGCATGCTTAGAGTGCTAAATTGACCTGTTGAGAATTTGGATGAATATAAACTTAAGTTTGGATTTAATATAACATTCCAGTCTGTCAGAAGCATGCAAACAGAATTTTAGAATCTGTGCACCTCCATACAAGTGTTAGCCTGCCAGGCTGTCAGCTTACCTTTATAAAACTTTCAGTGAAAGTGAAATTATGAAAATATAAGTTTATATTTGTGCTTTTAGTCAGTGTATAAGCTGTGCAGAATCCCACCCCGCCCCTATGGGCTAGTTGTATAAAGTAGAAATCTGTTATTGAAACTCTTGTAGCTACTATGCTTTTAATATTATTTCAGTGATTTTTAGCAATAGACCCATAAAAATGGTCTGGAAGCCAAACCAAAGTATGGGAGAGTGTAGGTGAAAAGCATTGGACTGAAAACATGCTTTGGCATATACTCTACCATGTTTAAGGGACTTTACTTAATTATAAAAGTAGACGCTTCAAATGGGACCCTAAAGCAGATTTTTTTAAAATTGGTCATGGAAACTAGCCTAATTTATCCATAAGTCAGCTACTAAATTGATTTTTCAGATACAGAAATAAACAATAATTTGCTTTGAAGTACTAATAAGTTTTTATTTTAAATGCTGCATTTTTACTTCTTAAAATGTGCTTTTAATTCTTAAACTGTTTCACTGAATGTTAAATGTTTTCAACGCCTGTTAAAATTCTGTTGTATATAGTAGTTTTTGAATAAATATTTGCAATAAAAACCTGTCTTTGGATAATTTTATTTTCAGACCCCTGCTTGGTCAGCCTGTCTTTGGTGCTGTTATTGTGTCTTATTCAGGAAAGCTTTGTACAGCAAGCTCCATTCTGTATGCTTTGCTGACACAAGATAGAGAACTGAAAATACAAGGGACACACTGCTAATAGTTACACAGAGTGATTCTTTCACATCAAGAGAATCTATTTTTGTACATTGTCTTCTCATCATCTTAAAAGAGGTTAAATAGGAAAAAAAAGAATTGTTTTATTGACTATTTGAAGAGAGCTGCTATTTTCTTCTTTCTTGCTTCTAAGACAAATTGTAACACAAATCTACTACAGGAAATTGCTTTGGAATAATATAAACCTTCAGAAGAGCCAAGGAAGTTTGTCTATATTAAGCCCACTTTCTCACTAGCACCCAGTTTCTTGTCACACCTATTTCCCTATGTTATAAAACTCTAATGTACAAAACCCTTAGAATCAAAGTAAATCTCCAGGTTACCCAGCCCCTTGAGCCTTGTAGAGTTTTCACCTCTGGCCCATATACCTTTAGAGTAGTGAAATTCAAAGCCACTGATCAGTGAACTGTTTGTGCTTGTCCTAGATGAGAAGGAACTGGTGCTGGACTCCATAGGTGCTTCTTGGAGAAAGTTAAGCAGCCAGGGAGTGAAGGTAATGAAAAAAGCCATGTATTTGGGTGATACAAGTGCTGTACATTCTTGCACAACCTTCTTCCCAGTCAGGATCTAACAGTTCAGAATCACAAAACAAGCTTCTGAACAGTAGTGAGCCATCAGAAGCAAACTTTCATACGCAGTGAATATTGAGGCCTATGTGGCTTATCAAATGAGAACAGCAGTGGAGAATATGTAAATCCTAAGCCCATTGTGATCCAGTGTAACTTTTTTTTACAAAGGAAGATGCTGGATGGATGCAGCCTGTAAGTTCACATATACCTGCTTTGAGTTTGGGTAAACGTTAGTGTTGCACTGGTGACTTTACATCAGAAGATGCATTTGCCTTGTAGGTATAGTTCAATGACATTAGCAAGCATTGTTTTGATTTGTGGAGTTTTCTTTTTAAATTACATTAAAACTGAATACCTGGTGCATCTTTCCCCTTTGCATCCTTCCAGTATGTTAGGGAAGACCTTATAAGGTTTTCACCCTATAAATTAAAAAAAAAAAAAATTGTTGTGTGCATGATGTAGGATTGGGGGTGGTGCGCGTGCTGGTGGGTATGTGGAAGTCAGGAAAACATGAGTAAATTCTCTCTACTTTTATGTGGATTCCGGGGATAAACTCAGGTCACCAGGCTTGTGTGGCAAACCTCTTGGTTGCTGAGCCATCTCTCCAATTCTCCATGAATATTTTTAAAAAGTATTCTAAACATTTGTTAAAGAAATTAATGAGATATGTTACCTTTGCTATGCACACAAAAGTGAGGAAACCGATGACTATGTAGGGTCACAATGCCAGAACTTGGGCCTAACTTGACCTGCTTCTAAAGCTGGTGTTTCCAGCATACCTATGACACTAGGCACTAAATATTCTCTTATTAAGAAACTTGCTCTTCAGATAACTCACTGGTGATTAATTATAATTTCATTTATCATTCTACAGTAGTTATACATATGAAATCAAAGATTTAACCAGCCATGCGTGGTAGCACAGTCCTTATAACTTAGCTCCTAGGGTGCTGAGGCAGGGTGATCAAGTTCCAGGCCAGCCTAACTTCATAGTGAGACTGCCAAAACAACAGCAGAAAGTCTTAAAATGAAACAAAAGGGGCCTGGTGATACTTCCTATTAATAGCAATCGAGGACTTACCTCAAGAGAAGAGGTTAGCATATAATTTTATATTTAGAAAAGAAAGTATGTAATTTAAAGATACACTTTCTATAATTTGTTGAGATTTTAACATAATTACACTGATGTCATCTGTTATATAGTTATTTTTGTGATTAACTATTTCTCTTCTCATCAAAATTCTTCTTCTGGGTTTCCATGTAAAGCATCAGTTACACAAAGATGAGGAGCAGAGTACAGATATCCAGCATCTACATAAATGTAGGGTGGGCATGGTCACAGCCTGGAATTCTAGCTCTCAGGATGTAGTGACAGGCTTGGCGTCCCCAGAGTGAGCTGCCTAGTTGGACTAGCCAAATCAATAAGTTCTGGGCTCAATTGAAAGGCCCTTGGGCCTCCCACACATGCACACACAAGCAAGTATGTGTGCTTGCATTCACACCGCATATATACACCATCACAACACTTGTGTCTTCAAGACCATTCGCTTTTATTAACTATAAAGCAGGCATGTGTGTATTATAGGCTTTAAGGAGGGATCACAAACATCTGTTTTTACTAGATTATTACAATGCCAGTGCATTTTCAACTAAAAAAAAAATGAAAGAAACAATTGAGTGTGTGTATCAGAGAGACAGAGCAAGCCCCTGAGGCCAGAAGAGGGGCATCAGATCCATGGATCTGGAATTCACATGTAGTAAGCTGTATAATGTGGGTGCTAGGTCTTCTGACGTGTACCATACATTTACTGTTTTGGAGGGAAAGGCTTCTGTTGAGTAATTTTTTTGACCTATGAGTCATACCAAGGCCTGTCTATATATATGAATGGAAAAAAAAGACATCAGAGTACTTGCCTCACCAGCTCCCTTGAATTGATTGATGTGTGGGCATTTGATTATGACAGTTAAGTAAATGAGCCTCCTTCATCACTCTGAGATAATGAACCAGGAACGATGAAGCAATAATCTTTTGACAATGATGGCATCATTATTCTTTTGGGGTAGCAGTGCCTATACACACTCTGCAAGCTTATCTCCTCCTCACAATAATGTGAGTGGCATTCAAAACTTGTTAAGATGAAGGCTGAAGAAATGGCTTGCTTAATGGTCAAGCATGTATGCTGCTCTTGTGTAGGACCAAAGTTCTGTTTCTATCACCCATGTTGGGTGGTTTACAATTGCCTGTTAACTCCACTTCCAGGGGATCCTGTGCCTCTGACCTCCAAGAGCACTTAGACTCCCTTGCGCACACCTACACATTTTGTTTTTTGGTTTATTTGTTCTTTGAGATGGGGTTTCTTGTTGTAGCCCTGGCTAACCTGGAGCTTGATTGGTAGACCAGGCTAGCCTTGAACTCAGAGATCCTCCTGCCTCTGCCTCCCAAGTGCTGGGATTAAAGGCATGTGCCACCACCGCCTGGCTGAGTTTAAAAAAAAAAAAAAAAAAAAAAAAAAAAAAACTAAATCTTTTACAAGATTTTAAGGTGAAACCACATAACAGGAATTAAGCGTTTTAAGGTGAGTAATGGAAATATCACTTAGTGTTTTGTGCAACCCTACCTCTATTGAGTTCCCAACCTTTCTAGCCTAAGTGAAACTGTCTTGCCAACTAAGCAGCTTCCCTCTATTGCCTATTTCCCTCAATTTTGAAAACCACTAGTGTCCATGCTCTAGAGTTGTTTTCTTTTCTGGTATTGGGTGTCTTAGAACCATACAGTAGGTAACATTTTGGAGTCACTGGGTGGGCTACATCTGCAGCCTGCAAACACAAATAACTGGAAAGGTTTCCTATGTTCACCAGTAGTTAATTAATGATATCATTAATGAAATCCCTAGCCAAACCCCAGTGACATTAAATAAAATAAGAGCAAAAACATTTAAAACTCCATATAACTACGAACACCATTAAGTAGTCAAGGCAGTTTGGGGCAAGTACAAAGCTAGAAGCATTATACTCCCTAATTTTAGAAAATATTACAGCTACACAATCAAAATAATACATTTGTGTAAAAGTAAACCTGCAGACCAAAGGAATGGAGGACTCAAAAATAAACATGTTCATATACAGTTAACTGATCTTCCCCAAGAAGACACTAGGGAAAAGATTGTCTCTTAAGTAAACTGCCTGGAAGATTGGACATCCATGTGCAAAGGCATGATATTGAATCTGACTTCACACTGAGTGCAAGGTCCTACACCTAACTGAGGAACTATAGGCAGTTGATGGCTTCCATGAGAGAGTCAGTTTTCTTAAAGAGCATAAGCCCTAGCAAGTCAAACACACTCCAGTGGGTGGCCCCACAACCAAAAAAAGTATGGGGACAGCATAAATTGGAGTTAATGGGTTTTAAATTTTAAAAAGTCACAAAGTTGTTGGGGTAGGGTAGTGGATAAATGAAGAAGTTGGGGTGGCTATTATAAAAATACACTAAGGATTTTTCAGAGATTTAATAAAATATTCAAAAACCAATGCAAGATCTGAAACTATTAGACTATGTAAGGCAAAAAAATTCTTGACATTGTTTTTGACAGAATTTCTTGGGTCTGATACCAGAAGCACAGACAACAAAATAAAAATCAGCCAAGTGAAATTACATCAGACTAAAAATCCAAACAGCAAAGGAAATAGTGAAATGAAAAAGAGACTGCAAAAAAATTGTCAAAAAGTTGGAGCAGCTCAATAGTGAAGCAGTAATGCTATTAACTGAAAATTAAAATCATTCTATATGAATGGGTATTTTGCTGCATGTATGTCTGTGTACTACATGCATGCAGGATTCACTGAGGTCAAAAGAGGGCACTGGATCCCCTGGAACTGGAATTACCTTTCATGTGCGTGCTGGGAATCAACATGGGTCCTCTGGAAGAGCAGCAAGTGATCTTGAGTGCTAAGCCTTCTCTTCAGCTCCTGTGACCAAAAATTACACAAAGGAACTGAGTATAAAGTTTGTCAACAATGACATCTGATTGGTAGCTGGTGAATGAAAAGATCCTCAACATCACTGGCTGTGCTGGTTAGTCTGTCAACCTGAAACAATCTAGAACCATGTGGGAAGGGAGTCAATAACTGCCTAGATTTGGCTGGCCAATGGGCATGTCTGTGGGGCATGGTCTTGATTAATAGAAAGACTTGTCCACTGTGGGTGACACCATTCCTAGACAAGGGATCTTAAATTATATGATTGGAGAAAACCAGCTGAGCACAAATATGCATGCATTAATTCATAGCTTTCTGCTCTTGACTATGGATGTAATGGGACTAACTGCTTCAAGTTCTTGCCATCTTGACACCTCAAATGATTTATTGTAAGGTTGAACTGTGGGCCAAAATAGCCATTTCTCCCTTAAGTTGCTTTTGTCAGAGTGTTTTTATCAATGCAACAGGAAATGCAACTAAGACATCATCAGGGAAATGCAAGTCAAAGCCACATGAGGTAGCTTCTCACATCTCTTGGTGTAGAGAAAAGAAAAGGGTTCCTTGTACACCATTGGATGTGAATTCCACAGTCTTTATGGAAAACAGTATGGAGCTTCTTCAAAATATCAAACACTTAACCTCCACATGCTCACTTCTGAGCATGCACACAAAGCACTCAAAGCCAAGGTCTTAGAGCTAACTTTACTCCCACTTTATATTCACAGTAGTGATGACATGGAGGCAACCTAAATGCCCATTGACAGATGAATGGATTAAAAAATGTGTAGATAAGTACAATGGTACATTGTTGAGCCTTTAAAAGAAAGATCTCTTGAGCTAGGGAGATGTCAGCAGGTAAAGGCAGTTGCTTTGAAAGCCTGATGACCCAAGTTCCATGTCTAGAACCCATGTAATGGTGGAGAGAGAAAACTGGTCACAGAAGTTATCTTCCAACACCATATTCTCGCTATGGCATGTGTGTGTGTGTGCACACACACACATACCATGATAATTTTTTGTTTTCAAGATTAAACAACTTAGGTGGCACTTGTCTTTAATCCCAGCACTCAGGAGGCAGAGCAGGCAGATCTCAGAGTCCAGCCTGGTCTACAGAGTGAGTTCCAGGTCAGGGCTACACAGAGAAACCCTGTCTCAAACAAAATAAAGAACTCTCAGGCTGGGGAAGTAACTTAGTGGTAGAGCACCTGCATAGAGTGTACTCTGGTTTTGATCCATTACATTTCAAAAGGAGAAGGAGAGATCTTGCCATTTGTGAAAACATCAATGACTTGTTGAGTTAAACAAGCCAGTCACAGAGGACAAATATAACAATGTACAACAAATACAGATGGAGCTTCACTTCTCTGAAGTCTGAAATCCGGCATGGTCTAAAACCAAACATTTGCGCTGATAGAGCACTTCAGATGGCAGTCTCACACTGGACCCCATGTGATAAAATACAAGTGCACCGTATACTTTTCTAAGCACCCCCAAAGGATAAAAGGCCTTCTGGCCCTATCAGCTGCAGTATACAAGTTTGTTAAATGTATAGGTAAGCAAAATAGTGTATAAAATTACCTCAGCCAATGCATGTAAGTTATATATAAACGTAAGTGAATTTCATATGTAGACTTTGTTCTCATCTTTCCAGATAGGTCATCTTTATGCAAATATTTTGAAAACTTTCTGTGTCCCAGGCATTTCAGACAAGGAATACACACCCTTTATAAGGAATCTAAAATAAGGGAATTTGTAGAAACACAGAGAAGGAAAGATGTCTCCTCAGTGGGTAGAAAGATGTCAAAATATGCCGACCGATACTGCCCAAAGTGTATAAAGTTCCAGAGATGCTAGAATTTAGACGAGTAAGAAGGTAGACACCTGTATAAAATAGCACTGTCACTGGGGGCAGGCATTCGGGTTTCCAAAGCCAACACTAGACCCAGAATGTCCCTGTCTCTGTCTCTGTCTGTCTCTCTGTCTCTCTCTTTCTGCCTGTGAATCAGGATACAAGCTCTCAGCTACTGCTCCAATATCATGCCTGCCTGCCTGCCTGCCTGCCTGCCTGCCTGCCTGCCTGCCACCTGCCATGATGATTATGGACTATCTCTGAAACTGTAACTGCAATTAAATGCTTTCTTTTATAAGTAGCCTTGGTTATAGTGCCTCTTCACAGCAAAAAGATAGTAATTAAGACAGTCACAAAGATACAAATATTCTATGCATCTGTTTATATGAGGTACGTAGCATTAAAATGCATAGAGGGAGTGTGTAAAATGGTGGTGTCAAGGAGCTTAGGAAAAAGAACAAACAATAAAGAACATTAATTTTGTATAATCGTACATGCATGTATGTGTGTGTATTCACTTACCCATGCAACCAAGTGGGGAAGCCAGAGGTTGACATTAAAATATTTTCCTTAATCACCTTTCCACCACCTATTTTGAGACAGTATCACCCATTGAAATTACAGATTGTAATTCAACTCCACTGACTGATCAATGAGCCTCTCGTCTTTGCTGTCTCCACAATCTCCAGTCCTGAGTTTACACCCAAAGGTTACAGGCAGGCACTACTGTGCCTGGCTTTTCATGTCTGTTCTGAGGATCTGAACTCGGTTCCTCATGTGATGGGGGAGGTTCTTCTCCATATATGTTCGTCTTATTGGTTGATAAATAAAGCACTGTTGGCCAACAGGGGAGCAAGTTAGGCGGGACTAGGAGAGAAGGAGGATTCTGGTAAATGTGGGAAAGGTACAGAGTCACCATGTGATCCCCGGGAAGACAGGACGCTTGCCCCCAGGGTCCTCAATAAGATAAGTTTATAAAATATATAGATTAATGATTATGGTTGATACTTAAGACAGAGCAAGCAATTGAGAAATCCTAGTCATTGGCCAGAAGCATTGTAATTAATATAAGACTTTGTGTGTTATTTCGGGCGCCCATGTGGCAGCAGGGCTCAGGTGGCTTGGCGGAAAGATTTATCGTTACACTCATGTTTTCACAGAAGACATTTGCTAAAGACACTAAGCCATCTCCCAGCCTCTTGAATTATTATTTAAAGGGTATAATGTTTCAGTTTTGCAATATGAAAGGAATTCTACAGCTAAATCTTGTGAAAGTTTTAAAAATAAATGTGGATTTTATACCTCAAAATGATTAAGATTGTGTATTTATGTTATATATATTTAACTACAGTTTGAAAATTGAAAACAATCAATTACTTCTGAACTTACAATTTATTCCCTTGGTTTATCCTTATGTTAGTATCAAAATTAAATTTTTTTTTCAGTGCTTGGGATTGAACCCAGGGCCTGGTCTGGTGCATGTTACACAAGCAGCCTACTCTTGAACTATGCCTGCTGTCATTGTTTTATTTTATATTCATGACGGTGCCATGAATATACTGCTTACTGTCACCTATCACTCTTCTTTCTTTTCTTTCCATCTTCCCACAACCACTATATATATATATATATATATATATATATACTGAGAAACTAGAAATAATTGGCCAAAAGTATAAGATCTGTAATCTGCAAGTCGGGGAACCCCAAGAGGCAATGATGCAGTGCACATCTGAAGGATGAGAACCAAGGAGCTAAGGGAGGCGTTTCCAGTCTGATCTGAGATGAGGGAAACAAGAAAGAGAGCATTTTCTTACTCAGTTTCTTCTCTTCACACCTTCACTGGATCAAATGAGGGCTGCCCACCTCAAGGAAAACCACCTGCTCTCCTTGTTCTAATCCAAATGCTGAGCATATTCAGACACACTCTTGTAGATGCATTCACAAATAAATGTGTAGCCAGGGCTCTTGGTGCCTCATGGCCAGTAAAGTTGACATCTAAAATCAACTAGTTCTCTTTACTAGTTCTTGCCATCAATCAAGCTGAGAGCCACCATTAAAACTTTGACAAGGACATGGCTTAAAGCTCTGAACTGTCTTCAAGGAGCCAACAGTGATTTAAATGGTCAGGTGCGTGTTCCTAAAGTGTTTTTGTTATTTTTTAAATGTGCATGTATGTGTGTGGGGGGGGCGGGGGTGTTCACTGAGTGCAGGTGCCCAGCAAAGTCTGGAAGAGAGACTCCGATCGATCATCCAGAGCTGGAGTTACCTGAGGGTTGTGAGCTGGCTGCCTGCTGCAAGTTTGGGGGACAGAACTCAGCAAGAGTGGCATGCACTTTCAGCCAGTAAGATAGAAGTTAAAGAATGACTGAACAGATCATTTGGGATGGGGAAATCAGAGGAAGTGAAACTCTAGTGAAGTTTCACTCAGCTAGAGTCTAGAGGCATAGCCTCATGAAAGGAAAGATTCCAAAAACATAAACAAAACAACCACTTCAAAATTCTAATGCAGGTTTGCTACAGGAAACAAGAAAGATGACTTTAATTTTCCAGCACAATTTGAAAACTTGCCATTCGGTTACTAAATATTTAAAAACTTTTCAGTATGTTCCCGCTTGCATGCTTATAAACTTTTTATGAGTGAGGGGGATGACTCGGTGTAGCATTCATGAATAAGTAAGCACCAAGCCTGGATTGATGTGAACTCAATGATCATCACCGTTTTCTTTGTCATTTGGCAACAAGAATAAACTCAACACATAAACAGAATTATTGAATTTGTAATGTTTTTGTTCTACAACTGTAAATTTCCAATGTGGAATTTCTATGTGTTTGTCATCTGTGTTTAGGTAAGAGCCAAAGCCAAGCTGTTGAGCAAATCCTGGTTCCTGGGGTCAAGTGTAGACCCACCTCATCGTTGTAACTGAGAAGGTGTCCGTGACAAAATGGGAACCTTCGGCAGTACTCCTTCTCTCACTCAAAGACAGATGTCATACTTGTCCTTGGTTCTAACCAAGCATTACCCATTCAGACCTGACCACTCCCAGCAGGATGGAAGCACACCAACTAGGTACAGTTTGAAGTGTTTTCTCACTCTGTGTGAATTGGCTAATTTTGAGAATTATTAAAGCTTTCCTAAGAAATTATTGTATATGTCACATATTATATACACATAATATATAACATATAGCATATATTATATGTGTATAATATATCTTATGAATTATATGTGATATACATATCATAAATATTACATGGCAGAACCTGTGTATTCCAAAGTGGATTTGTATAGCTGAAGATGACCTTGAACTTCTCACCTTCCCACCTCCACTTCCCAAATGCTGGGATTACAGGTGTGATTCCCCAATCCCAGTTTTATGTGGTCCTGGGGCTGGAACCCAGACTTCATGCATATTAGATAAGCATTCTGCCACCTGAGAAACATGCAGAGCCCTCTTCAGAGATGTGATCAGTTTGCTTATGTTTTCCATGTGTCTGGAAATTTCATGTCATGTTCCCTCTTTTCCTGAATTTCATTTGTCAACTTCTAAATCTATAGCTTGGGCAATACAGGATACTAGTCTGAACCTGAGGTAGAACTAAATTTTGGGGAAGAAAATAATCCAAACCAAATTCCAGTACTGAAAGGAAGTGAAGCTGAGGGGTACAGGAAATTGTAGGTCAGAATGTCTTTAGATTCATGATGTTCAAATTCTTAAAACTGGGTGGTTAATGCAGGCAATCTTGTGGGTGCTCAACAGAGACATATTGGGAGTAATGGAGAGTTAAGAATCGCCTCCTTCCTTAGCCTGGCCAGGGTTGACCCAGAAAGAGAAGTCCCTGTGGAAGCTGTTTTAGCCTTGTTTCATGCCAAACTATTCAACTTCCCTTGTGGTCAGAGTTATTTGAATCATCCAATAAGAAGTAATCCTGAGAAATTAAGACACAACCCAAGAGAGCCTTCAGTGGGAAAGTCCTTTCCCACATGTGCACAGTTGCTCTTATTACACTGGACCTAGAAGACAGGGTTTCTGTCTGTCCCTTTCTGTATTCCCAGTGTAGGTAATGAAAGTTGTGAAATTCACATTGTGATCGTGTTATTGAAGCCCTTAACAATGAAACCACTCCAGAGGACCCAGGCATCTACAGATGCTCTTCTGTCTGGGTCCTTGGTCGCTGCTGGGGACAGTACTTGACAGCTAAATTATAAACAAATTTGAGTTTTGTTTAAAATAAGCAAGGCAGGAAGGTTGGGGGTGAGGTATCCTTGATACATAAAAAATTAATTTGAAAATATTCTTAAAGGCCATATGATCAATTACCTAATTCCAATATATCCCAACTGACCCTCCTCGTTGTATATTCAAATTTGACTATGTTCATTCCAAAAGTAGGTCCCTTTGTCATCAGATTCTTCTGATTCTACACTATTCTTCACACTTTGGTAGTTGAATATGATCTCTAAGGAAAATGCAAGTTAAACCTGTGAATTTCTATACTTCAACTTCATAATTTGCCTTCCTTCCAGAGTGCCATTACAACTACAGTAAAGGGATAAAATGACAACAAATGGACACACCTCTCCCTAATTGAAGCCCTCTCCTACCTCTCTAAAAGGTCGATTGTTATACTCAACATCTAAAAATAAGTCACGGTAGATGCACGTACATCTCCATCATTTGACTGGAGAATTTAGTAGCACTAACCACATCCCTGTGGTATAACCAGTCTCCAAAACACTTTCCACCAAGGGAAACTGAAATATCAATTAACTACCCATCCATATCATTAACTTCCTTTTTCTCCCATGGAATTTTTATTGTTGAAGAAACCAGATTGGTTGGAGTTATACTGAGTTTCTTAAATTGTGAAATGATTCCATCCCCAATAGTGTTAATGAAGACATTACTCTGTTTCTTGTTTTTCTTAAAACGTGGCAGTGCAGTCTAGGACCTTAATCAGATTTGTTTTTAACTTAATATTGTTTAGGGTTTTTTTTTTTTTTTTTTTTTTTTGGTGTGTGTGTGTGTGAGAAAATATATGCAGTACGGGCTGGAGAGATGGCTCAGCAGTTAAGAGCACTGACTGTTCTTCCAGAGGTCCTGAGTTCAATTCCCGGCAAACACATGGTGGCTCACAACCGCCTTGAATGAGATCTGGTGCCCTCTGCTGGCATGCAGGCAGAAGACTGTCTACATAAAAAACAAATAAAATCTTTTATATATATATATATATATATATATATATATATATATATATTACAAACTCTACCACTGTATGCATTAAACAAAATCTTATTCAGTGGCAGTGACTACATTTACAGGGTTTGTAACCATTGTCCTAACCATTGTCTCTAAGAGACACCCTGTGCTGAGTAAATCCTCCCTCTATCTCCATTGATGCCAGAACAGTAGCTCTCTCTCACTGTTAGGGAACATAGTCTGAGTTACACAATGGGTGCCTGAAACCACAAAGGTTTAGTGCCAAATCCCACCTCCTCTTTTCCCTCATGAGAAGATAGCTATAATAAATTTAATTAATACATTGAGCATAGTAAGATCTTAATAACCAACAATGAAATAGAATATAACAATATAATAAAACTTATTCAAACCTTTACAAATTGTAGTTTTAGCTGTAAAACAAAAATCCTTAAGACGTGCCAACAAGTGACCCATGTCCTCTAACAAGGCTCTAACTCCTACAGTTTTCACAACTTTCCACAGACCCACAGCTGGGAACCAAGTGAGCAAACAGTGAGCATATAGGTTCATTCACACTTAAACTGCAACAGAGTCTTAGTTGTTAAGAGGCTACAGTGAGTGGCTGAAGAGATGCTCAGCAGTGAGGAGAACAGGTTGCTCTGTCCCAGCACCCACATGGCAGCTCACAGCGATTCGGAACTCTAGCTCCAGGGATCTGATGGGAGGGTCAGCTCTTCTGACCACCAAGGTCCCCAGGCACACAAATAGTACATGTACATAAGCACAGACAAGACATTCATACTCATGGGGAGAAAAAAAGTAAATCAACCTAAAATAATTTAAAAAGATGAAATACTGACTGATTTTAGTTTTTCTTCTTTTTATTTTATTTTTTTGAGACATGGTTTCTCTGTGTAGCCCTGGCTGTCTTGGAACTCACTCTGTAGGCCAGGAAGCCCTCGACTTGGAGATCTGCCTGTTTCTGCCTCCCAAGTGCCAGGAATAAAGGTGTGTGCCACCAACCACTGCCTCTGATTTTAGTTTTTCAATCATGTAGCTCAATAAGTTGAAATCAGTAAAAGAAGAAAAAACAAATCTCAAACAATTAAAACAACAACAAACAAACAATAGACAAATAAAATAGAAAACTATGATGTGGTAGGAAATTTTAAATCAGGAACAATCACAAGAAATTAACATTAAAATGATTTTTGGAATACAAAGATTGCCAAATGGATTTCAAAATGTAGTCTAGTTATATGTCTTATAAAAATAGCTCACAGAACACAGGACAACAATAGGACCTCAGGTGGACACTGGGACTACCTAAAGTGGCACCATGGTGATAAACCCATGGGAAAGTCTGTTCTCAGGGAGAGATCTGGGGCTGAGGGTGTGGCTCCCTTGGGAAAGTTCTTGCATAGCAAGCATGGCCTTGGGTTCTGTCTCCAGGACTGCACAAGACAGGCATGGTCATGTATGTGTTAATCCTAGCGCTTGGGAGGTACAGACAGGAGGATCAGTAGTTCAAGATTAGCCACAGCTAGTTCAAGATCAGCCTGGCTATATGAGACCCTGTCTTTAAAAAACACCCACCACCTCAGTTAAAAACAACAAATGCCAACAGCAGATCTTCAGAGAAACAATTCGTATATTCTGACTGAACGAGATCATTTTAACATCTTCACTTTATCAAGGATAGACAGAGGTGTGGTTAATTTTTTTTTTTTTTTTTTTTTTTTTTTTTTTTTTTTTTTGGTACGTAAAAGAACAGCTCTGGACAAAGGTGCCTTTGGGTTTCCACACGCCCATCTGGAAATGGTGCCAAGGTCCACTTACTTCCAGAGTAATTCAAAGCACATGAGGTCTTTCTAGCATCATCCTAATGAACTTGAGTGGCGAAGCAATCTAAACATAGTCACCCCTATCACCTCTCATCCCTTGGAGGGAATCATTAAAAAAAAAAAAAAAAAGACAGAAAGATTTCCTTATGTTAGAGGTCTTAAGCAAATAATCCCAATAAGGTCTATGCCAACAGTTCATTTGCTGGCGTCAGGCACTAAAGTGCCTTCCCACTGCCTGTGCTTTCACAGGGTTTGCTGTTAGAGTTTTTACCTTTATTTCCTGGGAGCATAACAGTAATTAGGTATGCAGCAGTACATTTCAAAGGCTGTTGCTTTGCTCTGAGTTTATTAAAATGTTAAGCTAGGCCAAGAGTGGTGGCCCACACCTTTAATTCTAGCTGCTCCAGAGGCAGAGGCAGGTGGATCTCTATGAGATCCAGTCCAGCCTTGTCTGCTTAGTGGCTTTCAGACCATCCAGGGTTACAGAGGGAGACCATGTCTCAGAAAATTAAAAAAGAAAAAAGGGAAAGAAAGAGTTAAGCTGAGAAATCTTTAGTAAGTGGGGAAGATCAACCAGAACATAGGTGGGAAGTTCTTATAGGGCTCCTTTAACTTTTTCCTACACTTGAATTAATTTTTCTTGTGTAAAATTCTGGTTTTATAAAGCACATGAATACTCCAAGATGACACAGAATGATCTGGTTTTTCCTGTACTTATGGAGTCCTTATCTTCATTATGTTTTACCATTGGAGACCCTATTTTTGTTTTTTTTTCTTATAACCCACACTTGTCCTATACCAAATTCCCATATTTGTGGACCTTATTGAAGGACTTTCTTCTATTTCATTTATCTATTTGGATCTACTTCTAAGTGTTGATAAATGAGCATGCCCCAATATATCTTCTGCTCATATCTTATGGCATTGCTGCATGGTAGTCATGTGGATTAAGAGGAAAGAAAAAAAAATGCTCAACTATAGGTCCACACAAATGTATTTCCCAAGGTTCCGACTAATGTGTGATGCCAGCTCGAATAATGCATGATCAGCCCTTTAAACAAATTCTGATACAACAAAAGGACAACCAAGGTTTAAACAATGAGCCTTGACCTCCGATTCACAGCTTATGCAAATTAAGTTTGAATGGATCTCATACTTAAACATAAAGCACAACCTAAAAGACTTTTAGGAAAACAGGAGAAACCCTTCAGCATGTAGGATAGAGGAAAGAGTTCTTAGATTTGTCACCCAAAGTATTATCCATGATGGGAAAATTAGCCTAATTACATTAAAATGCAAAAGTCTTATTCTTAGGAATCTCTTAATAGGAAGAAATGACAGCTGAGGAGAGTCATTTTCAGACCTCAGCGTACCGGCGCCTAAAATGTATAAAGAACACTCAAGTGTCAGCAATCAGAAATGGCCAAAACACATACAGAGATACTTTTGATTTGGGGTTTTGTTTTCTCATTAATTTATTCTTCAATCTTTTACCGAATGTCTATAACATCCTTTCACCATTCTTATCCTCCTCCCTTTCCAGCCGCCCTCCCCCCCAAGTCCCCATTCTACTTGTCTCATTTTTGGTTTTTGCTCTATGACTCACTGGGTTCAGCCAGAGCCACCCACAGTGGCAGGGGTGCGGAGCTACCCACCAGGGCAGGAATAACTCAGCAGTGACTTCATCATTAAAGATAATGGCTTCCTCTCCTGCAGCTGATAAGCCCCTTCCCTAGCCATGACTAAACGTTTACAGCCTCATTCTTACATAGGCAACTGCTGCCGCTGTGAATTCCTAAGGCCAGAGCCTTGTCACATCCATATAAAGATTCATTTCACTCAAGAGACACATACATGGATGGCAAGAAGCAGATGGCTGTGTGCTCAGCACTATTCAATGTAAGTGAACTGCAAACTCCAACCACAATAAAGCATTACAGTGCATCTGATCAGAACATCTAAAAGAGGCCAGTGACAGCCAGAGCCCCGGCCCCTCCACTGCTGGTAGGAATAGCATGGTGGGAGGTAGCTTAATGGAACCCTCGTTTCATCGTCTCAACAAATGAAACATGCATGGAGATACAACTCAGTGATTGTAGTCCTGGCTGTTTACCCCAGAGAAACGAAGAATTGTGTTTCTTCTGTTTCCATAACACAACCCCACTGCCATCTATAAATAAGCCATGCAGGCCATGGCTGAGGGTCCCAGTATTGCCACTGCCATCTATGAATGAGTGTGAGGGCTTGCTGGATTCCAAGATTCCAAGGCTCACTTAATGTCAAAGAAGTCCAAAGGGCAAGAATATCCCCCCAGGAGCCTCCGGGAAGCCAGTTGGAAATAACACTTGGGTTACACAGCTACTTGGTCAACTTGTGTGATGTCTGTCCATGTGACCTTTCCTAAAAGTATAATTATGCAGCCTTTTACCCCTTCCCAATGTATTTCCAATATGATGTAAGAAAAACTGACAAAGTCACTTCGTTCTCGTCTGTCAATTTGCATAAGGCTGAATAGTTTTCTTTGCTATGAATTAATATTCAGAATGAGAATGAAATGCTTCATTGGGAATGAGACAGATGCTGTTTGTCTGTTCCACTTCCTTCTTTTGTATCTATGTCTTACTTTATTTTGCTTTGGTATTGCTTATTTTAAACTGCATACCAAACTCATTCAGGGCTTCTAAGATCAGTTCTTCTCTTCATCTGCAAGATAAAAGGACAAGCAGGTAAAACTCCTTTAATCCTAGCACTCAGAAGGAAGGGGCAGATATAAGGCCACAGATATAAGGTCATTCTAACAGTTCTTTCATGTGGGAGGCTGTGTATGAGGCATGCGTGTGAGCCTCAGCAAGCCTGTGGAGGTCAGAGGGCAACTTGGAGGAACTAGTTATACCTTTTTACTATGAGGGTCCCTAGGCTCAAACTTAGGTCATTAGGTTTGGTGGCAAGTGCTTGTACCAGCTGAGCCATCTCTCTACCCCCACTTTTATTTTTAACTTATTTAACTTTATTTTCCAATGTAATAATTTAGTAATGAAATTAAGAAACCCTTCCCATTCACAGTAGCATTTAAAGAATAAAATTATTAGGAATCAATGAAGGAATCAGATTATCACATTGAAAATTTTAAACCCCTTGTCAGGAGTAGTTAGTGAGATACACAAGTGAAGCTATAAACTATGTGATGAATGGCAAGCATTAGTTGTGTTCAAATGGCAATACTCCCCACATTAAAAACTAGAGTCAAGGAAGTTCCCATGAAGATTCCAGTAGGCTATTTATAGTCATTGGCAAACTGATTTTAAAATGTAGAAGAAAATGAAAAACACTTAAAATGGCAAACAAGACACCTGATTTCCTGACTTACAAAGAAATCACTGCAGTGCAGTATTGGCAGAGGCAGGCATTTAAATCAATGTGAAGGAAAAGACTGTTCAGAAGTAGATGTACCTGTTGTCAGTTGATTTTTGAGCAGCATTAAGAAACGGGTCTCTGAAGAAAGGGTGTTCTTTTTTCCTTAGGAAATGGAGTTGAGATGGTTACATTTACATATTCACCAACCTCCTTTCTCTACTAAAGAACTTGAACCCTTACCTCACAGCACACAAAAGTCATCTCAAAGGAATCAGAGGGCTACCCGCAAAACTAAAGCTGTATAATTCTAGAAGGAAACACAGGCAGGACTCTTGTGAGTAAAGCGAAGACTTATCAGGTAAGCTGGCGAAAGCACAATTCATTTTAAACTGGTCATGTGGCCCATGTTTTAAACTTTTCTTCTCTAAGAAACTCTATTTAAAAAAACAAAGTCTTCCCACAAGCTGGGCAAAATATTTCTAAGTAACACATGTAAACAGAACAAAATTTTACAACTCAATAGCAAAATGAACATATTAAATGGACATATTAAAAATGTAAGCAAAGAAGATACGCAAATGGATTCTAAGTGCAGAGAAAATGTTCAAGAAGCAGCATATTTTTTTTGGTTTTGTTTTGTTTTGTTTGTTTTTCGAGACCCGGTTTCCCTGTGGCTTTGGAGGCTGTCCTGGAACTAGCTCTTGTAGACCAGGCTGGTCTCGAACTCACAGAGATCCTCCTGCCTCTGCCTCCTGAGTGCTGGGATTAAAGGCATGTGCCACTACTGCCCAGCTAAGAAGCATCATTTTGATAAGACATGAAATATCTTAGACATCATCACCCCATTCACACAAGGAAAAACATCTAGACAACTGAAAACCAACAGCTTTTTTAAATATTGATTTATATGTTTATTATGTGTGTGTGTTTTGAGCCAGTATCTAGCCTCAAACTCACTAAGTAGTTGAAGCAGACCTTGAACTCCTGATCTTCCTGCCTCAGCCTCCTGGATGATGGGATTACAAGCAAATTGGCTTTAATTTAATAGACACATAAAACTAGTATGATTTATGGGGTACCACATGGTGCTTCAACATTTGTGTATGTTGTATAATGTTCAAAGCAGCAAACATCTGTCTCTGTGAGAACTCCTTGTTCTCTTGTGATGAAAACACTCAAATTTTTATTTGTATTAATGTTCTATGTTTTTATGCATTATAAGTGTTTTGCCTGAGTGATTGTATGTATATCATATGTGTGCCCTGAGCCCACAGAGGACAGAAGATGACACTGGATCCCTTGGAACTGGAGTTAGAGACGGTTGTGAGCCTCCATGTGAGTGGTGGGAATTGAACCTGGGTCCTCTGCAAGAGCAGCCAGTTCCCTGAACCATGGAGCATCTCTCCAGCCTCATCTTTTAGACTGTTTTTTTGTTTTGTTTTGTTTTAAATATACAGCACACTGTCATTACTTGATCACTCTATGCAACAGTACCAGAGCCAGTTCCTCCTGTCTATACTTTTCATGTATATTCTTAATAATCATCAATGTTTTTGTGGTTTTCATTGTGGACATCTTTTACCTTGTTGGTGAAATTTAAAGCCGGCTATATTTTGTAGATATTGTAGATGGTGTTGCTTTTCTTCTTTCTTTTCCAGGTAGTTCACTATTAGCAACGTTGCTGAACGTATTAGTTCTACAGGTCTTTGGTGGGGTTCTCAGGGTCCCTGTCAACTGTAGCAGTGACATTTTGACTTCTTATTTTCCAACTTGGATGCCTTCTTTTTTGTTTTGCCTTATTGCTCTGGCTTGAGCTTCCCGTTCTTTTTTGCATGAGTAGTGAAAGTGGGCATCCCTATCAGTGCCAGGCTTCATTGGAGAAAGCATTCAGCTTTTCCCTACCTTCAGTATGATGCTCATTGATGGATATGACCTAAAAAAAAAAAAAAAACAACAAAAAAAAACAAAAAAACAATGAGCTGCATTCCTGCTTTGCTTCATTTTTCATCATACAGAAATGTGAAATTTTACCAGATGCTTTCTCTGCCCATGTTGAGATGACCACATGCCTGTGTCCTTCATTCTGTTGATGTGAGTAGTCAATAATCAAGAGCGATTGTTCCAGGGCAAAGGGAAAAATACAGCAACCAAAGACAATCTGCCTTAGCATTCTGCTGGGAGGAATGAAGAGTTATTATAGTTTCAACAAACAACTCTGAGGATGTTTCCATCCATCCATCCATCCATCCATCCATCCATCATCCATTCTTCCTTCCTCCTTCCAATAGTGTCAGCACTAGCCAGTGTGAAAGAATAAAAAGCTGGATAGGGCACAATTTTCGGTCCAGGAGGGAGATGCACACATACGCTAACTGATGAAGTGTGATGAGCATCCAGTGGAAGACTGAGCAAAGAGGAAGAAAGACATCTACTGCATTGAAGTCTGTGTGCCCCTGTACCTGGGATGACGGCCAGCATCGCAGCTGCAAAGCTGTGGTTAGACCATTGCAGTAACAGAGAGCAAAGGTGAGGCCAAGACAGGAACTGAACCATTGTGCTTAACAGGTGCTGAAGCAAGTACGAAGGAGATCTGAGACTCTGAGACGAAGCCGCAGCCAGGTGTGAGAGAGAAAGGCGCCATCAAATGTAAGAAGAAGCAACGTGAGCTAGCCATGCTGCTGTGTCGTTAATTAAATTCACCTCCAAACTGTCAGGGTCTCCAGCCTTTCCCATGGTTTTGCCAGGTTGTGGCACTTGCCAGGGTTAGAGCTCTGACATGGAAAGGCAAGGAAGTGTTGAGAATCACATGTTTGGAGATAACAATTGAACTGCTATGACAAAGAAGCTGGAGTTTTGATTGACACCTTCGTAATGCTTTCTCACTTGTTAATACCTCATTCTCTGTCTCTTAAAAAGGGTATCATGGGGGCTGGGGAGATGACTCAGTCAGTAAGCATGGTGCTTATGATACTGTCCAGATTTGAGATGCCCAGAGCTCCCCCAAAGCCTGGCATTGCACACCTGTAATTGCAGCACATTGGAGGCAGAGATGGGTGGGTCTCTGAGATTTGATGACTGGCCAACCTAGCCAAATTAGCAAGCTCCAGGTTCAGTGAGACCTCTGCCCACCTCTGCTTTCCTTTCATTGCTCTTTCTATCCCTCCCAAGTGAGTGTATCCTCTGTCTCCAGTCTACTTTCCCGGGTCCTTTTATTCTGTGGTCTGAGTCAGCTACCTGCAAACCCCCTTTTCCCTGGCTTTCATTGCTCTGGTTAAAAAATGATTCTGGTCGGCACATTAAGAAACACAGTGGCTTCACTGTGCTACTTCTGAAGTCCGTCTATCTAATCTTAGCAGAAGTCTTCACTGTTTTGCATAAAACTTTGGATCTAGTAATTGGGCACATGCATGTTTGTGTATGTGGCTATGCAGGTATTCTGGGGACAGGAAAACAGACATTTCTTGGTCTGAATCCATCACTTGGATTTGCACACCACATTGAGGAGCTGGTGGCCTCCTAACCTCTACCATCTTGATGTCTAATTTGGCTGCAGCCTAGTCACCTGTAGACTGGCAGTAACTAGCTATGCTTGAATGGGGTTTTGATGTACAAGGTTCTTGTGTCTGAATTCCCTCTGATATGCTCTGTTAAAGCTGTGGTAAAGCTCTGTTGGCTCCACGGGTAAACATGCTTGCTATGCAAGCATGAGGACCCGAGGTTGGGTCTCCAGCACCCATGAATAAGCCAGGTGCAGGAGTGTGGCTCTGTAAGCCCAGAGCTGGGGTGCAGAGGCAGAAGACCAGCCAGTCTAACAAAAAAGGCAAGCCCTGGTTTCAGTATGGGAATCCCTACCTCCAAAATAAAGTGAAGAGCAACTGTTAAGGACCTCCTCACACATGGATGCACATGTCTGTAGATACACATGTGCACACCACACACGTACACGCAAAGGGGTAGTAAAGGCTGGGAGTTTGGCTCAGAGGGTAGAGTGCTTGCCTAGCATGTATGAAGCCCTGGGTTTGATCCTCAGCTCAACATAAATAGGGCAAGATGTAACCCCAGCACTTGGAAGGTAGAGACAGGAAAATCAGAAGTTCCAGGCCACCCTCAGCTACATAATCAAACAACAAAAATTTTCATTCTTAAAATCCGTCTATATCTTGAAGAGTTCATAGCTTGTTGTCTTGGGAACAACTGTTATTTGATGGGATACTTTGAATGAATTAAGGAGATAAAATACAAATCGAGTTTAAAGTATTTGATGATTTTTGTTGCAAGATTTGATCCATGGTTTCCAGGCAGAAATTTTGTCAGAATTTAGATGTTTCCCACACCCTGCCATCTTGCCCTTTTTAAAATCGTTGTTGTTTGCTTGTTTTGGATTTTTTGAGACAGGGTTTCTCTGTGTAGCCCTGTCCTGGAACTCAATCTGTAAACCAGACTGACCTTGAACTCACAGAGATCACCTGCTTCTGCCTCCCAAGTGCTGGGATTAAAGGTGTGCACCACCAGAGCTGGGCTCCTTCTGCCATCTTTGACTAACCCTAAATAATAATCTCACGTAGCCATTTCAGGAGATGTATAGTCCTAACACACTCTGTGAGTCCGAATCAAGGCTCTAGGAGATTCCTAGAAGTTATTCTGGGTGTGTACTATTGTTAGTATGCCTAGGGGAGCACAGGCCTCTCAGTGCAAGCAGGAACACTCAGCGTGTGCAGACTGATCCCTGTGCGGTATCTCCTTGGAAGAGTTGGGAGGCCTGAAAAGAAATGACACTAATGAGCTCTGATCTTGCAGAAACAGAACTGTGGGCCAAGAATGACAATAAGCTTTTCCAGCTGGGCCCAGGGGTGGAGGCTGAAGTTAAAATGTGCCACGCCCTCTTCTACAAAGAAATACAAATCCAGAATCTCACTCTCTAATACTCTTGAGGGTCTTTGCTTAATGAGCAAAGGGCTGTATTTTAAACTAATGCCTTAAACAGGTTCCCTGGAGAAATTCCGTCCAGTAGCATGTCATGGAGGGAGGTGAGGGTTAATTTGAAAGGCCTGGGGCCCAGTTGAGTGGCTTCAGTTTTGGCTGTGAGGGAGTGTTTACAACTGCTAGCTGATGAAGGGGTTGAGCCACCATCCATGCAATCCTGAGAAATAAGTTCTGTAAGGTGGCAGACCGCCTTGAAAATTCTAGGCATGCATCTCTTCTCCTGAGTGAGTCCCCCCCTTTATCTAACAGTTGCTGTGTACAAAGTAAGTTAACCCAGTGCCTTGGGTGACTGAAAAGCCAAACGGGATCCATGGAAGCATCATCCATCTGTGGCTTGGGCACGGCTCTTGCATATTAGTACAGATCCCACCAAGCAGCAAGAGGGTTGTTTGAGCTTGGGTTATGTTTGCTGTGTTCCAAAGCAAAGGTGCAATCTGGTCCTGGATCCCTGCGGTCTAACTAATGCAGTAATGAACTGCGACAGCAGGATGGGCCTCGCTTCCACCCAATTCCCAGCCTATTCTGTTCTGGGAAGACATTTGCAAAGGGAAAACGGGGTCCGTGTAATGAGTCCCACTCAGAAATGACAAATTTCATTGTAAAGTCACCTGTAAATGAATTGAGTTAACGATGACTTAAACTATTCCTTTGCTCCTGAAGTTATATTTGAGAGTCTTATTGTCAAGAAAACATGATGGGCTTATTAAATGCCCCATAGGCTACTGTTCTAGAAATGCCTGCTGTATCTTACGCGATTTTTCTATTTAATCTGAGTTGTATGTATGCTGCTGCAGCTTCAAAACATCTGGGTACAGCAATTTTTTTTTTCTAGCCTGCACCTGCGAGGGTAAGTACACACATAAACAAACAAACAAAAAAAAAAAAAGAAATTAAATCTTCAGCAGAGCTGGGGGGAGGGGGAGAGCCCAGCCAGCCATGAAGCTCCAGGGGGCAGAATGACAGGCTCTGAGCTGTAAACAACCTTGAGAGGGATTTAATTCTTATGACAAGTGCCCGTGGTGGCATCTCACATGGACTCAGCATATGCACACACTTCAGAGAAGAGCCACACAGGATTTCATGCAAATGGCAAATAGGAAGGGAAGAAGGGCTCCCTGAGCAGCAGTGGCGGCACCTCCCAGCTATAAATAGCCATGCAAATCAGGACGAGCTCGGGTTGTAATTATCTTGATTTTTCAGAATTTTTGCCACTCAGAAGAGATTTTTAGCATCTCCTCTCTGCTTCTTATAATTGCGGCTGCTGTTTCAGCCCCTGCCAGAGGGTTGGTGGCTGTGACCCAATATTCTCCGGGAGGCAGCTCCGCAGCCGTGGAGATGACCAAGTTGCCTTGGTGGGTCCAGCTTTGTCATTTCAGATTCAAAACAAAATTTCAGAAGGCAGCTATTCATCATCCTGTGACAACCACTTCTTTGCTGTCACTTGTAACTTCTAGACTCTGGCACTGTGGGACCCTCTGCACTGAATCAGTGACATGCCTGAGACACCAGAGAAGCTGAGCAGAGAGCCACAGACACAGCAGGGAAAAATTAGGAGACAACCCAGAAAATGGATCTTGGCAAATAGAGAATGCCACACTTTCTGATCCATTTTCTTTCTCCTGGTATGTTCAGGAACAGCAGTGTAGGATTGGATGATGTTCCAAAGTTCTTTCCACAAGCAGATCAAAATCTCCAACAACTTGGAGACCCCAAGATCCAGATGAGACTCCCCCCCCCCAAACTGGAGTCAACATCTTGATTTCAGTCCAGTGAACAGAAACCCAGTTCTGCGACCTGTGCCTGGATTCTTAACCCACACGAACCAGGAGTCCATATCGTTTTGTTACTTTAAGTCACTTAGTGGTCATTTGTTCAGCAGCAACAGAAAACGAAAGTACAACAAACCCAAAGCCGGTGTCTAAAGGTGGGTATGGTACTTGCCCATAATTCCAGCACTTACGAGGATGAGGCTGGAGGATCTGATGAACCAGCCTGCCTCCACTTGAAAGCCATCTTATAGTAAAGGCAAACTAGGCTTGTTCCTGATTATGATTAAATCTGTTTCTCAAGGATTGGGCTATGTTCCACTTGTAACCTTAACAACAAATGGTTCTGTACCGCGTGTTCCAGGAAATGGCAACTGTGTCTTTGTTTCAAAAAGTGGGGATGACCATTTTGAAACCCTACCTTTGTTTCAAAACAATGTTACATTGTCTCAAAACGATGTCATCACCATCTTGGCACGATGGTCTGTTTCTGTAACCCCACCTCTTTTGCCCACCAAATTCCCCCTTTGGAACCCCCTTCCCCTGAGCTATGAAAACCTTGACTTCCTCACATTCAAGGCTGACCTCTCAAACCCCACCTTAGGCGGAGGCAGCCCGTGTACCTGAATTTAAAAGCTTGCTTTAATTAATTGATTGCATTAATTAATTTAATGATTTGGGTCTATGGTCTTCTGGAATCTTTAGGGTTAACAGATTGCCTAGCGTTTAAGAGCAGCTTGTGCTACATAGCTAGTACTACTAGGCTAGCCAGGCATACATAGCAAGAGCCTGTCTCCAAAAAAAGAAAGAAAGAAAAGAAAAAAAGTGAAGTTAATATTGTGCCCAAACTCTGAACCCCAAGATCATATCATGGAAAGAAGGGGTTGTTTGCTTACAGAAATGGGTCTGATCTATCTACCCCTAGAGGTTTCTTGGATCACTCAACTTGTGTGTGTGTGTGGGGGGGGGTGTATGTGCACATGCATGTGTGTGTGTCTGTCTATATATGTGCTTATCATTACCATACAGAGTTTCAAATGGCATCAACTGGCTCCTTGGTCCAAGGGGTCCGCTCAAACCCTGTGCCCTGAAGTCACCTCTAGAATTCCAGGGTAAATCTTCATGGGCCCCAACGCAGAGCCAGGTCATGTGATAACAGAAGCAGGCTCCAGTGTCATTCTGTATAGCTCGTTTTGAGTCATAGCAGCCATTGTCTTCATCAAAGCAACTGTGACAGGCAGCCCTCAAGATCTGACATTTCCTCCCAGGGGAAGCTGGGGAGGGCCGTCGAATCTAGATACTCTGGCCTGCCCCCCCCCCCTGCCCAGCATCCAGCTGTATGTAATTCTGGCCCAGATACATGTAGTATTGGGAGGTGCTACCGTGTGTGGGTCTCAGCCAATGGGTCGAAACCCCTTTAACAACACTATCTCCAAAACTATTTCAATTATGACTCATTACAGTAGCAAAATTGTACTTATGAAGTGACAACAAAAATAATTTTATGGCTGGGGGGGTCACCACAACATGAGGAACTGTATTAAAGGGTCACAGCATTAGGAAGGTTGAGCACCACTGATAAGAGTGTGGGAGGTTAATTTAGGAGGAAGGGGACAGTGCCATCTACTGCAGCTGTGGAGAAGTCATCATCCATCCTGGTAAGATTTTGGTGATGCGGTTGTTTCACGGCCACTGGGTTCCTGCAAGGAAACCCAATAAACTCATTGGTTCATTAAGCTAGACTTGGGTTGAAACCTTTGGTTTGTCATTGGGGTTCTATTTAGGGTGAATAAGCATTTTTACATCTGTCCAGGACAGGGTTATGTAACACTTGGTACCCAGATAGGGACAGGGCAGAGCCACGGATGTGTTGGGAAACAGTAGTTACATTGCTACTGCTGTGGGAGATAAGACATGCCACTAAAGCTAAGCTAAGGTAGAGCATCCACAGAGGGATCCCGACATGACCATCCTCTGTGTAGCGTGGAATAGAGTGTCTCCTTGCTGTAGTACCAGTTGATCCCTGCCCCACTGGGTGATATGACATGCAGCAAGGTGATGTGACATCCAAAGGGAAAGTGAAGATGGAAAGTCCAGGGGGTAAACCTCGGTGGGGACATCTTCCCCTGTGACCGGTGTGTCTTTGATGGTTGTGGTTCGACATCCTGATAATGGTTGATGGACCAGGAGTACATTGCAGTTTCTGATGGAGCAGGGTTGCCAGGGAGCTCAGACAGACATTACACTGCACCTGCTGTGCAGTAGGACGTCAATCGAGACTGAGCTGTCTACCTAGAAAGAACTTGCTGGTACAAAATACAGAAAGAGACACGAAGTCACTCCCCACGCTAGCCTCTGAACTGACATCGACCCCAAAACCTGGAGCCCATTGAAGCATTTACTTATATTGTTCTGTTATTAAATAAAACTTGGAAGTCAGATTATCAGGGTAAATACCTGATTGATCAGAGAAGTGTTGGAGAAGTGACCAATGACCCTCCCTCTCTCTCTCTCTCTCTCTCTCCTCTCTCTCTCTCCTCTCTCCTCTCTCTCTCTCTCTCTCTCTCTCTCTCTCTCTCCTCTCTCTCTCTCTCTCTCTCTCTCTCTCTCTCTCTCTCTCTCTCTCTCTCTCTCTCTCTCTCTCTCTCTCTCCTTCCTCAATCCAAACAGCCCTCGAATATAAGTCCCTCCCTACTACTTCCTGTGTCTCTCTTATCTGTGTCCTGGGTCCTCCAAAACCTCTATGGTTAATTCTGGTCAGCTAGTTGCCTACTCTGCCCTTTCATTCAAGGTAAACTTTATTGACTGTCTTAGAGTGTCAGTGGGAACAAATATCCCGTAGCAGCCCATGGGGAGAACCTAACGACTTGGGGGGCGGGGGTGAGGGGTGTGGATGAAGTAGAAGTGATTGTGAGGGAAGCGAGCAGAGAGCTGGTGTGTGGTGTCGGTTCATAGGGCCAGTCGGATGGCGACTAGGAAGGAGGCCAGTTCAGCAAGGGCCTCAGCGGCTTGTGAGGTTTTGCTGAGCCCTGTGGTGATTTCAACAGGGAGGAGAGGCCTGGAGGATCTGGGCAACTTGGACATGTAAGGTGGTTTTGTAAAGTGCTAAAGCAATCAAGAGTGGATAAGAAAGCAGGGCGGGGGGGGGAGGCAGTGAAAGGGACCCTCTGATCGCAGAAATGTACATGTGAGAGGCTCTGCATTGAGCTGGAGTTCCTGCGGGGAAACTGACAGAAGGCCGGTGCTGGTGATTTTGGAAGGGTTTAAAGCCCACAGCAGCTAAACACTAGGGAGACACCATTGAGCCCCCACTGTGCCAACTGTAAAGGGTCTTGTGGGGGAAGAGCCACAGCAGTAGCATCCCTGAGTTCGAGGGAGGGGGCGGGTGGCAAAGTCTCCCACCGGTGAGGACCATGCAGGGCGACCACAAGCCCTATACTGAATTGAGGATGTTCGGCCCTGTGCTTATATGTATGCCGTTTGGACCTGTGTGGATGCCAGAGCCAGGGTCCTTGGGTCCAGTGGCTCCCAGGAGCGTCTACATCCAGGGGTATCAGCTGGTATAGATAGACAGGATTAAGCTGGACCCAGGGGTAGGTAACTCTGCTCCCCACATTCTAAGTGTGTGGTGCACGTTCCTTCCCTGGGTGCGGAGATTGTTCGCCCAGCCAGGGGTACTTTCAGCAGTCAGGTGTGGCTGAACGAGAGGCCTCAGCTGGCATCTCTGGCCCAGAGATCACACACAGTGTGCTGTGTACTTAGCTGGACATCTCTGTGACTTCTGAGTAAATAACTTCCCCAGGAAAAGAGAGGGTGTGGGGGGTGGATGAGATGGGGGGAAGAGACCTCTACAGCCCAGTATCTAATTCCCTTCTTACATTTTTCTCTGTGTGACAAGGATTTTCCTCCTGAAGCCTCTTTTTCTAGCGTACTCTTCTTTAGCATAAAACAATGTATTTCTTGATGTAGCTGTGGAGTAAGTATAGACACAGGTGTGTGTGAGTGTGTGTGAGAGAGTGTGTGAGAGAGTATGTGAGTGTGTGAGTGTGTGTGAGAATATGAGTGTGTGTGTGTGAGAGAGTGTGTGTGAGTGTGAGAGTGTGTGAGTGTTGAGAGAGTATGTGTGTGAGAATATGAGTGTGTGAGTGTGAGTGAGTGTGAGTGTGAGAGTGTATGTGAGTGTGAGTGTGTGAGAGAGTGTGAGTATGTGAGTGAGTGTGTGAGAGAGTGTGTGTGAGAGAATATGAATGTGTGAGACTGTGTGTCAGTGTGAGAGTGTGTGTGTGTTGAGAGAGTATGTGTGTGAGAATATGAGTGTGTGAGTGTGTGAGAGTGTGTATGAGTGTGTGAGAGTGAGTGAGTGTGAGTGTTGAGAGTGTGAGTGTGAGAATGTATGTGTGAGTGTGTATGAGTGTGTGAGAGTGAGTGAGTGTGAGAATGTATGTGAGAGGGTGTGAGTGTGTGAGAGAGTGTGAGTATGTGAGTGAGTGTGTGAGAGAGTGTGTGTGAGAGAATATGAGTGTGTGAGAGTGTATGTGTGTGAGTGTGAGAGTGTGTGTGAGTGTATGTGTGAGAGTGTGTGTGAAAGTGTGTGTGAGAGAGTGTGCATGAGTGTGTGTGTGTGTGAGAGAGAGAGAGAGAGAGAACAGAATGAGAGATATTCTTTGTAACATGAGAGTTTGAGTGGTTCCTCCACACCTAATTATTAACCTGGTCAAAGGGAAGTAAGGGTTCTCAGATTTCTGTTGTGATTAAATAGTTGGATCTGGGGACTGACATATTTCTGCCGAACTCTATTCTGACAATCAAAAGTGCCTAGTGTCAATTTCCTCCCTCTTTACATGAGTTTGGAACCAACCATGCTCCTCCTCGACACACATGCAGGAGCTTCTGCACACCTGTCTCAAGCGAGGTGGGGGAGATGAACACGTTAACATTTTTTCCAAGCATCACCTGTGTTATAATGAAAGGAAAAAGCAAAACCAGAAAAACAGCCATGTTCTAAAGCAGGTGTGCTTTGCAAAACCCATCAAGTTCCTCAAAAACTGCTGTCGAAATTTAGACCCAAAATTCTTCAAACGGGTTAACTTGAGGAAAACTGTCATCTTAAAACAGCAAGTCTTCCATCCATCAGCACATACGCCTTGCATTTCTTTAGGTGTTTTTTAATGACCTTTAAAGGTTTTAGTTCTGAGTAGTTTGAATGTAATTGTCCCCCCACCCCCACCCCTTTCCTTAAGCTCACAGGGAGCAACACTATTAGGAGGTGTGGCTTTGTTGGAGTAGGTGAGGCCTTGCTGGAGTGTCACTGTGGAGGTAGGCTTTGACACCTCTGTATGCTTAAGTCATGCCCAATGTCTCAGTGCACTTCCTGTTGCCTGCAGATCAAGATGTAGGACTCTCAGCTCCTTCTCCAGCACCATGTCTGCCTGTAGGCCACTGTGTTGCACCATGATGATAATGGACTGAACTGTAAGCCACCCAATTAAATGTTTTCCTTTATCAGAGTTGCCATGGTCATGATGTCTACACAACAATAGAAACCCTAACTAAGACAGTGCTGGAGAACAATAACAGTTAGGAGAGAGCACTGCTCTGCCAATGACCCAGTGTGCATGGTGGGTGGCTCACAGCTGCCTTTAACTACACTTCTAGGGGATCTGATGCCCTCTTCTGGTCCCCTCAGGTTCTCTCTCTCTCTCTCTGTTAAAAAAGAGCTAGTTCCTTCTCCACGTTGGTCTTCTATGTGCTTTATTATTTCACTGTTAACTATTGTTTAGCAGTTGTTACAATGGTGAATGACATCATTTTCAAATTATATTTTCTTCTTAATTATTATTGGTATGATGGGCACACTACTGGGTTTTTATGGCTTGATGCTGTGTTTGGCACATCTCTAAAAACATGTTTTGATTGTTAGAATTCTGGCAAGCGATGATCCTCTGGGTTTGCCATTCTGTATTGTGACCCAGGATATGTGAGCAGCCTGCTTCTTGACCCACTCCTTGACACCACCCTTTTCATGGGGTGGGAATTGGTATTTCTATAAAAATTTGGTGGAAATTGTCTAATTCTGGAGCTGGAGGTTTGGCTTGGTTTTACTTGTAATGGAAGAATAAATTATGTTTCCAATTTGACTGAGCCTATTTTCATTGTATATTTTATCTTGTATCATTTTTGGTGCTGCATACTTTCTAATACAATGGTTTTGCCTATATTTTATTAGTGTGTGTCTATGTCTATGAATTTTAACATTTATAATTTTTTCTGGATCTTATTGCAATGTCTAGTGTGTGTGTGCCTGTAACACATGTACATGCAGGCGTGTGTCTCAGCATGCATGTGGAGGTCAGAGGACAGTTGGAGAGAATCAATATCCCTCCCCTTCCACCATATGGGTCCAAGGCATGGAACTCACATCCTCGAGCCTGGCATCAACCACCTTTACCTTCTGAGCCCCACAGGCCTTTGGAATGTCTTTTGCATCATTTTTTTCTATTAGCTTGTTTGACTGATCTTTTAAAATTTAGGTTTGTTTTGGCTGCCTCTCTCTCTCTCTTTCTCTTTCCTCTCTCTCGTTCTCACTTTCTGTGTGTGTTACCATTGTCCAATTTTTTATTGCTTATTTTAAGAAGCTTTTATTTTTTAAATTTCATATACGTACACAAAGTATCTTGATCTTACTTACCCGCAACCCCAGATTTTTTTTTTTTTATCTCTTTCTCCAGGCTAACCTGCTGTTCAGTTTCCCCCAGATGAGCACTTAAGCCATACATTTCTCTCTAACTCGTGATTTAATAAGTCCTACAGGTTTTCCCTGGTGTATACCGTTTCATTTTCCAAAAGGGGTTGTTAACAGTTTTTTAGTTTCTAGGCATGTATCTTCAAATTTTTCTTTTCATATTATCGACTTTGCATTTAAAGTAACAGGTCCTTTGCTTCTTTAGAATTTATCATGGCTTTCTCTTTGTTCTATTATGTAGTGATGTGTGTACACACCTTTCAGATGACATGAGAAAGAAGTGTATTTTCTTTTAAAGGCCATAGATTCATAATAGGTGACTTGAAGCCAGGGGTGGTGGCATGCACCTGTAAGGCATCACAACTGTAAAGGCAAGAAGATCGCCACAGATGTGAGGCCACCCTGGTCTACATATCAAGTCCCAGGGCAGCTAGGGCTACATAGCAAGTTCCAAGCCAGTCAGCACTGTCTCAAAAACTAACCAATAAGCAAAAATGCTATGTCAATGGATTCAAGCTCTTAAGTCTTCCTTACATTGTTTTTTTGTTTTTGTTTTTGTTTTTTTTTTTTTTTGGGGGAGGGGGTCTGAATGAAAGTTGGCCTCTGGAACTTAAAGACTTATGATCCAAGAATTTAGTATTGGAGGTTGACTGTGGGCTGAGAGATGGAGGAGGAAGTTAAATTTCTTTCTGTTTACTTTTATACTCATTATCTGATTTGAGTCTACTACACTGACGGCTCACTAAAGTGAGGTGTGTATTTTATGATTTTTGTATTGGAAGGAGGGGATTGAAAAAAGATTTACCAAATGTCTCCATAGAGTGCTCAAGAGGATGTAAAACATGTTTAATGTATGTGCACAGTGTGTGTGTGTGTGTGTGTGTGTGTGTGTGTGTGTGTGTGTGTGCCTCAGCACATGTGTGGCAATCAGAGGACAGTTTGGGGAGTTTTCTCTCTGTCTTCCATTTCATTTTAGGAATGCAAGATCACAGATGTGGACGATCTTGCTATGTAGGTTCTGGGGATCAAACTCTGGTTGTCAGGCTTGCATATCTAACACTTTTATTTGACTGAGCCATCTCACTGGCTCCACCAGGAAAGTGTTTAAGAGTAGCTTACATGTAAGACTTATGGCTAGAACTCAGTGTGGAGAAAGAATAATACGTAGTCATATGTGAGTGTGTGTGTGCATATGTGTGTGCAAGTATGTGTACCTTTCATAAGCTAGAACAGTAGATACCACGCAGTTCTGCATGGGGATGCCAGCAGACAGTTGAGGAAAGAGAAAGAAAACTCTTCATGTCACCCCTGAACCACTGCCTCGACAGGTAAGAAAGTTCTAGACTTCTGGTGGCTTCCTAATAGTTCTTGCTTTGTGTTAACTAATCTCAGATTCACCAGAAATGCATATGTAATGGGCCGCCCACATCAAAGGGCTGTCTGGGCCTGAAACTAATTTTGTTTTTTTTTTTGTTGTTGTTGTTTTTTTAATGCCCATGGATACTGCTGGGACACTTAGACATATTTTGAGGGTTTGACTTGGGCAAAGCAAAACTCTGTAATTAAGCAGAAAGGCCCAAGGCCATTGACATCCGGCTATTAAATATTAATATGGTTTAATCGGTGACTTGGTGGTTTTTAAGTGTGTATTTCCATGCTATATGTATTTGGAAAATGTAAACGTCCGTCCATATCAATTTGTTTTTTACAGTTATGTCTATCTGTGTTACCTTGCATTGGATATTCAACAACACGTCATTCATATAGCGTAACAGTCAAAAAGAATTAATAACCTACAGCCAGAAAGAATGAATACATTTGAAGATGTTAGGTATCTACACACTAGCATTCTGTCTTATCAGGCTCCATTTATTTAACAGGGAAGTATCCAAACATTTAAGTATGCAAATGTGTAAAGCCAAATGAGACATCATTTAATTCTTTTATTGTCTTACAGTGAAAGGGAGCAAATGAGCGCATGGATGGCATCATGCCAGTTTTTCGCAGTACGGTGTCTTTTATGCTAAGGTATTGCCGAGAGCAAACCCTCAAATTCTAGCAGCAGCAATAACATGAATATTTTAGGGGCTGTACAATTTCTTTTGTGGGTTATGGTTGGAAATTAAAATTTTAGGTTGCAAGTGCTTTGGCAAATACATAATAAACTGCCAAGACTAAAACTCGGCGTGGCTTTGGTCCCAACTCTGTTCCTCCAAGACTACACGATGTGGCTCAGGAGCCTGCCCAGCGTGCTAAAAGCTGTGGGTTCCACCCCTAGAGCCACAGAAAATGAGGAGGGGGTGCGAGTCTGTCCTCCCAGCACATGAGGGGTGAAAACAGAAGAAACAGAAGTTCAAGGTCACCTTGGCTACATAGCCAGTGTGAGGTTGGCCTGGGATCTGTGAGATCCTCCCTGAAAAGCAAGCAAGGAAGAGAAGGGGGAGGGAGGGAAAAACAGGGAGGGAAGGAGGAAGCAAGGGAGGGAAGAAACTCTTGGATTTCAGAGGGCTTCCACAGTGTGACACCCTTGCCTGTCTTTCCATGTTAATCCTTTTCCTCACTGCCCTTGACTCAACCCCACCCCCACCGTCTCCAGTGACACATGCACCTCCATACTGAAGGCCTGTGGATATTTTGGACTAACAATGTGAGGAATGCCTAGGCCAGCAGCCACACAGGACAATGACAGTAGGGGTAGAATGCTGAGCTCAGTGGAATAAGGCTGACTAGGCCGAAGGTCGTGGGCATGTCAGCTGTTTCCTCTCCTCTTTCCCACAGACCCTGCTAACGTTGCTGCATCTTGCAGGCTCTTGGTCCCAGTGTGGCACCATGAATCCCTCCCTTCCTTCGGCAAACTCAGTGTAATGAAGCAAGCTGGAGCATCCCTTCGAATTCAGGGAGCTGCTGTGCTATCCTTGAGGCTAACCAGTGACATATCTAGCCCATTTAAGGGTGCTTCCCCATTCTAGAGGAAGGTTAAGTACCAGATTTCTTAGTTGGAGGCGCTTCAAGAATTACTGATCTTCATTTTTTTTTTCTTTTACCGAAAACACAACACTGCTCAAAAGCCATGAGCAAAATGCTGACCCAGCCAGCGGTTCCAGAACTTGAGGACACCGTCACAGTGTTTTACAGGCATGTCCTTGCAAGTGACCACTTTGACAATAGTCTTGGTTTCACAGGGAACAGAAATTCCTTTCTGTAGAAGATGAAGTTGGCTCTGTGCTGCTTTAGAAATCCCATGGACATTTCACTAGCCTTTCAATTCGTTTGGCGCTAATTTCACCAGTCTTTTGTTTGGGGCCATTTCTGCTGAATTATTTAGAACCCCAGATTCCTGCTTTAGCTTTGAGTTTGCATCAGAGAGTACCATACCATTATGTCTCCTCCATTCCCTGAAGGCCTCTCAGAACCAGATCAGGCTAATCCTAACCACACACATGCCTACAGGGAATGGAGGAAGCCCTGAGTGAATGTGTTCTGTTGACATGTATGACCATGTCAAGAACCCAGCTCTTCAAGCCCATAGGAAAAGCAAAGCCTTCTCTGACTCAGTGAGGCTCACAGGAATGGCAAAATCTTCCTCTGGGCTGTGATATCGACATTGTTGATATTGATAGATGGGGATAGTGTGTGCAGAAAATGTCCACCACAGCTTTCTCCACCCAGATGTTTATAGCCTGAAGCCTGCTCCCTTACAGTCTGCTCCTACCACAATTAGCTGGATCTGTCTCCTGGATCCAGCTGTATACCACAAACCCTGCCTCCTTGTCCAGCTGTTTGCAATAGGCCCGCCTTCTTTTTCAACTGTAGCTATAACCACGCTGAGCTAATTCATGGTGCAGCTTCTGCATCAGAGTGTCCAGTCCTCCCGGTCCCAGCTTTTCTGGGTGAGTCTGCGTGTTTGCCGTTTCTTTGTTCCCTTGATGCCCCAGTCTGGTCAGTCCCTGGAGCCATACTGGATGTGGCACCTATATTTGCTTGTGACCTTTGTGTTGTTCCAAGCTTAGGTAAAGTAAACCACATATTGGCGCTTGCCATGTGCAAGCACTGAAGGGACCAGCTCCCCATTTCGGCAGCCATGACAGTAACACGTGCTTGCCATGACCTTATCCTAGTCACTAAAAAGTCAGATGCCTCGTGGCAAGGAACCAATCAGAAGTTAGATGGTAGCACTATGCTTTACGGCTCTGGGTGTGCTTTACAGACAAGCGCACAGCAATGACGCGCAGAGCATAGCAACCACCCTGGGAGGGCCTATGGGCCATAACAACCATTGGCCAATCAACACAGGGCAAGCCCTCTAAGCCTGGAGGCACACCAATCCTGAGCCTGTACATACCCCTAGACACTCCCCTTACGCTGCCCTACAAGATCTCTATGCAACCAGTTCAAGCTGTCTTTGCTAGCCATCCACCATGGCGGGTGGGTGAAAGACCGGAGCTAACATGGGGTTAGCTCGTTAAACAACAATAAAGCCTCATGCTGTTGCATCAAGCTTTCAAATCTGCCTGGTGACTGGGGTGATCTCGGTCCTAGGCTGAGACCCCGAAGGCCTGAGTTTTCTGGGGGGGGGTGTCTAACCACAGGAAGGCCTGGGTTATATCCTCAGCATCTGTGTAAAAAGTTAGTGTAGACCGCACACACCTCAAATCTCAGCACTGGCTAGTCAGTCAAGCCAATCAACAAGCTCCAGGTCCTGCAACACCTTCTCACAAAAACTAAAGTGGTGAGACAGCTCAGCAAGTAGAGGCACTGACTACCAAAGCCTGATGACTGGAGTTTGATCCTAGGGTCCCACACAGTGGAAAGGAGAGAACAGACCCTGCAAATTGTCTTCTGACCTCCACATTCACAGCTTAGTGTTAAAATGAGTAAAGTGTGTGTGTGTGTGGGGGGGACTCAGCGGTTAAGAGCACTGGCTGTTCTTCCAGAGGTCTTGAGTTCCATTCCCAGCAGTCACATGGTGGCTCACAACCATCTGTAATGAGATCTGGCACCCTCTTCTTGCCTGTAGGCATATATGAGGACAGAACACTGTATACAAAATAAATAAATAAAATTTAAAAAAATAAAATATTAAAAAAATGAGTAAAGTGGAGAACAAGAAAGATGGTGAGCACTAGCCTCAGGCCTGCAACCCCACAAACACACACGTGCACACGTTCACACTGACATTTACACTGTTAGAACACAGATCCGCCCCTAAAAAGACAACTGTCACTTTTAAAGAGCCAGATCACAGCCTGAAGAGTTCAGAGAACGCCTCCCTGCAGCTCTCTGTATGGACAGAGAGTTAGAAACGGTCTGTGCTGTACCTCGACAGCTCTTAATTTGTGGCCACTTATTCACACTCTGTCACATACAGTATGTTAAACTAAATTACATGATGTGACACTTCCTGTCTGCTCCCCAAAACTTATAAATGAATGAGTTTTCCTTTTTGCTTTCCTTAGAATTTGTTCAGGGCAATTGCTCTGGAGATGATTCATCCCAATGGGCTCCTCTCCCTTCCCTCCCCATCCCTAGCTCCATCCCAGTGCAGCTCCTCTCCCCTCCCCCCCCCACACACACTCCCAACTCTTAATGACACTCCTTTAAAAAATTTTATATGTGTGAATGTTTTGCCTGCCTGTATGTCTGTGCAATACATGCACACCTGGTATCTACTGAAATCAGAAGAGGGTGTTGAATACCCTGAAATTAGTTAAGGATGGCAAACCACCATTTGGGTGCTGGGGACTGAAGCTGGGCCCTCTACAAGAGCAATAGGTGCTCTTATGTGCTGACCCATCCCGCCAGCCCTGTCCTTCTCAGGGTTTAAAGAGAGGCCTCTCTCCATCGTGCTTAGATCTTCACATTGTATTGTTTCTGTCAGATGCTCTCATCCCACCTCTAGGTCTGATCTTGGCTCCTCGGCCTTTTGCATCTTCTGAAGGGAACTGTGTCTGCTGCTTACCTGGACTGACTGCTCTTATTTTATTATTACTTCTTTTATTATATTTAACACCTACATGAACACGTGAACATGTATGCACATACACTCTCATACAGAAAAAAGCACACATGAAGATTGCAGGAGGCAGCTAGGTTAGGTAATCATTTGTTATGGTAACAAGAAGATTCACATATGTCCAGCCATCCATTAGACTTTGAATTTTTAATATATATACATATATAATACATATACATATAATAATTATACATATGTGTGTATATGACTATATTTCAGAGTTACATAATATAAAGTAAAAATTTAAGTACTTTTTGGCTAATATCAATTTTATTTCCTGCTAATCAAAAACAAAAATGCAAGACAGAACTTTATCGGAATGTATTCCCTTCCCTTTCTCCACGCCCTTCTCACTAGAGGAAGCTGAGTTACCCTGTGAGCAGGTCTCACATGGCTTGCTCAAAGCAAGCCCAAATGTTTCATCTTCCTCACACCGTGCTGGCTCCAGGAAACCTTTTTAGAAGCCGCTTCTACCCAGAATGTCTGCCTTGAATCGCCGTTTCCCTTCCGTTCTATCCAGAGAAGGCCGGTTAACCAACCCCTTCCAGAAAGGTATACCCGGCTAGTCCCATCTGGTTTGGGGCATTCAATTTGCTTTGCTAAATGTGGGCACGGTATGGCTCCACACCTTGGCTTTTATAAAGGATTCGGCAAATGTTTGGCGTTGGGGTTACCACACGTGTTCACTTGGGTACACACTGAGCGTCCTGCTTAGTTACCATCCAGAGAACCTTCTAGCTGGGAGGGGAGAGCATCGGTCTGGATCGGAGTGCCATCTACTGGTGCAAGTGCTCACCACTGCCGGCTTCGTGGCATCCTCAATGGTCTCCTACACACATTTACATACACTCAGTCAAGAACCATCTCCCAGTTGAATTAAGTAATACAGAATGTGCTACAGCCAAGTGAGACTTCATTCCCATTTTAGGAAGATCATTTTTCCCCCAAAAGGGGCACAATAGTGAAAAAAATAAAATACCTCTACTCATGAGATAAATGAAACTTCCATCTCCAAAAGGTGAGTGGGAATCCCGGACTTGCCCACTGGCTGTTCTGCAATACAGCTTTTTAAAAACTTAGTTTTCCAAAAATCATATGTGAAGTGAAGAACCAGAAACAGTGGGGTGCTGGGATGGGTTAGGTCCCGATGACGTGGCTTTGTTTATGAAGAAGACTAGCTGGTTTGTCTGCTTATTCTAGGATCTTTATTCTGCTGAAAGGTGTCCCACAGAACTCGCCACATTTTTGCCACAAACGTTTGGGTAAACTTGAGTGCTCAGTGCAGATAGCAGAGTAATACTAGCGATTGTTAATCCCTAATAGAATGTCTATAAAATATTTTCTCAAACCTCATCAATCTCAACTTTCCTAATTTTATATAAAAAATAATGCCTTGTGGGTAGATCTAAATAAAACTCACAGAAGTTGCTCTCTACATTGAGAGAAAACTTTTCTTTGCTCACACAGGGGCAGGTGTGGCTAATGGGATCGTTAGCGAACAAACAGAAGATGCCTCTCTCTCTTGCAGAGACGGTGCTCATTTGCAGAAAGCCCCTCGGTTCCAGCAGAGAGGTGAGTTCAGAACTTGTCACTGGTTTCTGCTTGTGCTTAATCTTCCTCTTTATTCTTGCTTCATTAAAGTCCATCTCCACAGGGCAGACTGTCATCCGAGCTCTGGCCATCCTGCTGTGGGGCTGTCTCCAGAGAGTATGCTTCATCCTGATAAACAGGCTGTGAGCCGAGCTCCTGACTGAATGTGACTGAACTCCTCAAGGTAAAAAGGTGACCTAGAGGTGCCCCTCCCACACCCGCACAGCAGAATTTGTTAAAGCAGGACCGTTAGCACCCTCTCAATGGGGATGATGCTTTTCCAAAAGACAGGCTTCAGACCGACTGCCTGAAGTGAGGATACTTATTTTTATCATTGCGTGGCACGAGGCCTTTCAGGTTGCGTTGGCCGCTGTCATTCATCTGCCAGGCATCTCCTTTGGGATTCGGTGTCATCTGGAAACTGTCTCCCGAATGCTAGGCTTCCTGCTAGGAACTGCAGGCAAAGATGCTGTCTGTACCGGTTACTTTCTCATTGCTCTGACCAAGTATCAGACCATGCCGTTTTCCTCAAGATCCTAGCATGAGAAATCAAGAAAGGCCTTGAAGGCTGGACTCTTTCAGTAACTGCTAAAAGATCTGCTGGGGGCTTACTACCCAGCCCGTGGATGTGTCGTCTTGTTCTGCCAGGGGCTACTCTGGGCTCCGGACTGCCCTTCGGTTTTCTCCGTGGTAAGAGCGTCAGTGATCAGTGAAGTGTAGGACTGACCGCTCAGCAGAGGTAAGGGCCGCAGCTCCCACACTCAAAAGCTCAACTCCCCACTCTCTTTCTTAGTACCCCGTTCCTCCCTTGGACCACGTGCCTCGCTCCTGTGTCTTGGCTTCTTTTAGGGTTGTATCATTTAGCATTTACATCTTAACACCGAATTGTCCCTTGTTTGTCGTGTCCTGTGCACCTTTGATGTCCAAAACACACGGGACCAATGTATAGTTGGTGCTCGTTCCACAAGCTTTGTGGAAATGTTTATGCAGCCTTTTCCTTTACCAGGATGGGGAAGTGAAGTTTCTCTGCTGGGTGCTGTTGGGAAACAGAGATATCTAAGAGGTGAAACAAGGTCTCGGGACTTTCTCTGAGACTTGACAAAGATGTTGTAGTAACAGGTGCCCAAAGGAGGAGCCCTCTAGGGAAGGTGACTACACAGCCAGAGAGCTCAGGTAGGGGAAATAACAGGTCAGCTGAGGGACTTGGTTGATTTTATGGGGGACAGTGGCACCTGAGCTCAGTCATGAAGGATTTGCTCTGTGGGGTGAGTACTTTGATTTTATCATTGTCAAAAGTTGAGAATGTCACTTTGCATAAATAGGTAGCAAAAAGCATCATTAGAGCCATTTCAGAAGCTATTGAAGCCAAAATTTCTTTGTGGGCTTCTTTTTGAAACTCAATCCAGCAATTGATACAAACAGGTTTTAAAATCAGGCATTCTAATACAATACAACCCTACAATATGCTAACTTGATGCTCACACGGTGAGAAATCATGGGACAAAAATATAAATGTCCTTGTTTTCTAAAATCAAACCATTATGTCGCTGTAAGAGTTGAAGACCTTTGTGGGCTGGAGAGATGGCTCAGAGATTGAGAGATTGAGAGCCCTGGCTGTTCTTCCAGAGGTACTGAGTTCAATTCCCAGCAATTCCCAGCAACCACATGGTGGCTCACAACCATCTGTAATGAGATCTGGTGCCCTCTTCTGGCTTGCAGGCATACAGAACACTGTATACATAATAAATAAATAAATCTTAGGCCGGCCATTGGGCGCACACCAATCCAGCACTCGGGAGGATCTCTGTGAGTTCGAGACCAGGCTGGTCTCCAGAGCAAGTGCCAGGACAGGCTCCAAAACTACACAGAGAAACCCTGTCTCGAAAAATCAAAAATAAATAAATAAATCTTAGAAGAAGGAACAAAAGGAGAAAAAGGAGAAGAAGAAGGAGAAGAGAAAAAAAATGTTGAGGACCTTGTATGGGTACAGTAAAAACCCAGCATCCAATGGCTCTGACCTGAGCTGAGGTCATTCAGACAGTGATCATAGTGTTCTCCTGGTGCAGACTGGCACACTGTGTGTTCAGATCCGAGTCTACAACGAAGTCTCATGAGGCAGCAGAGGCACGTACTGCCAGAAACACACGGATGCATTACATGTTTAATTGTGAGTTACTTTTTGACTGCTGCACGTAGTGAAGCCTTCCATTGTTGTCCAGATTTTCACAACCGAAATTCAGTTACCGTCATGTGGGGTCACAACCCACAGTCTAAGGAACTGCACTTTAGGGTCAAGTATCTATAATGTTATCTTTTATTTTTACGTCTCAAGTTTTAGGACAAATCCACTTTGTACAGTTGGAAAAATAATAATCAAATGCTCTAGCAGATGTATAGTTTCACATGGTTTAAGGGAGCACTCTGAAGGAGGGCAATGTATCAAAGTTTTCCTTTTTTACTCATGCTATTTGACCATGAATAGAGTCTCAGCCTTGGTCTGAGCTGTCCATCAAGACCCAGGACCAGGGTTGTCTGATGCTGATGGACAGGGTGACCTCATCCTGCTGCCCAGAGCATCCAGATCCTTTGAAACATTGCTAGCCTAGGGATGTCTGTGAGCTTGGGTGGTGTGAAGAGGTGATGGGGTGACTTGACCTCCATGCCATCTGTCTCACAAGCTTTTTTTAGAACACACAGAAAGAAGTGGCTGGACTCCAGCCCTGAGAGGGTGTGGCCATCTAGGATTTAGGCTTACTGAGATAGCCCAGCTCTGGGCTAGTCTGTATGGGGAGGTACAGTGACTGCCTCCAATCCTTGCAATTCCTTAACAGGGTGTTGTTTAATGCCAGATTAGTTAATGGTTAAGTTTCAGGAGGTAGCTATTGGCCAAATCCACATGAACATCACAGACATTAAATGGTTAATATTTGTCTCCTGATAAGAGGTTCAGCACCAGTGAAAATAGAAATGAGACCCAAATAGCAAGCATTTGAATGTGTGGTGAGGGTTTTCCTGGCTAATCTAAGTGAATGTTTTGGAGTCAGTGAACCTGAGGCTGGAAGTCTTTTCTCCAGCTCGCATACGCTGGCTCCCTCTAGTGTCCTTGCCTCAGCCCATCTTCCACAGAATTAAAGAGCTCAGAATCTATACACTCTACTGAATGCAGGATTCAAAGCTGCTGCTTCCCCGTAACACTCTGCAGCCACTCTTAGATGCTTCTGTATCCATAGTAACTGTGTGAACTTCTGTTGCCTTCAACTTACATCTTCTCTTCCAACTAGCACCTATTCAACTAACGTCTTCTGTTTCTATCCCCAACAAGTCACCACTATATCTTTGGAATGAGAACTTCCAATGTTAGGCTTGCAGTAAGTAACTAGCACTTTAAATTTAGGAACCAGAAAAGGCCAGAGTTACCGGGGACTGTGAGGCGGTTACCTCCTTTCACAAACTGGGAAGCCCAGAGCAGAGTTGATGCTGCGTCACGTCTGTGAGTAGCCAGTGAAACTTGGAGTTACCTCACTAGAGGAGGCCCAGATGTCTGTAGACTGGCCAAGGTCTCACAGACTTTTCAGGGAGGCGTGGAAAAGAGGAGGATATGTACATCAACCGCCAAAGTCAGAAAGCCACAAGGAAGGTGAAATCAAGCTCAAGAACACTCCAGTGAGAGGGGAGGTAGCAGCTCAAGGCCCTGAAGGCGCTCATGGAGTTGGTAGCACTAAAACTTGACCTTGCAAGATGTGTAAAATTATGTGGGAACAGGGAGGAAGTGTGGTTCCCTGAAAGCACCTTCAGGGAAGGGCCTTGAAAGGAAGAATTCTAGAAGCTACAACCACACAAGTTGTGTTGAAGTGCAGGAGGCTTTGGAAGTCCAGCCAAGGCCCCATTTTTCAAGAAGAAGCCCATTCCAGCTTCTGGAACATGTATGGAACAATGTATACATAATCAATAAATGGATCTTTAAGAAAAAGCTACCTTATATTTCTCTCTCCTTTAGCTGGGTGTTGGTGGCACACAACTTTAATCCCAGCACTCAGGAGGCAGAAACAGGCAGATCTCTGTGAGTTCGAGACCAACCTGGTCTATAGAGCGAGTTCCAGGATGGGCTCCAAAACAATGCAGAGAAAACCTGTCTTGAAAAACAAAAAAAGAAAGTGGTTTTCCTGGGGCAAATTCTTCTTCTTCTTCTTCTTCTTCTTCTTCTTCTTCTTCTTCTTCTTCTTCTTCTTCTTCTTCTTCTTCTTCTTCTTCATTTATTTATTATGTATACAGTGTTCTGCCTGCATGTATGATTGCAAGCCAGAAGAGGGCACCAGATCTCATTACAAATGGTCGTGAACCACCATGTGGTTGCTGGGACTTGAACTTGGCACCCCTGAATTACAGCCAGTGTTCTTAACCATTGAGCCATCTCTCCAGCCTGGAATCATCTTCTGAAGATGCTGTGAACACTGATGAAATAAGAGAGGGTTTAGAACCACACATACAATCCCCAAAACACAAATTAATTAAGTTAAATTTTAAAAGTGATGATGGTGCATGCCAGCACTCAGGAGGCAGAGGCAAGCAGATTTCTGAGTTCAAGGCCAATCTGGTCTACAGAACGAGTTCCAGGACAGCTAGGGCTACACAGAGAACCCCTGTCTCAGAAAACCAAAAGAGCAAAACAAAATAGAACCGCACATACTTAGATGATGGAACAGTGGCAGCTTTGTGAGGACGGAGTCCACCATTGAAGATGAAGATAAGATGGTCCCAGATAGTCTTGCATGCCACAGAGGACTGTTTTATGTAAGGAAGGTAACTGTCCTTACTGTTTGATTCTAAGAAATTGTTTCAGACACCCCAGCCTTCAAGTCTGCAGCATCAACATTAAGACAAGGCTGCCCACCAAAATAAAATAAAATAAAATAAGGTAAACGTGCAGACAATAGCATATTTTTATTGAATAAAGTGTTTTTAAGTTAAGGTAGGTGTGTGTGTGTGTGTGTGTGTGTGTGTGTGTGTGTGTGTGTGTGTGTGTGTTTAAATCAGGGGCTACTATATATCTCTGGATGGTCTAGAACTCACTCTGTGGACCAGTTTGACTTTGAACTCAGAGATCTGCCTGCCTCTGCATCCTGAGTGCTGGGATTCAAAGTGTGCTCCACCATGTCAGGATGCACAGTTTTTAGACATGCTATTATTGCATACAAGGAAATCTTATTACACACAGAGCACGAATGACTTTGATCTTCTCTAGGAAGCAATGCTGTGTTCAGCTTACTGATGATGTCAGTCTCCTTATTCTGGTGTTCTGAACCCAAACATGCAGTGTGTCTGAAGGGTGCCTGTAGTAAAACTGGGCACCTGGCTAATATTTTAAATGTGTACAATCTCAGGTGAATTGACATTATGTCTTTAGAAGCCTCGTCATCTCACATTTTAAAAGGAATCTTAAAAGTAAAAACAAACAAACTCATTTGGTAAACTTAACTATAATAAAATTAAATTTTCTGTGCACTAAACAGTATCTTAGAGAATGAAATGTATGATCCATAGTGTAATGAAACAGTAATATACATGGTATAAAGTTGTCTTGCAAACACAATATAGAATTGACAGCAATTTGATGTGGATGGTCTGGTCAGCCTTATTAAAATGTGCAAAATGGTATCACATGTTTTAATTTTAGTGATTATCATTGTGAATGTATATATGATGTGTGTGAATTCTGGGATCAAATATGTCACCTCTACATCAAGTTGGGATTTAAGTTCTTTTTTGTTGTTGTTGTTTGGTTTTTCGAGACAGGGTTTCTCTGTGTAGCTTTGGAGCCTATGCTGGCACTCGCTCTGTAGACCAGGCTGGGGGAATTAAGTTCTTAAGTCTAAAATATGTATGAGCTATAACAGTCAAGAGGAAATATCAGTACTGTTTAATTAGATGAACATTAAAAAGAGGTTGAAATAGTTGAACTGGAAATCAAGACTGATTTTGTGGTTTTCTTTTAAAAAGTAACATTTGTTTCCTAGCTCAGTTCATGGGAAGCTTGCAGTTCAGTCAGAGAATGATAAAGGAAGACACCTGACATACTGCTCTGGCCTCCACTTGTGTGTGGAGTGACAGGAACATGCACACTCACACTCTCGTACAATTCACACAGCACACACACAGACAACACAGAAAAGCAAAGAATATGGAAAGCATAGTAAGGTAGGCTTAGACAGGACTGGAATCCCAGACATGTAGCCCCCAGCACTGCAGAAACTGGTGAAGAATTTCACAAGACCATTGTATCATTTTCGCAGACCTCTCAAGTTCCTTCCAAGGTCCAGAATATGGTGGCGGGGAGGGAACGTCTGCACAGGCACTGTTGTCAACAGAAAAATCTGAGGACTTGGTGTTACCATTTGTCTGCCAGGCCCGCCTGACTCCTTGCCTGGAAACTCCTTGGCGAACATGTTAATTTACACATCTTAAAAACAGTGTTGAACTTAAGAACGAACGTGAGTTGGAGCAGATTACAATCTGCCAGTTGAATCTAATTTTCTTCTGTGATGGGGCTGCTAAAGGCCAGCCACAGTGTAATTAATTGCTTGAGGCTCAGAAACCCAATTAATCTGTGAGCTGACTTTTATTTCACAGAATGCTAGTGTTAGAAGAGGCCTCAAGGATCATGTAACTCACCCTCTTCATTTCAGAGAGGAGGAAACAGATGTCAGAAAGGTTAAATGACTTGCTGAAGGTCAAAGTTACTATCCACCCTTGCCACTGTACCCTGCGAGTTGATTCAGCATGGCATCCTTGTGCCCTCATGAGTGTCTGTGCTCCATTGTGAAATACTGCCGGAAGACTTTGGTGTTATTGTTTTTTCTTTCATAAGGCAGGATCTTACTATGTAGCTCTGGCTGGCCTGGAACTCTCTATAGACCCGGCTAGATTCAGACTCACAGAGATCTGCTGCCTCTGCCTCCCTCGTATATGAACTAACAGTGTGTACTGCCACACCTGGCTGAGAATTTGTTATTTGGTGACAGCTTTCCATAAAAGTCACCGGGGAATTCATCTCATGAATGTTGCTTTGCAAGGGCCCAAGACTCTTTTTTTTTTTTTTTTTTTTTTGGTTTTTCGAGACAGGGTTTCTCTGTGTAGCTTTGGAGCCTATCCTGGCACTCCTCTGGAGACCAGGCTGGCCTCGAACTCACAGAGATCTGCCTGCCTCTGCCTCCCGAGTGCTGGGATTAAAGGCGTGCGCCACCAATGCCTGGCCAAGACTCCATTTTTAAGTTTTGAAGGCTTTTCCATACTAACTGTGCAGCAGGGTCACACAAGGAGAGAGGGCAGATAGTGGAGGTTATCTTAATTTGCACTTCCATGACTGGGTGGTGATGGTGGCGCATGCCTTTAATCCCAGCACTCGAGAGGCAGAGGCAGGCGAATCTCTGTGAGTTTGAGACCAGCTTGGTCTACAAAACTACACAGAAAAAAAACTCTGTCTTGAAAACAAACAAACAAACAAAAGGGCCGTGGGTTGACGGCATGAGTGGTGTCTTGGCCTGGTGATACATTGCAGGCTGCACTGTCCCTCTGGGATCCCACCTACCTGCTTGCATGGTGTGAGCAGAGCAAGCTTGCCCATGTAGTTTTAGAGAGGCATTCAGTGACAATGAAGGGGACACGAGAATATTAGAGGAAAGGCAGCTATACCTGTGAGAGTATGGTGGCCAGCCATGTCTACACTACAGTCACACAGGTGTGCCATTCATAGCTACCCTTAAGAACCTGATGGTTACTTTCTTTCAGGAACTTCTAGCTGCTGCCCTTTTTGATTCATTGTCATATGGAGACCAGTCTCTCCCTGAGGATCACCAGTCCATGCCCACAACCAGCAGTGGCCCTAGGTGGGACCCTCTGCCAGGAAACCACTAATGGGGACTTCCTGGTGGCCCAGCAGAGACTTTCCTAGGGTTGTGCTGTGGACTGAGACCCCATCTCCTGTGTCAGGTGTCAGCCCTGTGCTATGCTGAAGGCTCTTCCTGCCTGCCTCTGCTTCTTCTCTCCCTTTATCCCCTACAGGCCTAGGTTAAGAGTACTTGCTGTTCTTACAGAGAACCAGAGTTCCGTTCCTAGCACCCACATCTATGACTCACAACCATCTGTAATTCCAGTTCCAGGGAGCTGATGCCCTCTTTTGGCCTTTGCAGGCACTGCACACACATGCACACACCCATATACAGACACACACACACATGCATAAAATAATAAATACATCAGCCATGCAGCAAGAAGCACATTGATACAATATTCAAATTCTAAGGCTCACTAAAACACCTTAGGAAACAATGCCTCGTTTACAAGGTTGGACACACTGTTATTTCTGGGGTTTGTGATCCTCATTTTAGAGATCGCTGGACTCGGGGAAGGATTATGAGCTGAGGAGACTGGTGTGTGACGTTGGCTTGTTCTTTCCCTGTGAATGAGTTTGCCCCCTGTAAAGTGGGTGAGTTTATTCTGATGAATAAAGGTAATTATGTTATATATAAGGTGACTAGCAGGCATGCAGTAGGTATACAATAAATGCTAAGGTAGCATGCTAGTTTTCTAATAACCAGATACTGTGCAGTCATTTCTGCACATGTGTTGACATCTGTTACTTCCATATTATTCCTGCTTGCTGCTTTAGTTAATGAACTCAGCCCCTCTCCCCAATATTTAGCAATGATCAAAGTAGGTGCTGGGTCTGAAGACGAGGTAAACAGCAGGTGTTCATGCTTTTCTTCTTGCCTCTGTGCTCTTGGCAAGCTTGGGATCGTCCAGTCCCCTCAGTGAGGGCCACTTTCTTCATCTGCTCTTCTTCCCAGAGATTGCATCCTTGTCTTCCTCAAGGCCTTAGAGCTGAGTGGCCAGCTAGCTTCCCTTCTAGTAACGGGCAGCCCGTCACTGCTCCAAGGCTTGGCCCCTCTGGCCTGCAGATGCATGTTTCCCAGGCACAGGGCTCATCTACCACAACCAGCTTAGCCAGTGGTCCCTATCTGGATATTTACTTCATCCCCATTTTTTTTTTTTTTTGCTAAATAATGATATTCCACAATAAATAAAAATTTACACTAACTAGATTTTTTTGGTTAGGCTAATTTTTTTTATTAGGGAAAAATGTCATAAATAGATCAAATTTTCTTTATTTGGGCATTATCTTTGAAAGAAAAAAGTATCTACAACACACACATTTTCTTTTTTTTTTTTTTCCGAGACATGGTTTCTCTGTGTAACTTTGTAGACCAGGCTGGCCTCAAACTCACAGAGATCTGCCTGTCACCACCACCGGCTAACATTTTCTTTTCTTTCTTTCTTTCTTTCTTTCTTTCTTTCTTTTTTTTTTACCATTAAGGATTTTCCCAGCACTTGGGAGGCAGAGGCAGATGGATCTCTTGTGAATTCCAGGCCAGTTTGGTGTACATAGTGAGTTCCAGGCCAGCCAGGAATTCACAGTGAGACCCTGCAGGGAGGGGATTGGAGAATGTGCACAATCAGAGGTGAGCACTTTTGCTCTTCACCATAAATTTAATCAGACCCCCCCCAACCACCCCCGCTGCTCTCAGGCTCTGAGCACAGTGATGAGTCCTGTAGCATCTGTCACTGGGTTGCCTGGGCCATAGCCTGGACATGTACACGTGGGAAGGATCTACCTGTCCTACTCTCACCTGGAGCTTTTCGGTTCCCTTGTCTGCACCTACCTGCTCTGTCTTCAATCTGTGTCTTTCCGCTATGACTTTGAATGTACAAAATGGATAGCTGAAGTATTTGTCTGGATAGCTGAAGCGGTTGTCTGGATCAAGTACATTTTTCTCAGTTGCCTGGTATTTTAAATGAAAGTGGCTTTTCACAAAATTACTCAGATAAATTTATATTCCCATCCATGGGAGACCAGCACTGTTTCTGTGTGGTGTTCCCAGGTCCCGGCAAGTCTGTCATTCACTTCTAATCATAAGATTTATTTTTTAATTGTGTATGTGTGTGAGTGTGTATGCATACATGCACACCCATGCGTGCAGGTGCCCATGTATGTAAGAAAAGAGTATTGAATCCCTTGAAGTTGGGGTTACAGGAGGTTGTGAGCTGCCTTATGTGGGTGTTGGGGATCCAACCCAGGTCTTCTGCAACAGCAGTCAATACTCTTAACACCTGAGCCATCTCTCCAACCCCCCAGTCATAATTTAAAGTCAGCAATTCCCATGTGTTTGTCTCTTATTGCTTTGTAGACAAGATTCCGATGCAATCCTGGCTGGCCTGGAACTTTCTGTGTGGACCAGACTTGTGGAGCCTTGAAGCTCCTCATGTCTTGTAGACTTGGTGCTCCTCTATGCAGAGGAGGAGAGAGAAAAGTCACTAATGACAGATAAAGCTTTTATTAGTTTGTCCTTTCACCCTCCAAGCAAGAGGTTAGCGCTGGATCACATCACCATTAGGTGACCAGACTGATTTCCAGATTACTGTGGCTGAAATACTCAGGAGTAGAGTGAAGCAACCACGGTGTTCACTGTGGGAGAGCTGCTTAATCCCAAACCAGTCAGAAAGTTATCACTTTGTAGCTGCAGCTCTGAGACAAAGTATGAAAGGAAGTTATGTACAGCGGCGAAGCCATTAAGTGAGAATTTGCCACAAGGCACGATGGTAATGCGCGAACATTATGAAGTGTGGAATCTGCGCAAACACATTATATTTTAAACACTTCATCCATTTAACAGATTTCGTATGCTCTTCAGCTAAATAAGATGAATTGAGAATTCAGGAGGCAGCGCCTCGCTGGCAGGCTCTTCCTAAAGGCGTCCATTAATATAAATCAGCGGCAGCAATTTGGTTTGATCATTTATTTGCAAGAATCATTAAGGTTTATTAGCATAATTATTCCCTGTGGGATTTCATGTCGAGGAAATGAAAAATGGCATTATCAATATTTAGAAGATAAGTGTATGATGTTCAGAGTGCGTTAACCATCTTCTGCAGGTGGGGGTCCAGCTGCAGCAAATTAGATGAGATTTGGGCATTTTTCTGAATGAAAGAAAAATTGTTTGATTCTAATTGCTTCGTTTGAGAAAGCAATGCAACTTCGGAAATAATTTTTACTGGGTAGTACCAACTTGTAATGAGAACCTATTGACATGCTTGATCTCAGACCTGTGACTCTGCGGTGCGCAGCCCTGCTGCACTGTGACCATTGGGAAGTGTCAATTGTCATGGTCCTGCCATTTGTTCCTGGGAAAATCTCTGCAGTAGCCTAGACCTTTAATGCAGGCTTGTAGGTGAAAAACTGTTTTCCTGAAAAAGACAAACCAAAACATACTGCTAAGGCTGGGAGGAAAAAGTACTCCTTTAATAATAAATAATCATTATAATAGTAATTTACCAGCAGAAATGATCTTTGAATGTAACAACTTTATTTTTTTCCTTTCATTTATGTGCCTGTGTGTGAGTATGTGTGTCACAGCACACATGTAGAGGTCAAAGGACAACTTGTGGTAGTTCATTCTTTCCTTGTACCTTGTGTGTCCGTGGGGAAACCAAACTGAGATCATCTGGCCTGACAGGAAGTGCCTTCACCTGGTGAGCCATCTTACCTGCCCAATAACTACTTTTTAAGGGAAAGAAGAAATGAGCTCTCAAGCTACCACAAAACTTGGAAGATCCATATTATCAAGGGAAAGAAGCCAGTTGGAAAAGGCCACATACTTTTTGATTCCAATGATTCCTTCCTGGAAAAGGCTAACAGTTGACATGGTAGAAAGACAAGCAATTTCCAGGGCTTCAGTAGCAGGGAGGGACAGATGCTGAGTTAATGGAGTATGGAGGAACTGGATGATTTACATGGAGTAAATCTATCACTTGTGATACTGTTGGGGCTGGAATTTGACCTGTGCATTGGTCCCAGCCAGGAGACCTATCCCAATCTAAGAGCAGGCTCTAGTCAACTCTAGACTTGAGTTAACAATCATGTGCCAGCAACAGATTATCCGTTATAAGATTGACAGCATTAACATATGTTAGGAGAAACTGTGTGGGCGTGGGGGGGCACAGGGAGGTTACACACAAACCCCAAACTGTTAACCCCAAACTGCTCCACAACAGCCCACAAACTTGAGAAGATGTCATCGTTTTAGATTTCTCCCCAGATTCTCTTTTTGGTTGCTCCAACCATTCCACAACCCTCCTGTAACACCCAGAAGTATTGAGAAGAAAACAGTCATGACTCAGATCCCTTTCAGAGCTGAAGGTCTTCAGTGAGAAAGACAAATACTGACAAATGAGTATACGTTTGCCGAAATGCTGCTGGTTGGCTGTTGGGAATTAAATTCTAATTCTCACTCAAATGAATGTGTTATACCTGCTGTCCCTAAACCGGGCCTCATCTCCTTCCCCCACTACAGAGACTCTGACCCTTTGGGGAGAAGGATACAGCAGGCTGTGTGCCTGGCTCCACCCTGCATCGTTCTACACAGAGGGTGAATGGTGAGACCAGAACGGAGGTATAGACACCAGATGCTTGCGGCTCTCAGACCTTGTTTGAAAGCTCAGGTTCAGCTTTGTTCACAGTTTATGGCCTCTTCTTTTCACTCTTCTCTTTGCTTTACATTTCTTGCACTCTTAACCCTAAAGGCTCTTCAACGATGGCACTTATATGATCTCCTGATTGCCTATGGCCTTACCTCTAATGTTTTCTTCTTTTGAACACGTGGTGTGTGTGTGTGTGTGTGTGTGTGTGTGTGTGTGTGTGTGTGTGTGTGTGTCTGTGTGTGTGTCTGTGTGTGTGTGTGTGTGTGTGTGTGTGTGTGTGTGTGTACAGCTTGCGTGAGTACAAGTGCACATGTGGAGGTCAGAGGACAACCTCGGGTGTCAGTCCTTGCCTTCCACTTTGTTTGAAACCCTCTATTGTTTTTTTACTGTGTGCACCAGGCCAGCTGGCCCATGAACTTGTAGGGATTCTCCTGCATCTGCCCATAGGAGTGCTTGGATTACAGACATTCCCTCTATGCATTTGGTTTTTATGTGGGTTCAAGACATTCAAACTCAGGTCCTCACACTTGGGTCTTCTACCCAGTCTCACATTTGCTTATGTAATGCAAATTATCTCATTTTGGTGCTACCCATGTGAGCACTCTGAGACCTCCACATGGTCGGACCCCACTGGCCTTCTGGCTTTCCTCTCTATGGCTGTAAATCCATCTGTAGGTCAGCCCTTCTGCATATTCAGCTCCATAACTCTATCTACAAACAACGCCTTTCCTGCCTCCCACACAGGCTCTTCTTCTGAATTTATAGCTCCTATCATCCTAACATGCAAATTACCTTGTTTTAAATATATAGGCGATCTTTACATTTGCCAAGATAGTTTATGCCTAAGGCTCTGTGCTGAGCATGTTTTGATAAATTCAAACAATTGGCAATGCAGTTGAACTATTGACAATTGTGGATAACATTCTAAAATATTAGCTACGTAGTTTTACTAAGGAAATGTTATGGCTATATCTAATTGCCTGGCTACCCTGATATCTCTGTATTGATGAGTGATGTACTTTGTACATTTGATTAATGAAACAGTCTCTAAGTTAAAACTATTTCCTGGCAAAAATAACACATGAGTGCCATTCAGATGTCTATTTGTCTGGGTTAACAAAATATGGCATTGTGTTCTCCTTTAAGTATGCAGTGACAAGATTAATACAAAGTCAATTTTTTTTTTTTAAAAAAGACATTTATATTGGTCTGTGGACATTTCAAGGAAACAGTGGCAATTCGACTACACAAAGCTGGGATGACAGATCATTTGGTTGTTTAGAAATCAATTAGTTCTTGTTAGATAAAGGATATTAAGAAAGTGTGACTTGCCTGGGCTTTGGAGAAGTCTTTTTAGAACATGTTCCTAGTAAAATCTCATAGGAATCTTGAAAGCATGCGGTTGAAGGCAAAGCACCTACTGGCTGAGCAGATGCAAAGACTGCTGGTCTGGCTCTGTTGGGAGAGATGCCCCTTGATGTTGGTCAGAGCCATGTTCTTCCAGATCTAATCTACCTTTTATTATAAGACAGGTGAAAGTGTAAATGAACACTTGTCTGGTTTATAAACGACATGTTGTAGTGCAAGGGCTGGAGAGATGGCTCAGTGGTAAGAGCACCCAGGTTTGATTCCCAGCACCCACATGGTGGCACACAACTGCCTGTAATTCCAGTTCTAGGAGGAATCTGATGCCCTCTTCTGGCCCCTGTGGGCACTGCATGCACCTTATGCACATACATGCATGCAGGCAAACACACACATAAGATAAATAGTTTTTAACAAGTTGAATTACATATTCTTTGTCAGGGATTAAAGGATAGAAGCTGGATTGTAGCTTCAGAATGAAGAAGGAAGGAGAAAACATGAGAAAGAAAATTAGAGGTTTTCACTCTAGTGACTAATAATCTTTAGAAAGTATGAGTTAAAACAAAGATGCAGAGGAATGTTTGTTTTTATTAGTCATCTGACCCAGGAGACTGAGCAAAAATAGCCATTGTATCAAGTCAGAGTTGCATTAGAGTAACAGAAAGACTATGTAAATCAAGCATTTGTTTTTCTTTCATGTAACATGAAGTCGGGAGTGAGTTAGACAGTGTTTCTCAGATCTGCATCTGGTTGTATAAGTTACCTCATGGACAAAGAAAATGAACTTGGGATTTCAGTTATCACATACTCTTATGGCAGATGGAAACAAGGGCTGGAGTGGTGGCCCAACAGTTAAGAGCACTTTTTAGTCTTTTAGAAGACCCAAGTTCAGTTCCCAGAAACCTCATCAGGTAGCCACAACTGCCTGCAACTCCAGCTCCAGAGTATCTGACGCCATCTTCTGGCCTCCATGGACACTCCGGTACATGTGAACACACAGAGAGACATACATTCATACACACAACTTAAAATATAAGTAAATTTTATGAAATTATCCTTTTAAAAACATGGGACTTGGGGGGCAGAGAAGCTAGAAAGTGACTGTTGGGTAGACAGACCCACATATACAAAGGGCAGACAGACAGACCCACACATGCAAAGTACAGACAGACCCACACATGCAAAGTACAGACAGACCCACACATGCAAAGTACAGACAGACCCACATATACAAAGGGCAGACAGAAAGACCCACACATGCAAAGGGCAGACAGACAGACCCACACATTCAAAGGGCAGACAGACCCACACATGCAAAGTACAGACAGACCCACATATATAAAGGGCAGACAGACAGACCCACACATGCAAAGGACAGACAGACCCACACATGCAAAGGACAGACAGACCCACACATGCAAAGGACAGACAGACCCACACATGCAAAGGGCAGACAGACCCACACATGCAAAGGGCAGACAGACCCACACATGCAAAGTACAGACAGACCCACACATGCAAAGTACAGACAGACCCACATATATAAAGGGCAGACAGACAGACCCACACATGCAAAGGACAGACAGACCCACACATGCAAAGGACAGACAGACCCACACATGCAAAGGACAGACAGACCCACACATGCAAAGGGCAGACAGACCCACACATGCAAAGGGCAGACAGACCCACACATGCAAAGTACAGACAGACCCACACATGCAAAGTACAGACAGACCCACACATGCAAAGTACAGACAGACCCACATATATAAAGGGCAGACAGACAGACCCACACATGCAAAGGACAGACAGACCCACACATGCAAAGGACAGACAGACCCACACATGCAAAGTACAGATAGACCCACACATGCAAAGGGCAGACAGACCCACACATGCAAAGTACAGACATACCCACATATACAAAGGGCAGACAGACAGACCCACACATGCAAAGTACAGAAAGACCCACACATGCAAAGGGCAGTCAGACAGACCCACACATGCAAAGGGCAGATAGAACAACACATGCAAGACCTTGTAGCAGACAGCAGCTCAAAGAAATCCATTGTCTGAAGATTGAAGAAGAAATCTGAACATATTGGGCTAAGGATCTTGAACTTTCTTTAAAGGCAAGAGGAAGCAGCAAATTCTTGTCAATGTTTTCCATTCTTATTCCACCCCTATACCCATGACTCTGTGACAGGCCACGTCTCCTGTCAGGACTGGACCAGGACAACAGACAGTTGTCCTCCCCCACCTGGCTTGTGAGCCTGCACCACTGAAAGTGTTGGTTACTTCTAGAAGTAGCAGCAGCAAGGTAGAGAAAGATTCTCTGAGGGGCTGAAACATGGGGAAGGCAGAGAGTGGAAGCAGGATCAGGACCACTGAGACTACTGGGAACACCTGGGAAGTAGGCTGAAGGGAACACTGAGAGTAGAAAGTAACCATGGCAACAACTTCACTCAAATGCAGCCTTACTCCTGGCTACACTGCTTCAGTTAAGTAGCAGTCTCTAGTGCCAGAGGCCTGCTTATTTCCCATGTGCCCCTGGTTTGCTGTAGTCTGATCCTGCCTCACATGTGATGTCTAACATTCAATACAAAATCATGAAACAGCTGGGGAGTGATGGCGCACACCTTTAGCCTCAGCTCTCAAGGCAGGCAGTGAGTTCGAGGCCAGCCTGGTCTACAAAGCAAGTTCCAGGACAGCCAGTCTGTTACACAAAGAAACTTTGTCTTGAAAAACAAAAAAGCAAACTAAAACAAAACCATAAAACAACAACAACAACAAAAAATCATAATGTAAAAGGGTGACCAACATACGAGCCAGATAGTAAAATGGTCAGACAGAAAAACATTTTAATTGCAGAACTCAGAAAAGATCTGACAGGAAAGGCAGACAATTTATGTGAAAAGTGAGCAATTTCAGCCAAGAAGACAGTAACCATAAAAAAGGGTTAAATGAAAAAGTTAGCTAAGAAGCAAAACTGGGGGCTGGAGAGATGCAGCAGCTAAGAGCACTTGCTGCTCTTGCAGAGGATTTGGGTTCAGTTCCCAGCACCCATATGGCGGCTTACAACTGTCTATATCTCCAGCTCCAAGAGACCCAACGCCCTCTTCTGGCCTCTGTAAGCACTGCACACACATGTTGCACATAGATACATGCAGGCAAAATACTCATAAAGCTGGAAACTACAACTAGCAAAGAATACCTCCAATGGGTTCATCATAGGCAGAAGGCAAGCACATTTGAACATTTGTAACCTGGGAGCTTTGAGACAAACCCAACAATTTAACATTGGTGGAAACATATATATTTGGGGTTTATGTTATATGTAGAAGTAAAATTGTAGCAGCAGCCAAAAAAAAAAAAAAAAAAGGATGACACAGAAGAATTAGAAGTCTTATGGTTTATGCAGACAAATGAGGTAGAATGATGACATTTACCAGTAAATGTTTAAGGAAGTAAAATAAGGCAATAGTAAAAATATAATGGAATTGGAGAACTAATAAGTAAAATGAAAGAAAATTAGCAAAGAACAAATGTAATAATAACTTTATTTTTAATTAGCCATTTTGCATTCATTGCATGTGCACATCCTCATGTCACAATGTCTGGAGGTCAGAGGACAACTGTGTGGGAGTTGGTTCTCTCCTTCCATCGTGGGGTCATGGGGCTGAAACTCAGGTCATCAGGTTTGGTGGTCACTGCCTTTTCCACTGAACCATTTCACTGGCCCAACAAATAGTTGAAAATATCTCAATCCATGTATGCCAAGAATAACATCACATATAAATGGCAAACACAAACCAATTGAAAGGTAGGTTGTCAGATCAAATAAATAGCCTTGGCTATAGTCACTTTAACCACAAAGATGTGTATGTTCCCGTTGAATAAGTACAAAGACACAGATTTAAAGTAAAATGTGAAGAAAATGATGCATGGGGATATCACCTAATTATGAAAAAATAATCTTGGATGGGTAATATCAAACAGGCCTCAGAGCCAACATTATTATCAAGGCCAGAGGGGCTGTTTCACAATGTTACCAGGATAATCCTGAATTGTGTGCACCCACGGACTCCCAGGAGACATGGGGCTAAAACAAAACAACAACCACAACAAACAAAAGCCAAGAAGAGAATCGATCCGTAATTACAGCCATCCAGCTTTAACACACCCTAGTAACTGTTAAGACAGACAGAAACACCATGAAGATAGCAAATTTGTGTCTTTAACCAACTTGGCCTTATGGCCCCAGCAGCACAAGAACATACTCTTTTCCAGAATACAGTTTGCAAGTGCACATGGAACAGACAAGCATGGACTCCACTCATCTGCACGGTAAGCAAGCACAGATTTAGAAGAATGGAAGCCACGAAAAGTGCGCTCTTTGGCCATTGTGGAATTGAACTAGAAATTAAGGAAAAGAGTGCACATTTCTACGTAATTCGATGTGTGGTTTGAATGAGGTGTCCCCCCTAAGTCTCAGGCATTTGAATGCTTCATCCCCAGTCCGTAGCTATTTGGGAAGGATATATTTAGGAGGTGTGGCCTTGTTGGAAGATGTGTATCACTGGGGATGGGACTATACTCAGTATGCTCTCTCCTCCTGCTTACAGACCTAGATGTGAGCTCTAAGCCTTTCTTGATACTATGTCCCCACTTCACTATCATGGACTCTAGCCCTCTAGTACCACAGGTCAAATTAAATGCTCTCTCTCTCTCTCTCTCTCTCTCTCTCTCTCTCTCTCTCTCTCTCTCTCTCTCTCTCTCTGTGTGTGTGTGTGTGTGTGTGTGTGTTTGAGACAGTGTTTCTCTGTGTATCCCTGGATGTCCTGGAACTCTCTATATAGATCAGGCTGGCCTTGAACTCAGAGATCTGCCTGCCTTTGTCTCCCCAGTGCTGGGATTAAAGGCATGCAACATGACCACCGGCAATGTTTTCTCTTATAAGTTGCCTCAGTCAGTGTTTTATCATTGCAACAGAAAAGTTAGTAAGACACTCAATGATCAGCAAATAAGCCTGAATACTTTTAAACAAATGAGTGTTAAACACAACCTATCAAAATCTATATGAGAGGTAACTAAAGCTTAGAGAAAAATTAATAATATTTGCTTGTACTTGAAATAAATGGTCTCAAATATTTAAGAAACTGGAAAAATAAACTACACCAAAAACAAACAGAAGGAAGGAAATACTGATGAAAAAGCAGAAATCAGGGGAATTGAAATAGAGAAATGAAATAAAAAGTTTGCCTTCAGAAAATAGAGATAAAATTGCTATCAATTTTATAATTCTCACTGGGCTAGTGAAGAACAATACCTCTAAAAAGTGATTTCTAGGTAGTACTGTCTCTACTTGCAAAACAATATTATGACCTCAACCATCTGTTCACCAAGCAAATACTAAAGTCTGATGAATACCAGGAACTGCTTTAAATGACTGGAATACACCAAGGCTGAAGAGAGTGTTTGCTAGTGGCAGGCTAGTGAACATGTTTTCAGTAGAAGCAGCTTTACGAGAAACGTTCCAAGTCGTGAAAATGATATGAAGAAAGCAGAGGCATTGTATGCCTGGCTTTCAAAACAGTGAAAAGCTGTTGTAATCAAACAATGTGGAATTGTTCAAAGCTGCTTTACTGACCACTGCAACAGAACAGACAGCCCACCATCTGCAGGCCACTGCCCCCAAATCCACCAAGCAAAGGGCAGTCTTTTCAGTAGGGGGTGCTGGGGGAACTGGATGTCCATGCACAGAGGAACATGACTAGATTGCCATCACTAGCCAGCCTGAAAATCAACTGAAACCAGGTTAAAGATCCAGATGTGCCTGAAACCACGGTGCTACCAGGGGAAAAAAAAATGAAGGGGGTGGGGGTGGCCAAATACCATGTGATTGCCCTTATATGTAGGAAACCAAAGCAAATGCAGACAGATGGCTTATGTCAAATAAAAAGTTTTCTAGCCAGCAAAGGAAACAATGAACAGAATCAGAACATAGATACAACCTGCAAAACCTGTGCTATAGAGGGACAGTGTTCACAATTATGCATTTGACAAGGAAGTGACATCCAGAATATACAAGCATGTTCATTAGTTTGGGGTTTTTTTTGTTTGTTTGTTTGTTTTGTTTTGTTTTCACTTGACAAACTAGAGTCACTTGGGATGAGGAATCTCAATTGTGTTTCTCATGCTGGCCTGTGGGCATGTCTGTTGTATCATCCCTAGGCAGGTAGGCCTGGGATTAACAAAAGTAGGTAAGCAAGCCAGTAAGAAGCACTCCTCCATGGTCTCTGCTTCCGTCCCTGTCTTTGTGCCTCGTGTTCCAGCCTCAACTTTCCTATAAGGAGTAAGCCAGATAGTCCCTTTCCTCCACAGCTTGCTTCTGGTCAGTGTTTTATCACAGCAACAGAGACAAGACTTAGATAATGCAGAACTCAAAATAAAGTCAATAGCACATTCACACAAATCCTATTTTTTAAAAAGGCAATGGGTCTAACAACAAAGACATAAAACAAGCCAACATCACCAATAATTAATGATCTGGGACATGCAAGTCAAACCTGCAATATCACTTCACAGCAAGAAGGGTTTTCAAGAAGACCACAGGTGATAAACATTGTTGGGAGCACAGAAAAAGGGAAACATTTGTACATTGTTGACGGGAATGTGAATTAGCACAGCCACTATAGAAGACAGCATTGAGGTTCCCCCAAAGTTAAAAGCAGAACCACTGTCTGATCTCGCCACATCACTAGCAGGCGTATATCTAGGCGAGATGGGATCAGTGTGCCGAAGAGGCCTCTCAACTCTCATGTCATAGCAACAACCTGTGTCCATAAACTGATAAGTGGACAAAGTCACAGAGAAGAACAAAGCCTTGCTATTTATGACAGTATGGATGGAACTGGAGATGTCCACTGAAATAATCTAGGTGCTAGACACAGATATTGCATGGCTGGAATGGAGCTGGAGAGATGGCTCAGGGGTTAAGAGCACTGTCTGCTCTCGAAGAGGACTTGGGTTTGGTTCTGAGCACCCACAGGGCAGCTCCAGTAACCATTTCTAACTCCAGTTCCATGGGAGCTGATACCATCTTATAGTCTGTGTGGGTATCAGGCATACAAGCGGTGCACAGATACACATGCAGGGAAAACACCCAAGCACATAAAATACCAAATCTCAAGATTCTTATCAAGAAAAAAAGAAGATAATGCCTTTGTGTGAAAATGTAGAGTCTTAAAAAGTGTTGATCTCATAGAAATTGTAAGTGGAATGGTGATGACAGAGGCTGGGGAGAGTTAGGGTGGGGAGAGATGGGGAAAGGCTTTACAGCAGTTACTAAGATATAGTGAGAAATACACAGCAAGGTGGGTGTACACCAATAACATGCTGTGTATTACAAAAGGCCAGACAAAAAGATTGTTAGGTTCAGCCTGAAGAAATAATGTTTGATGTATGTTTACCAATTTAAATATTATGAAATGCATTCATGCATCAGGACATTACATGGTATTCCATAACACACATACCAGATTTTGTTTTTACATAGTAGTTAAAATTTAAAATTACTTATACATAAGCCACATTTTTTTTCTGTAGAATCCCAAGGGATTGTTAGCTGCATCCTGACTTCAAAAACGTTTTGCATTGTATGTGCCCCACAGTTTTATATATGATAATGATGGCCAGACCTTTTTTAAAATTTTATACAATATATTCTGATTACTCGTGATAACCTCTCTTGGATTGTCAACTTAATACACCTGGGGAGGAGTCTCAATTGAAGAATTGCCACCATCAGATTGGCCTGTAGGACATTTTCTTGATTGCTAATTGATGTAGGATGGCCTAGCCCACAGTGGATGGTGCCATCCCTGGGTAGGTGTGCCTGGGCTGTATACAGAAGGCAGCTAGCCAGCCTGCTTGAGGGGTCATTTGCCTCGGGCTCCCAGAGCACTGGGATTGCAGGTGGTCAGCCACACCTGCTCTGCTTTTATGCGTGTTCTTCGTCCTCACACTGGTCTCTTGCAGTGTTTCAAAACCACCATGTATTTGCATTAACTTCAGAAGTAAATAGGTCACGTCCGTGTCTCTGAATTCTCAAAATATATCATCTTTAAAATGAGTTTATCAGGACTGGGGAGATGACTCGGTGCTCAAGAGCCCTTGCTGCTCTTCCAGAGGGCCTGAGCTCAGGGTCCAGCTCGCCACCCCCTGGGGATGCTCGAGGGAGGACACTCCCGTAGTACATCACAGTGAGAAGTCCGAGGGGGTTTTTGTTTTTGTTATTGTTGTTGTTGGTGTCCCTGGAGGCTTCAGCTAGGCTCCAGGCGGTGGAGATTAGCTACCCTTGGATGTAAACGGCTCCTGCGAGGGCGCAGCATCCGAACTTGGCGCCTTCTAGTTTGGTCCTATAGAAGGAGCGCTCCTGCCTGGCAACGAATATTCCCCGGGCTGATTGGATATTGTTCCAGCCAATGGGAAGCTGCTTTTCTCTCGGGCGGGCGGCGCGCTTTGGCGGTTGCCGGGACACAGCGTAAACACTGGAGCGCGCGGGGCTGTGCAGAGGCGGCAGCGGCGGCGGCGTCGGCTCGGGAAGACGCGTTTGCAGCTTAAGCTGGAGACTCACCCCGCCGGAGGAGATTTAAAATCAGCCACGATGGTGAGCAGATTGGAGGCCGGGGCGGGGATCGGGGACCTCCAAACTGCATGTTTATTTATTTACAGTCTAGGGCTCGCTACCTCTGAAATTTAATTCGAAGTGCGAAATCCGAGAGGTCTGTGAGAAACTTTGATTTGCTTTCTGTAAAATTCTGGGTTGTTTCCTGAGGTACGCATCAGGCTTTTCTGCACTTTTCCCCTCTCACCGAGATAGACACATCTTTAAACCTGCTTTTTTCGGGGGCAGCTCTCTAAGTGGTGGTAAAGCTGCAGCTGGAGGGCTTGACTTTCGCTCTCACTGGTACTGTTGAATTTTGAGTTAAATTACTTCAACTTTTCCTGCTTCGCCTACAAATTAGTATCCATTTAATCAGTACGCCATTGTGTTACCCTATCACATTTGGACTTTCATCTGGTATACTATGAATTTAGGAAGAGGGCCAAAGACCCTTCAGACTGTTTCCTATGTATACATCGTTTGTTATAGGGATTTTCATCTTTTGAAAAACGGGGTCATGGAATATTGAACTGTGTATTTGCTTTCCACCGCATTGTAGGCCACCAGGAGGAGAGCTATGAGCTTCAGTGAAAAGCACCAGAAGTTAGTAGACGAAAACTTCCGCAAATCGTTGCATGTCCAAGTCTTGAATAAGTTAGAGAGGCAAACCAAGAATCAGGTCGTGAAAAATCAAAACGATGAGAGGGTTGAACGAAAGAGATTCCTCAGAGTGCTACAGAATGAGCAGTTTGAGCTGGACATGGAAGAAGCCATCCAAAAAGTAAGTTTCAGTGTTTGTTGTTATATTTTCTTCTTTTGGAAAATTTGGAAGATGACTGCCAGTCCCAGAGTTGAGGAAATAGAGACAGCTGGGAACTAACTGAATCCTTCAGAGTACTGGTTATTTTTGCTGAAGAACTTGGTGTCGGTTGGTCACTTTTTATGCTTTATAGAATCCAATAACTGTACTTTCTACCTAGGATTGCTTTAATAATAAGCAAATGTGAAAACCTTTAGAGCAGCATGTGGCAAGAATAAGCCTTCTTGATAAATAAACATAAATATGAAATCCATAATTGTTGTCACAGTTTTGCTAATGTGAGTACAACTGTGTTGCTTTCTATAAATTTCTAATAAAATTAAGAATTCTGTTGTAAAAATTCCCAACATTAACGATGGCCATTATTAAGTGGTAGGAGATGAACCTGTATGAGGTATACGTTTATTTATATTTTGAAGTTTTTGAAGAATTCAGGCACAATGTGCAGGTGTTTACATCCTGATCTACTGGCTAATCAATCATGGGTATTTCTAAATATTTTTAGGAGATTGTAGTAGAGGGAACAGACAGGAAGTGACAGGAAGACTGTCCTCATAGTTTGTGATGTTTTGGAGACCGGCGTGCTGTGTGCCCAGTATTTTGAGGGAGGCTCGGGACATAGCAAAAGAAAGGCTTAAAGGTGCTGGCTTCCTTCTGTCCTGAGCGCCAGTGGCTTATACTACATCCTTTAGCTCTGAGCAGGCAAATGCTGGACATTGCATCTTTTCTGTTCTTATTTTGTCCTTAAGGAAAATCCCACTCTGTCTAGCAGCCATCAGTGTGCATCTCAGATGAAGCAGGGATATTTTCTTTCACACACTGTCTTAGGGTCATTCTCTCACTGGTAGATGGCTTTAAACAAATTTCTGCACTATGTCAAAATCTGCCTTTAGGGTTGTCTTCTTTTAATCAGGACCAGGCAGGGTTCATACAGCGCATACGGTTTTTTTTTATACCTAAACACACAAGTCTTCCTCCACCCCTTGTTAACTTCGAATTTCTAACCTAATGTAGATATCAGGTCTGTTGTCTTCTGGATGACTGTACATTTTATTTCTGTGTGGTTCCTTTGATGTGTGCCTACGGTAGAACATTATTTTAAGGTGTGTGACTTTTTTTTATGCTGCATTTGTTTAACTCTGTGAAGCTGTGTCAATGTGCCTGTCTAAAACACCTGGTGGTCCTAATAAAAGCTGAACAGCCAATCGCGAGGCAGGAGCAAGGATAGGCGGGGCTGGCAGGCAGAGAGAATAAATAGAAGGAAAAAAACAAGGAAAGGGGAAGCAGCCAGGAGCAACAAGAGAACAAGGGAAGGAGGCCGTCAGGGGCCAGGCACCCGGCCACCCAGCCAGACACAGAGTAAGAAGGAAAGAAAAGAAATGCAGGAATAGAGAAAGGTAAAAGCACTGAGGCCAAAGATAGATGGGATAATTTAAGAAAAGCTGGCAAGAAACAAGCCAAGCATCCTAACTAAGAATAATCCTCCATGAGTGATTTGGTTGGGAGCTGGGTGGTAGGCCCCGTAAAAAGACAAAAGAGTAAAACGTTACACAACATGTGCCTTTATCTTTTCTGTATTCTGTAAAGGAAGCTGTTCAGGAAGCCATGATTAGTTTGCAATTCAATTTATGCTGGGGAGAAAATAGTTCCTTTTTAATGAATTTGTTTTTTCGTTTATTGTGGTTATTTTGAAGTTTTCTTCTCTTGATTTTTTAGTTTCTCTTTTAAAAATATATCTTTATGGGGCTGGAGAGATAGCTCATCAGTTAAGAGCACCCAGGTTCATTTCTCAGTACCCATGTGGTAGACGGCTCATAACTGCCTGTAACTCCCATTCCAGGGGACATGACACCCTCTTCTGGTCCCATGAGTGCCAGGCATACACGTCGTGTACATACATACATGCAGGCATAACAGTGATACCCATAAAAACAAGTCCTTTTTAAAAATTCATTGAATATCTTAATGAAGTCAGGAGTCTTTATATTTGTATTTATTGTTTTTTATTTTTCCTGGCAGTATTGGGGATTGAACCTAGGGCCTCATGCATGCAAAGCAAGTACTCTACCACTAAGCTACAACCCAGCCTCTATTTGCTTTCTTATGGAAAATTGGAAAATTTTAAATTTCTTTGTGTATCTTCCTCTCCCACAACGTGTGGGTGTGGGTGTGTGGGTGTTTGTGTGTGCGCATGCGCGCACACACACACACACAGGTGGCTGGGGAGAGTGAGCAAGAGGGCTAAGGTATATGTGTTAAGATCAGAAGACCATTTACATTTCTTCTATCCTTTGGGTCCTGGGTATTGAACACAGGTCTTCAGTCTTGGCCACAAGCCCTTTTACCCACTGAGCCATTTTACCAACCCGTGTTATATCTTTTGATCCTTAGATTATCCTGTCTTTGGCCAGTGGGTGCTCTTTTATGTTGCTTCTGTGTTCTTTGTTCAAAGCACCTTTAATCTTTGATATCTTTATTACTTTCTGACAGAACAAAGTAGCTCACAATGGCTGATTTTATGTGTTGGTTGACTGGGCCCACAGCTGACCTTATTCTGGATGTTTTTAGATAAGAGTAACATTTAAATCAGTAGGTTGAGTAAGCAGTTTGCCCTGCCTTCAACTGATAGGTGAAGGCTTGACTAGAACGAAGAGGCAGTTAGTTGCCAGAACAGTTAATTCTTCCTCTAGCCACCTTCAAGCTAAGATATGTCTGGGCTTTGGAGCCTTTGATTTGTTTGTGTTTTTTGCCTTGGACTCTGATTGTCACATTGGCTCTTCCCCTGTCTTAAGTTCGCTGGTGTTAGCTTGAGTATGAAGTGTGTTATTTCATCTACTGGGTCTTAAACATAAGACTCAGAATAGAATGATATAACTGGCTCTTCGACTTGTCACTCACCCTCCAGCTGGTGGGGCTTGCTGGCTCTGTCATTGCTCCCTCTGAAGCAACCTGCCAGCACAGGGCTCATCCTGTAAATGTCTGAGCCACACCTGGAATTAGCCTTTGTGCCCAGGGGGGAGTGGTCGTTATTCCCAGATTATCATAACCTCTAGGAGTTTTTGAGCAGATATGGGAAATATGCATTTTATAGCTTTCTATTTTGAGGCAAGATTGTATTGACCAAAGAGTTCAAAAACTCTATAGAAAAATCATAAATTTCTCTCCTGGCTTCTTATGCCAGCGTCTTCAGAGAATGTGAAAAACAGTGAAACTATCATTGCAGAGAAATTAGCCTTCCCTACCCCATTTTATTGCTGAACTACAGGACTTACTCAGATGTACGGCTTTCTTGTTCTAGTCTAAAATCACAAGTTACTTGGCCTGGCCTGTCTCCTTGGTCTCCTCCAGTCTCTCTTGCTCTTCCAGCCTGTGAGAGTCCCTTGTGTGATGGTGTGAGGAGTGCAGTTCAGTGTGTAGCTTTCTGTAGTGTAAGACATTACTGCAGACTTAGCAGTTTGCGCCAACTCGAGTCTGCTCACACTGTCTGGGTCAGAAACACAGGAATGCTGGATCCCCTCCCAGCTGTCTCAGGTTGAATCAGGTGCTGCCTGGGATGCACTCTCACTGGGAATCAAGGCCCACTGAGAAGCTTAACTTATTGGGCGCATGGAGTTTGCTTCTCTCAATGCTTCTCCAGCTGCTTCTGGTCATAGTTAGTGCTCCTGACCAGGCTGGCCTCGTTCAGGGCACAGTCCCTTCTAATGAATCAAATCCAATGCCCTTTTCATTCATGGAATCAGGAGTTAGTGTCATTTAAGTGTTTTTGTGTGGGATCCTGTCTTCCTAAAGATTTTTTTCTATTTGTATTTTTATATGTATTTTTTTTTAATTTTTGTGGCTTATTTTCTTTTATTGCCAAGTAGTGTTCTGTAGTGTGAATGTACAACCGTATGCTTGATCCTTCACCTGATGAGGAATTTCCAATATTGGGTATTATGAATAAATTTGCTGTAAATATTTAAATGCAGTTTTTTTTTTGTTTTTGTTGTTTGTTGTTGTTGTTGTTGTTGTTTGAGATAGGATTTCTCTGTTAACAGTCCTGGCTGTCCTGGAACTCACTCTGTAGACCAAGATGGCCTCAAACTCACTGACATCCACCTGCCTCTGCCTCCCAAGTGCTGGGATTAAAGACTTGTAACACCACTGACCAGCCTAAATGCAGATTTTTAACTAAGTGTGCTTCCTTTTCCTGAGACAAGTACTTAAGAGTACAGTTGTTTTATTGTCAGTTTTATGACAGGCCACCAGGCTGGTTTCCAGACACTTGCCCAGAAATGTGTGCATGGTACAGTTTCTTACTAGTTGGTATCACTCTTTTTTTTTTAATGTGTGTGTTTTAAATGGACTTGCCAGTATTCAGACTGTGATTCCCAGTGTAATTTTAATTTGCTTTATAAAAGATTTGCTTCTATTATTGTTAATTATGTGTAGATGTGCTCATGGGAGTGCAGGTGCCCCCAGAAGACCAGAGACACTGCATCTCTCAGATCTGGGGGAACAGGTAGTGCTGAACCACAGGGTGTGGGTGGGCGCTGGGGACCAATCTCAGGTCCATCTCTCCAGTTCCTAAGCTGCATTTCTTGATGGTTATTGATGCTGAACCTTTTTCATGTGTTACCTTTGTTTTGTTGGCTACTTGCTTTTGAAACAGTCTTGAGATGTAGCCCTGGCTTGGAACTCAGCATGAGACTGAGCTATGCTTGGACGTTTGGTGCTTTCCTTGCTTGACCTCCGGCGTTCCAGGTCACAGGCGTGCACCACCGAGTGCTTCCTATCTCAGAGAGTAATGAAGCCTCCATATCTGCCGGACAGAAAACATAAGAGGAGACTGTTTGGGGAACTCCTGAGAGAGCAGCCAGAGTACACGGGAGGTACAATAGAATCATTTTATCAGTTTGACACAAGCCAGAGTATTTAGGAAGGGGGAAGCCCATCTGAGAAAGTACCTAGACTGGCCTGTGGGCAAGCCTATGCTTCATTTTCTTGATTGATCAGTATCACCCCTGGGCTGTTGGTCCTGGATTCTGTGAGAGGGCAGACTGAGCAAGCCATGGGGAGCAAGCCACTCAGAAGCATCCTTTCTTGTTCTCTGCATCAGCTCCTTCCTCCATGTCCCTGCCCATCATGGACTAGAATATGGAACCTTATGCTAAAATAAACCCTTTTTCCCAAGTTGCTTTTGGTCATATGTTTTATCACAGAAACAGAAACCCTAACTTAGACAGGCTGTAATGACTACGGATCATTGGCTTAGGGGATAAAAGGTGTGTGTGTCGTGGATGGTGGTGACCAATCTATAAACTAAAGGAACCCTGAGAAAGAAATTAGGTACAAGGTGTGGACCTTGTTTGGTTTTGAAAAGAGCATCTTTGAGATGGCTGGGAAATGACTGTGAACAAGACCTTAGACCACAGACCTCACTCAGGAAATGCTGCTAATGTGTGGTGGTGGTTATGAAAAAGAAAGTCTTGTCAGATAGATCCACATGGAGCTGTTTCCATGGTGGGTGGGCAGCAGTGGCCAAGCCTGTGTTTTGTTTTATTTTAAAGATGTGTTTATTTCTATGTGAATGTGTGTACCGTGTGCATGTCTGGTTCCAAGGAAATCAGAAGAGGGCACCAGAGCCTCTGGAATAGATGATGGGAACCACCACATGGGCGCTGGCAACCAAACCTGGGTCCAGTGAGTGCCCTCAACCCCTGAGCATCTCTCCATCCTGCCCCCCTCCCCAGGATTTGATTTAAAATATTGTGGTAGAGGGGCTGGAGAGATGGCTCAGAGGTTAAGAGTACCGATTGCTCTTCCAGAGATCCTGAGTTCAATTCCCAGTAACTACATGGTGGCTCACAAACATCCCTTATGAGATCTGGTGCCCTCTTCTGGTGTGCAGATATACATGGAAGCAGAATGTTGTATATATAATAAATAAATAAAATCTTAAAAAAAAATACTGTGGTAGAGATAACGAGAGAATAAGAAAAATTGAACAGAATGCAAAAGTAGAGAAAAATTGGAAAATGTCGGTAAATTTTGAAAAGAATAAATATGTAGGTATACTAATGTTCTTCACAATACTGGTAATATTTAATTTTTTTCTATGGTAAAGTATTTGAAATGTTAACTTGTCGTTGCTGTCAGGGCGGTTAGTTTGCTGTCGTAATGTGCACACAACTTGACAGAAGTCTGCACAGAGGCTGTAGGTGACTAACGCTGCACTTCTCCATTCAGGCCGCAGAGAACAAGATGTTGAAGGATCGACAGCTTGAGCAGGAAGAGAGACTTGCGAACGAACTGGCCAGACTAAAGCATGAAAGTCTGAAGGATGAAAAGATGAGGCAGCAAGTGAGAGAGAACAGGTGTCGTGGTTTCTGCTACTTGATTTGTAGTCTCCGTCACTGCGTATTGTCACCCTTAGCACCTGAAAGTGAGACTCTTTTATTTAGATCATTGCATTTACAGTTAATGTTTTCCTGGAAATACTGCATTAACTTAAAGATACTCATTTAAACTACATGTTGTGATGCTGGGTATTGAACCCAGGGCCTTACATGTGCTAGACAAGCACTCTGCCACTGAATCATAGCTTTGACCCACAGAAATGGTTAAGAAATTCATAAAAGTGTTAGTGTTGATAGGGAAAACTAAGTATTAGTCCCTTAGGTACTTTCCTTTCAGGATGATTTGTTTGTTTGCTTTTCCAGACAGGGTCTCTCTGTGTAGCAGTCCTGGCTGTCCTGGAACTCACTTTGTAGACAAGGCTGGCCTTGAACTCACAGAGATCCGCCTGCCTCTGCCTCGTGAGTGCTGGGATTAAAGGTGTGTGCCACCACTGCCCAGCCAGGATGAATTTTAAAATGATTTCTAATTACAAAAATCCTGACATGTGGAATCTAGAATACTTGGCTTTTGTTGTTGTTGTTTAAGACGGGGTTTCACTGCTCTGTCCTGGTTGTCCTGGAACTCCCTGTATAGCGCAGGCTGGCCTCAGACTCAGAGATCCACCTGCTTTTTTCTAGGCTCTAGGGCATGTGCCACCACTCCTCATCCTATAATACATTTCTTTTAAGACTGAATTACTTCAGTCAGCCATGCCTTCCTAACAGTCAAGACTTGGGGGCACCAGAACTTGAGATCCAATTTCCAGATAATTGCTAAGACTTTACGAAGACAACCAAAGATGGAGACTACTTCTCTAGGTTAGAATAAAATGTAGTTTAATACTAACCTGCAACCAAGCTTCAATCCACCTTGGATCATCTCAGATCCACAAGGTGGAAGGAAAGGACTCCCACAAGTTCAAATAAATAAACACACATGTAAAGGAAGATTAAATTAGAAAAGAGTAATCCCTCAAGTAGACAGCTTAAGGGCTCCCCTTCAAGTGTCCATTAAATGTGATGAGTTAACCGTGGACTTCAAATGATACCAGTTGCATACTTTGAGTAAATAAGAGTTCACCAAATTTTCTGTGAAGCTGAATTCTTATATTGTCTCCAAGTTTAAAGTTGTCTTCTCCCCACAGTATGGAGCTCAGAGAGTTGGAGCAGAAATTGCAAGCTGCTTACATGAATAAAGAGAGAGCTGCCCAGATTGCTGAGAAGGACGCCATCAAATATGAGCAAATGGTAAAGCTGCTTCACATCATTCTAGCTTTGTACTCAGGCAGATTCTGAGAGCAGCGCTTCTGTGAAGAATGCGCTCAGCCATGTTCCCCACACTGTCATGTTCCACCCTTGGTGATTTCCACCCAGCTGTGTTTGCCTGAACGCTGGAGCTCTCAGGACCAGATAGCTCCCACATTCACTGTGTTCTTACCGTGACAAGCTAGCACAGTACAGTGTCTGTATCCTAGAATGTGGCTGCTATGCTTTTCCACTTTTTATCTTTGAGTATTTCTAGCTTGGTAGTTTGATAAGCACTCTCTTTTCACCAGGCTCCTGTTTCCATCCCCCTTTCCCACTCTTGTTTTCTAAGGAAACCTTTTTTTCTGTTTTCATCCTTGTCTAACTCTTGAGGACAAGGTTGCTCCCAGAAGAGCAAGTTTCAGGAGATATTCCAGAAGCTGCGTCATGGGTATGAAAATGAGGTTTGCTGAGCTAACACACAAAACCAAGGTGCATGGCGTCACCTGAGCTCATTTTCACACAGGAGCCAGACAATTACATATGAAAGTATATGTTTATCATGTGGATTATGAATGCCAGCAAACATGTTTATGCACAAAGGATTATAGACATGATAACACAATATTTAAACCAGTGTGGTACAGCATAAGAACTCTTAAGAATGGTCACAGGCTACTCTAGAAGATTCTAGAACAGTGGTTCTCAACCTTCCGAATGCTGTGACCCTTTAATACAGTTCTTCATGTTATAGTGACTTCCCCAACCATAAAATTATTTCATTGCTACGATTCATAACTGTAATTTTGCTATTGTTATGAATCATAATGTAAATATTTGATATGCAAGATATCTGATGTGTGACCCTTGTGAAAGGGGTCGTGACCCACAGGTTGAAAACCTGTCTTCTAGAGCATGCTAACAGTGACAACCTAAGGAAAATGGGCAGACTTGTATATGAGATGTATAATTCTGTTTTTTTCATTGATAAAATAGAACATAATGTACAGTTTGAGTTGTTTGTAGTTTTGATTACTCTGATAGATGAGACAATCCATAGCCATTGTAGATGGTTGACTCCGAAATTGCTACTGTCTTCTAAATCAAAACTGACTCACAAAATTAGAGCCATACACTACTAGGACTTGACTAAATAAAGATCTATATACTTGTTAGGTTTATTATTTTTTTATGTGTATATGTGTTTGCTCGCTTGTCTACATGTACCATATGCATGCAGTGTCCATGGTGACCAGAAGAGGGCAGTGGTTGTGAGCTGCCTGGTGTGGGTACTGAGAATGGACTGCAGGCCCTGGGAAGAGCAGCAAGTGCTCTTACTGGACCCAGCGCCTCTCCAGCCCTAGTCAGTTTCCTTATCTGCAAAGTTAGAGCACTATGTTTCTTTTAAGTCTGTGGTAATCTATATACATTTTTGTTAGCATATACATTTTTTTTGTTATCTTATATATTCTAGAAGAAAATAATGAAGCATGAGCAAAGACAAGAGAGCTTGTGGTTAAGTCATAACCATAGGCATGCACGATGCCTGTCAGCTACTTTAGCAATGACTGCATTTGTCTTCCAATCTGCTCCCTCTTTCTCTTTGCTGCTAACCATCCCTGCATTTGGGATGTGGTCACACAAAGGGTGGTCTTAATCATTATTACTCCAATATTGGAAATGCTGAAAAAAAGTAGGGTCTTTAATTTACGTGAAGGCTGGTCTGTAATTCAGTGGGAGTGGCGCTGTGTGAATGAAAACGAGAGAGAACAGTCACAGTGATGTATGTGACCTTTTCGGTTGAAATCACTACACTAAGCCTCGATAAATAAAAGAGAAGGATGTGTGGCAGGAAGGAGCCTCAGCTTGAACTTGAGAGTTGTCCAGAGCCTGAAACAGCAGGTGGGCAGGAGGGGCGCTCAGCAGCGGCTTAGGAACTGACACTCTAGATCAATTTACAGAGGAAGCAATGGTTTGGTGGCTGAAGTAGTTACTTGTAAAGTAATTACAACTTTACTTTGTATTTTCTGAATGTGGACTTCATTATCCTTGCCTAAGAGCTTCTAGAAATATTAGGAACACCCCTTAGGGTCCGACTCATTGTTCACACCCTCCAGGCCACTCTAGCTTTTAACCTAATAGGTAAAAACTGTTCATATAACAGGTTTTCCAGTGTATAACTGTGTCTGTTTATAGTGCTGTAATAAATTGTGTTCACCCCTGAAAGTGGAAGGGTAAATTTCGTTTGAATGCTAGAGACGTGATGCTGAAATAGCCAGGGTCATGATGGAGGAACACGAGAGGGTAAAGAAGGAAGAGAGTGTCAAGCAGGACCGGCGGAACAAGGAGAAGGCCCAGTACCACCTGGACCTGGAAAAGCAGCTTGAAGAACAAGAGAGGAGAAAGCAGGAGGCATATGAGCAGCTGCTAAAAGAGAAACTCATGATTGATGAAATTGTCAGGAAGATCTATGAGGAAGACCAGCTGTAAGTATACCCCAGAGGTGCCTGGCCCAGTGTGCGTGTGCGGCCAGTCTGAGCTATTCCATTTGTTGAACAGCTCTTCCTCATCTTTGTCAGCCTGAATATTAATAGATAATCTGAAAAATAATAGGTGTGTAAGTGGTAAATGACCTAAACCTTTGTTTTTCTAAATCTTCTGTACATCTTCTACATCAGAATGTGTGTTGTCTGGTGACTTTCCTTGGCACACAGCTTAAGTGCAGAGTGCTGTATGGCTTCCGCAGACAAGCTGGCACCTCTCTGAAATAAGATGCTTTCCATGTCATTAGAAGAGAGACCTGGTAGTATTCATGGAAAGTCCACACTTGATACCCAGAAAGTGTGCTGCATTAGCGACTCTAAAGCAGTCTATTTATTTTTTGTTGTTCTATAAAACCATCATCCCATCACCCGCCCCCCCAACTGGAGTTTTCTTTTTGGCCAGGTCCCACAGCCACCTTTCAACCCCAAAATAAGCACACAAAGACTTATATTAATTATTAAACTGTTGGCCAATGGCTAGGGCCTCTTACTGGCTAGCTCTCTCTTAATTATTAACCCATTTCTATTAATTTAAGTGTCTCAAGCCCTTACCAGGTTTTGGCCTGGGAGGAATGACAAACTCATCGAATTGGCTTTGAGTATGTAAGTTTTACTTCACACTTATGCCAAAGCAAACAATCCTAAAAACCACAGACAATAGGCTCATAGCAGGGGGTACTTCTGCAGCAGCCTGCAGGTTCAGGCTGTCTACTTCTGTTCCTCTGAATTCAGAGTCCCCTGTCCCATCCCCCCCCTTCCACCCTCCAACCCCCCTAGAGTCATCCAGCACTCAGCTTGATGGACTGGTTGTTTCAGGCTAGGGGAGGAGAGCTCCAGGACATAGAGTCGTGGTACACTCTAAAGTTCCCAGTTCTGAGCTGGTCCTTTAATAGTTTGCTAAATCTTGCTAATCACACTTTGCCACACACCACACATTCTCACTCTTATCTACAATGGCTGCATAATGGGCCTATACTCCCTTTCTTTTAATCTTTCTTCAGCCAGGCCTTTGCCTGCCTGGTTGTAAGCTTTTGTCTTAATCTCCCTCCAGCCAGGCCTTTGCCTGCCTGGTTATAAACTCCTTACACTAAGTATTTCCATGTGATCTTATCTTAACTGGAGAAGGATCTGGACCTGTTGATCCTTCCTTGGCTACATGGTATCTCTCCCAGGTCTCTCTCTGCTTACCCAAAATTCTCATCTCCTAGTCCTGCCTGTCTTCCTGCCTCTATTGGCCAAACTATTTTATTCATCAACCAATAAGAGAAACATATATATGTGTAAAAGAACATCTCCCATCACCCCCCAATTGCTTTTTAGGGAAAGACAGCAAAAATTAGAAAAAATGAATGCAACTCAGAAGTATATTGAAGCGTTCCAGAGGGAGCAAGAACTCTGGAGACAAAAGAAACGTGAGGAGATGGAGGAAGAGAACAGGAAAATCATAGAGTTTATGAACATACAGCAGCAAAGAGAAGAGGAGCGGGTGGCCAGAGTTCAAGAGAGTGAAGAGAAGAGGGCCCAGCGTCAGAATCTGGTATGAAAATAACTACTTTTTAAAGAGTGTTTGAACTTGAGAAACAGTTGCCGATTGGGGTGTTCTAAACATGTTTTCTTAACAGCTGATCCAGAAGTTGGAAGAAAGGCTGAGGAAGCAGGAGGACCTGGAGCAAGTTCGACAGGAGCTGTACCAGGAAGAACAAGCTGAGATGCTGAAACTGAAACTGAAAGTAAGTCTGAGAACCGGAAGAGTGGTTAGGGAAGACAGCATAGTTAGAACTGGCCACATCAGTGATTGCATTGTTTGTAAACGGCATAAAAACTGCAGTTAAAAGACTTAAAATTTCAACCTTGACAAAGTAGTAGAGCATCCTAAAGAGCATGATGCTGTTCACAGTCCACACAGCTTAAATGAGTGTAAACGGAAGGAAGACACAATACAGCTGAAAAGCAAACTGCAGTGTGTATGTTAATATGAGACAGAGTTAACTTTGGGGCAGGGAAGTTTTTAATTAAAATAAATTCATCCAGATATATGTGATAATCCTAAGGTATGTGAATTTTAGCAGACAGCTTCATGATACATGAGACAAAACTGACAGGCGTGAAAGGGTAAGTAGAAATATCTACAACCAGAGTAGGAGATCTCAGTGTTCCTTTGTCATTAATACGCCTGAGTCCCCAGAAACAGAGCACACTGCCGAAGGATAGGGTGGTCCTGCTGATGCAGCTGACATCAGAGAAGACTCCTCCCAACAAACTACAGCTCTGAGGACACAGAGCAAACCTTGTACAATCACAAGATCTTGAGTCGCAGCAAATCTGTTTTCTCACTACAGTGAAGAATCAGTAATGAGAACAACTGTATAGGAATGAGGCCATGTATTTCTAGATAAGCAACAAGCAAAGGAAAGATACTTCAAACTGCAAGATAATTTTTAAAATGTTGCAAAGTGTGGGATATAGCAGAGGTTAGTGGAAAATATCATCTTTAAGTCTTAGAAGGGAATAGGTACAAACCATTGATCTTGTGTTTACACATGCATTTATATACAAATGCCCATAGCAGGATTTCTGACAGCTGAAACTTGAACATAGCCTGCGTGTCTTTAGCCAATGGGTATATAAACAAGATACTGTATGTGAGCTGTTAGTTATATTAAAGAGTACCCAAGAATGTTCTGTGACTGCATGGCACAAGCAGAACTTCATGAGGTCTGGAAATTCATTCATGTTGTTGCTTTGTCCTTTGGGTACAGCTGTGAGCCGCATTTTTAAGAGCTTAGATTAGCCATGCTGGCAGCTTCTCTACAGTGAGGGAAGAGTTGTGGCAGCAGCAAGCAGACCTCTCTATCCATCTCTCACCAACTGGACAGTTAGTGATAAGTGACCGCTCCCCTGTCCTTCCCGGGGAAGGTCCTGAGAGGACAGCCTCCATGCTCACAGTGTGACCATTTTCCTGGCATGCCCTGTGTTGCTTTTCTTCTTTGTTCCTACAGTGTTTCTCACTGTTTCCTGTGTCTGTCTTTGTAAGACAACACCTACACACATGTCCTTGTTTGATGTTATGATTACAGCAGAGGGCCTAGAGAATCTGCAAAGTTACTGGGGTCAGAGACTGTACAGTAAATGATTTTTTGTTGTTGTTGGTTTTGTTTTCTATGTGTAGCCCTGGACTCGCTTGTAGACCAGGCTGGCCTCAAACTCAGAGACCCACCTGCCTCTGCCTCCCAAGTGCTGAGATTAAAGTTGTGTGCCACCACCACCCAACTGTGTACAGCAAATGATTTGAAGGTTTCAAGACCGTGTAACAAGTTTTAGAACACAGGAAAGGACAGGAAGTTTGGCAGTTCATACTGATAACTAGCACAGTCCTCATTGCAGATCTAGCAGAGAGAGTGGACGTTTTCACAGTAGAACATTACTGTGGCCAAATATTCCACCCCCCTTTTTTTTTTCTTTCTTTTTCTTCACTGTTGAATTAAATCAAATTTTTGCATTGGTAGTACATTCCCAGGACTGACAAGTGTGTGTGTGTGTGTGTGTATTAGATTTAGTACTATATAGAACACATTACTGTGTGCAGAGGGATGTGATAAACTCAAGAGGCATTCCAGACTAAATATCACAAACTAAACTGTCTTCTCCAAGCCTTTAATGTCTGTGTAATACGTGGTAAGTGCAAAATATTCAGTATAAAGCATCATGTGCCTAGAACCTTAAAGAAAAATATGTCTTTGAGGGGCTGTGTTATTTTCAGAAGGGAATGATTTAGTTGTATCACATTAAGTGTAAGTAAGCAGTAGCTCCGGTGGAAAGGGATCCTGACAGTCAGGAGCCAAGGAGTACCACAGGTAGCAAATTTAGAGCCAGCTCCAGGGAAAGGTTTCCCAGTGTAACAACTCTGTCCCGGGCTTCCCCAGCTAAGTTGTTACAGTTCTGCTCAGGACCCCTGGAGTGTAAGTAACAACTCTGCTCTCTAGGGGAAGGTTTCCCCACTGAAAGTGGTGAAGTTGTGCTTCTCTGCACTCTGCTGCTCTCCTGAGAAATTTGTTACTTCTCTGCTCCACTCCACTCTGGCAAAAGGTCTCACCCAAACCTCATTCAAGAGATTTATTTATTTATTTATTTTTGGTTTTTTGAGACAGGGTTTCTCTGTGGCTTTGGAGGCTGTCCTGGAACTAGTTCTTGTAGACCAGGCTGGTCTCAAACTCAAAGAGATCTGCCTGCCTCTGCCTCTTGAGTGCTGGGATTAAAGGCGTGCACCACCAACACCCACTCAAGACCACTACCACCTGCTCAAAAGATTTATTGGGAGAGAGGAATCCCGGAGAGTGGCTGCCTCTGTCATGGTGGAAAAAGACAGCAGCAAACTCAACAAGCACAGGGCTTCTTAGGGGCAGTTTTTCCAGGGAGAAGATTTTCAGGGTGGGAATTGGTCAGATTTCAAACCCTGAGCTTCCCCAAACTCAGAGATTGGCTGGATTTCATGCTCAGAAATTGGTTGGTTTTTGTACTAAGTTAACTGGTCAGGGGCAGAATGTGTTTCTTTGGCTCTGGTTTCAGGGCCAAAGTGGGTTTTGTTTTGTTTTTTTTTCCCACTGGCTCTGGTTTTGGGGCCAGGGTGTTTCTTTGACTCTGGCCCTTTTACCTTACATAGAGTGTGGGACAGAACAGACGTTAAGGGTTTTAGCTGACTAGAGTGAGCGTACCCACATTGGCTGCCTAGAGTTTGTGCTGGGACTGGGCAAGAATGATTAGGTTAGAAAAGGTGAGTTAAAATTTGTGCCGGTTCTAGTTGAATAGAGAGATGATAGAACAAGAAGAGCAAGATGTGTGTAGTAGAATTTAGGTGCTAGCACTATGAATGATTACTATAAAATTTTTGCTTTTTTATATATGAAAAATTTCACGTGCTTAGAAAATAAAAGCTTACAGGAAACGAAGTTAGTTGTGTCCAGTAAGTTTCTATTTCTCTAATTTCATTGCTAGATGAGTGGTTTGTTTGTTTGTTTTTCCAGCTTTGGAGGTTTGTTTTGTTTTTTTGAGAATGAAAGGAGGGTTAGAATACTAAAGTGGGAACATGCAGCTTTGGTTTCACAAAGGGAAGAGGTTGGAAACTGGAAACCTTTCAGTGGTGCTTTCACAGAAGATCCTCCCAGAGCAGTTAATTCTGAGCTTAGAAACAAGACTGGATATAGCCTAAAAGCCTGCCATAGAATCAAATGCTCAGAGCACTTGCTGCTCTCAGAGGACCCAAGGACTGGTAACTCCAGTTCCAGGGTACCCTAATCCTCCTCTCTGACCTCAGTGGGCTTCCTGCATACACATGTGCATTTGCACGTGCACACAAACACATGCATATAAGTAAAAGTAAATTGTTAAAGGGAACATACATTTGATTCAAATAGTCTTAAGTGGGGCAGTGTTGTCGTCAAAAGGCTTAATGCTGTTTGTGTGATTTTATATTACAATGCAAATCAAACCCAAATCTGTCCTTCTCATCTGTCCTCTTGTTTCCTGAGACAGCATCTCACTAGCCCAGGCTGCCTTCAAGCCTCTGATCCTCCTGCTTCTGCCCCCAGTGCTGAGATTGCCCTCTCGTGAATGTGCAAGGAAATGCTTACCTCTCCCTTCATTGCTGTGCAGGAAGAAGTGGAGCAGAAACTGCAGAGGCAGAGGGAGATGAAGCAAGACTTGGAAGACCAAATAGCACTGAAGGAAATAATTCTACAGGCTACAAAAGAGGAGGAAGAGACCTTTAAGAAAGCCATGCTGGCTAAGTTTGCAGAAGACGACCGGATAGAGCTCATGAATGCCCAGAAACAACGGATGAAACAGCTGGAGCACAAACGGGCTGTGGAGAAGCTCATCGAGGAGCGGCGCAGCCAGTTCCTTGCAGACAAAGTAGGGAAAGCTCTTCCGTTCATCAGTAAACACTCACTGGGAGCCTCTGTGCGCTTGCGTGTGCACACGTGTGTCTCAGTGTGCATGTGAAGAGCAGAGGGAAGCCTCACAGTGGTCCTCTCCTTTAGTTTGTTTGAGGCAGGGTCTCTGATGTTCCACTGCAGATGTCCTAGTAGCTAGCCAGCCTGTAGCTTCTGGTGATTCTTTTTATTGTTGTCTCCATTTTAGTAGAACCTGGAATTACACCCATCTGACTTCACCTGGGTTTTGGTGATATGAACTCAGGTCCTCATGCTTGTGTGGCAAGCACTTTATCCACTGAGGCTTTCTGTGTCATACAGTGTTGGGTATTTGTTTACTGATCCTATGGTCTATAAGTTTATGGAATGATCATTTATTAAGGCATACAGGATCTGGTTATTCAGACTTTTATGTGCTGGTGTTGAGAGCCAACATCTGTGTGATCTATGAATTTACACTCTTGGTTGAGAAAAATATAAAAGTAAATAGCATATTTCATGAGTGATGATAAAGGTATGAAGGTGTTATATATAGCAGAGAGGAATTACACATTATTGTGTATTATGATGGATTTTTTTTCCCCCCAAGAGAAGTCACTAAAGAATTAGGAAAATTGCATATTAAGATTCAAGATGATCTAGAAAGATGATTCAAGGGGCAGCACTGAGAGTAGATGTAAAGGGGGGTACTGGAGCCAGGGAGACCAGTGAGCAGTGCGCTGAGTCTCAGAAAGGGTGGCATATGTAAATACAAGGAGCTCCTCAGATGCCAAACTCGCAGATCTGATGACACTGGGGACCAGTTAAATCTGGAGTGGTGAGGACTTAAGGTGACTACTGATTACAGATGTAGTCACTTCCCTCCCCAGTGAGAAGGCCATGTCCTAAAGATTATGTAGAGGGAAAAGTAGATTTTGAAGGAATATGTGTTTGTTCACATTGATTTTTATGACCAAAATAATCGGTTAGTTGTTAGAAATGTAGATTTAGAAGTTGGAGAGGGGACCAGCTTGTAAGTCTGACATTCTGACTTAAATATTTATGTTCCATTGACAAAACTGAAAGAATACGTGGATGGTGTGTGTCCCTGAACAGTCATGTGTGAATGCTTTAAGAAGATGAAGAACTCTAAATGTGGCAAGCACAGCCCTCTAGGCATTAGTCAGTACTGTAAGTAATAGAAATGGTAGTCCTGACTTATAAACAGCAGCAGTAAGAGGTGACAGAAAGAATTTCAATATATTTTGTTAAGTAAATGAAACTGTGTGGTATCTTCCCCCCTGTATGTAGGGTAGAGGGAGGAAGAAATCAAAATAATGGAAAGGTTTCAAGTATGACACTCAATGGACATGTGTACAGTTAGCTACACTTTAGAGCAGAGCTTAGGTTGTTTTTGTTTGTTTGTCTGGGAAGTGCTCACCTGGAATTAAGTAGCACAAAGAGAAAAGAGATTTATGTGAGATGTTGATGTAAAAAGAGAAAGCATCAGGGGACTTAGGATAGACTCTTGGAGAACACTGTAGTTTAAGATGAGGAGGAAGGAAAAACCAAAAAACACATTCAAAAAGCTAAAAAACTGTAAATGGTATAGTCACAGAAAACGAAGAGGCCAGCGGGTCTCCTGCTCCCTGACATTCCTGCTTTGTCTCCTTATAACTGGTCAGTCTGCCGATTGGTGGTTTTATAAGTCTCATTTCTTTTCACAGTTAAGCCTCGGGTGGACTCTTCATCAGATAAAAGCCTCCATTGCTTAGGCTTGGTGTAAATCAGTCTTGGCCTGAATCTAGTCTGTAGGGGAGATAATAATCTATAAAGTGCAATTTGCTTGATGCAGGGTAAATATTTATAAATGTTGAGTTAATGAAGGTAGTAACTGTTAGCACAGTAATTAAGAAGGCAGAAAAGGAAAAGGCTTTGGAATTGCCTCTAAGGCTTTGCATTCTCTCTTGTAAAAGGGTAGGACCAGTGATGGACTGGCCTGTCTAGGGCTTTTACAGAGCTGGTCAGAACACTCATAGATAACCCAGCAAGACATGTAGACACGGAAATCACTAAAGTGCCCAGTGACACACATACACAACTTATGTTTTAGGATTTAATGGTAAACCTTCCCGGTATGAAGAAGTCAGCTTAGCTCTGTGTTGTAAGAAATGACAACAGTTTTGTTTTGGCCCACGGGCAGATGTGGATGTCTTAGCAACAGAACTTAATAATTCATGACACTGTATAGCCCTAAAAGCACTAAACTGCCCATTTATATTTTAGAGAGAGGCCTAAGTAGGTGTCTACAATCCTGTCTACCTCTAAGAATGTTTGTGGTTTAGACAAAAATCCTAAAAAAAGCCTCAAGGTGTTTCTTACCACCAATCTATTCAGACCTTGTCCCACACTTTTTTGGTTTTTCGAGACAGGGTTTCTCTGTGGCTTTGGAGGCTGTCCAGGAACTAGCTCTTGTAGACCAGGCTGGTCTAGAACTCACAGAGATCTGCCTGCCTCTGTCTCCCAAGTGCTGGGATTAAAGGCGTGTGCCACCAACGCCCGGCTTGTCCCACACTTTTCTAAGCCATATACACTGACTTACTGTAAAGTATGTGACATAAGGATGAATACTTAGACGGGAAATCCTGTGCTGTGCCCAAATCAGAGCGGTTATGTCACCTGACAAAAGTGCAGTAAATGGGACTGAGTTCTTAGATAGCTCTGTGTGTCCCTCTGTGGGCCTGAGACTATGCAGACAACATCACATCTGCAGTGTACTGCATTGTAGGCTCAGAGTATTCTCAGAATTCATAATTCTCAAGAAGGGTGATAGAGCTCCTTTGCGGGGACTCTGACCTCTGCAGGGTTCTGCATACCTGCATCTGGGAAAATGGATCCTCAGATAAGCCGGCTCTGTTTGATGCATTAGGAATTTTTTGTTTGTTTACACTGTAAACTCTATTGGGTATCTTAGGTACCTGGTATATGGTGGGAACTCCATAAATGTTTACTGGATTTATTAGGAAATTGCTCCTTTGAATACATTATCTTCTTGATACTGAAAATTTTCTTAAAAATACATACTTGCCTCTTATAACTTCCTGTCATAAGGTCTAGGATTGTAGCTCAGGCCATAGAGTGCTTGCCAAGCAGGTGAAGGGCCCTGGGTTCAAACCCCGGTTCTACTAAACGAAGAAAAACAAAATGTGGGTGGGGCATAACTGGTTCTTAAAAGGTTAGAGAAGTACAAATATGTCGTTCTGTCCTAAACAGAAACAGAGGAGGCGTGGATTAAGGGGTGGGAATAGAGAAGGGTGTAGGGTTAGAGACTGGGGGAGGGGGGGAGAAACTGTGGCCAGGATGTAAAATAAATAAGAAAAACAAAAATAAAATAATATCTTTGTATTAAAAAATACAGGTATGTATATTTATATATGTAAAAGGCATACACTATTGTCTTCTAAACTTACAATTAACCCATCAGGCTTATCATCTAGTTTACTGCAAGAACAGTTTGATTTGTAAACTTTGTAAGAGACTAATGTATTTGGTGGCAGTTAAGACACTTGTGTTTCATTCCCAGCAACGTGAGCTAGAGGAACTGCAGCTACAGCAAAGACAGCAGGGCTGCATCAATAAGATTATTGAAGAAGAAAGGCTGAAACTCCTCAAAGAGCATGCTACAAAATTACTAGGCTATCTCCCCAAAGTAAGTGAGGCTTACTTGAGTGTGTGGTCTTCATGATGTATAACAATAGAGAGAGAAACTGGCATAACTCTAGGATGTTCAGGGCTGGGGTGGGGGTGTGTAACTCATGTGCTTCCATGCTATTCTGAAGAAGCAGTGAGATCCTGGCAGGCATTGACGCTCACAGTCCTTTTTAGACACCTATCGTAAAAGTGGTCTTGGAACATTATTAGCTATCTGAGCCAGAGATGTTGAACTTCTATTTTTATTTGTTATTTACTTACTTGCTTACTTTTTGAGACAAGGTCTAGGCCAGCCTGGCCCAGAACTCCCTACGTAGCTGATGATGACCTTGAACTGTTGGTCCTCCTGCTGCTTCCTCCCGAGGGCTGGGACGATAGGCTTGTGCTACTTTGCCAAGCTTATGAGGTGCTGGGGAATCTAGCCCAGAGCCTTGAACACACTAAGCAAGGGCTTTATGCAGTAAGCTACATCCCCAGTCCCTGAGCTGACTTTTGAGGCTCTTTGCTCTCCTTGTTGCATGAGAAATCTAAAAACAAACTACCCTAGAGCAACTATGTAAGGGCAAACACTGAAGATGATGATAAACACAAAAGCCTTGCCATTGATGATACGTGCTTGATCTGAGAGGAGTCTGATCTGTAGGAGACTCTGTTGTAGGGAGGTATTAGGCAGCCTCCACTTTTGAGAGGAGTTCTGAGAAGCAGTGGGTTTTCATGTGTATCTGAGACACATAGTGACTGCTAATGAGCTTCTAGTCTATATAAACACGGAGATTCATAAAGCCATAGTCCTTCAAATATACAAGTCCTATTGTTTGAGGTCTTTATTGACTATGCAGAATCAGGTGTGTGTTTTGTATTCAGTCCCTAACCAGAGAGGAGAGGTTGTCCCTGGCCACAGGGTCTTACACTCTAATCAGTTAGGTAGATTTAATACAAAATGATAGACCGATGCTAAAATCCACCATGACTGCTTTACTTAATAAAGCAGACTATGAATGTTAAGATAGCTTTTGAATTTCATCATTTTAGTGAGGTAGTACTTCCGTAGGGCAGACAGGGCCTATTAGAGTTAAACTCAGTGTCCCCAAATGAGCTAGGCACTGAGGCCTATCCTTGCATCATCTAGCCCAGGCCAGCCTTCTCACCCTTACCACCCCTCCCCATATACTATGCAGATATGGTCCAGAGACACTAAGCTCCATTCCTTCCAGGCAGGGTTAGGGTTATAGTTGCAGGTAGATCACTCATGCTCTTTCTACTCTGAAGGTGACAAATCAGGAAATGAGGGCAGATGAAGAACATTCCGTATATACTTGAAGTCTTGGGAAGTTAAGTTTCACTAGCCTGTTGGCTGGATTCATTATCTTGGCTAGGTTTATTAGCTTTGTGTCCACACATGTTAGCCCTAAGAGCATTCAGTGAAATGCTCTCATGCTCAAAAGTAACCAACAAAATGCTCTTTTTTTGTAGGGAGTGTTTAAAAGAGAGGATGATGTTGACATGCTTGGTGAAGATTTTAGGAAAGCCTATCAGAAAAAGGAGTGAAGTCGGTGAAGAGAAGTGATCAGCACCAGCAGCTGGAAACCTGAACTTTCCAGACACCACCACCAGATGGCAGTGTAACTGTTGCTTTACAGTTGGTGACAGCAGGTCCCCAGTGTCTGTCTGCATGTTCTAAAATATCCTATTTCACCATTTATAAATAGTTAGACAAGAATTAAACACATCAGTACTTTAACTGCAGAACTAGTCACTTTTATTCCCTGTGCATTCGATGATACTGTGGTGTAACCAGATTCCATAGAACTACCTGGGCAAAACAGATGCTAAGTACTCAATGTTTCCAGTATTGTTCAGAGATGTTTCTGTATATTATTCATCCTTTTGACAGTGCATATATCTCCTCAATACACTGCTTTTTAAAATTTACATATTCCTGGTAATCATTATGATGACGAGAAACCCCCATCCGGGCTGTTTGCTGCGGTGTGTGTGTGTGTGTGTGTGTGTGTGTGTGTGTGTGTGTGTGTGTGTGTGTGTGTGTACTCCTTTACATTCTCACCGCTAGCCTGCATTGGTTCCTCTTCCTCTGTGTCGTCTCAAACATTTGTTATCCTCTGTTTTTTCAAAGGTTTATTTCATGTGTATGGGGATTTGTCTGCATGTTTGTATGTATATCACACGTGTGCAGTGCTTGAGGAGGCCAGAAGAGGGTGTCAGAATTCCTGGGGTTGGAGTTAGAGACAGTTGTGAGCTGCCATGTGGGCATAGAGGAACTTCAAGAACAGCCAGTGCTCAGACTGCTGAGCCATCCCTCCAGCTCCTGTCTCATGTGTACGTGTGTGAGAGAGATTATATATGTAATATATATACAATCGCACACATATATGTCTATATGATAGCGGTTTTACTTTGGCTGAGGTGTTTGCTCATTGTAGTTTTACTGTTTGTTAAACATTGCTCTCATGGAAATAATGTCTCACCTACTGCTCCCCTTTGTTAGTGCCTCGAATTTAACTGGGGATTTGCCTATTGCTCTTATTCTCAAGGCCACTTTGGTGACATGTGAACTACAGAATTATTTTTTCTATTTCTGAAGAATGCTCTGGGTGTTTTCACAGGGACTGCAATGAATCTACAGACCTCTCTGGGGAGCACATATTAAGACACTAGCTGTTTGTCTCTGGTTTCCTTCATCAATATTTTATAGTATTCAATATAGACATCTTCAATTTCATTGGTTAAATTCAGTCTTAAGTGTTTTTATTAGACACTACAGATGGGATTACTGTAAATTTTTTACACACTTGGCCATCTGTGTATGAAAATACATCTCTGTATTTCCTTTGTGTGCTATGCTAGGGACTGAACCTGGGGTCTCATGTGTGCTCTGTATGTGCTCTGCCACCAAGCTAGCTTGAGCCTGTGATTTTTGCTACTATTGCTACCAAGTTGTGTTGGTTTTGTATCTTGCAACTTTACTCAGTTGATTTGATCTGAAAGATTTTGGTAACAGACAGCTTTCTTTCTTTTTTTTTTTTTTTTTTTGAGACAGGGCTTTTTTTGGAGCCTATCCTGGCACACTCTCTGTAGACCAGGCTCGCCTTGTTGGGATTAAAGGTGTGTGCACCACCACTGCTTGGCCCCCCTTTTTGTTTTAATGGATTTATTTTACCTGTGTTTGCAGGCATGTGTATACTACATGTATGCAATGCTCAAAAAGGCCAGAAGAGGACATTGTATCCACAGGAACTGGAGTTACATATGGTTGTGAGCGACCACATGGTGTTAGAAAGCAAACCTGAGTCCTCTGCCCTTAACTGTTGTGATTCCAGGTCTTGCAGGTGTGGCCAAACTGGCAAGGGGTCAGGGTAGCTGTGAATGTAGCCCAACACAAACACGGGAGACTTTAAACATGCAAAATTTGTTTTATTTGTAATTCTCCAGTGTGAACTTTGTAGATCTGCAAATGTCATGAGAGTATAAGCTTCAGCTTTCCCCTGTTCAGTATGTTAGCTGTGTGCTTGCCGATGGTGAGTACATTCCTTCTGTAACCGACTTGGTTGACAGTTGTCATGCAATGTTGTTCAGTATTGGGCTTGTCTACTCTACTGAACTTACAAACCTGTTCTTCACTCTGTCAGTGTGACATGTTTATTGATTTGAATGTTGAATTATCTAGGATGAAACCCACTTCATCATGGTGAGCGAGCTTTTTATGCATTGTTGAAGTTGTTTACTGGGGTTAGGGTGAGCATTTCTGCATCTGAGTTGACCCAGGGATATTGGAATGTGGGGTTGTTGGTTTGGTTTTGTTGACTTGTTATCCTATCCTGGTTTAGAATCAAGGAGATCATACTTGAATTTGGAAATTTTTGAGACAGGGTTTCTTTGTAGACCAGGCTGGCCTTGACCAGAGATCTGCCTGCCTGCCTCTGCCTCCTGAGTGTTGGGATTAAAGGCATGTGCCACCATTGCCTGGCTGAATTTGGGGAAGTCTTCATGTCAATATGTCAACGTTTTGAGAAGAACTGTTAGTCTTCTTAATGTTTGGTAGAAGTTAGCAATGAAGCCATCAGGTCCTGTTTTTTTTTTGGGGGGGGGGTGTTCTTATATTTTATGTATGTATCCCTGTGTGCATGTCTGTGCACCATGTTTGTGCAGGAGTCTATGGAGGCCAGAAAAGGGCCTTGAGTCCCTGGAACTGGAGTTACATAGGTGGTTGTGAGCTGTCATGTGAGTGCTGGGAACTGAACTTGGGTCCTCTGCAATGCATGCAACACTAACCACTGAGCCACTCAAGCTCCCAGTGGGACATTTTATTAAGGATTTACCTCCTTGATCTCTGTTCTCACCAAGGAGCAGTTCAGATTTCCTTCTCTTCATAGTTCATTCTTGGCAGGTTGTATATCTCCAGACATTAATTCATTCTGTGTTGCCCAAATTATTCATAGACAATAATTTATATTACTCTTATGATCTGTTGTATACAGGACAATGGGTATGTCCCCTCTTTTTATCTCTAATAGGTATTTTGTTTTTGTTGGCTAAGGTTACTGATACTATGTTTTGACAATCATGTTTCATGTGGGTTGAGTATATGCTGTATCTGCAATTGCATGGGGTAGAAGTTGGGATCTTGGAATATTTAAGGTACATGGGACCTGACCCTGAATGGAAATTCATTGGTGTGTTTGCGACAGTGACTCCTGTCACCCACACTGGCATCAAGCTCCTTGCTGGACAGCACACGGCTGACCCTTGCCCTGCCTCCTGCACACTAGGGTTTCAGGCAGGTTCCACCATGCCTAGCATTAATCCTTTATTTTTAGAAATTAAAGTCTTTTTTTAACCTTTTTATTATTCTTAAACCTGTGCTTGTCATGGTTGCATTTGGGAGTCAGAGGACAGCTTGTAGGAGTTGGTTCTTCTCTTTCTACCGTGTGGGTCCCAGGGATTAGGGACCCACTGAACAAAAGTATCAGGTTTGGTGGCAGTGTCCTTTCTACTGAACTATTTCACTGGCCTTTATGTTTAATAATGGACCTTATAGCCTGGGGGTAATTTTACACATCACTTTTAGTGAACCTGTGTTTTGCCTGCAGCCTGTCACATGAAGTCAGATTTGGTATTTCACACCAAACTAATGACAAAAACAGCTAGATTCTGCAGCATTTGGAATTTGACGTTCCAGGTTAAGGCTACATGACCTGTTTTTCTTGTACTGACCAGATTGACTTTGGCACGTTACTTGGACATTTTTGCAGTGCTAAGATGGCATTTTCTTCTTCTATTATTTATACAGTGTTCCGCCTGCATGTATGTCTGCAGGTAAGAAGAGGGCACCAGATCTCATTATAGATGACTCTGAGCCACCATGCTCTGAAAGAGCAGCCAGTGCTCTTAACCTCTGAGCCATTTCTCCAGCCCGACACTTTTTTCTTTAGGCGTTTTGTTGCTGCAGATTTCCCTCAGGAATGCTTTTTTTTAATCGTATTTTGTTGCATTCCCGTTTTGTGTAAAGTTGTTTTTTTTTGTTTGTTTGTTTTAAAAGATTTTATTATGTATCCAACATACTGCTTCCATGTATATCTGCACACCAGAAGAGGGCACCAGATCTCCTAACAGACGGTTGGGAGCCACCATGTGGTTGCTGGGAATTGAACTCAGGACCTCTGGAAGAGCAGTCAGTGCTCTTAACCTCTGAGCCCCTTGTGTAAAGTTAAATTTGCTGTATTCTCATGAGCCCACTGGTTATTCGGGAACAGGGTGTGAAATCCATTTTACCACCAGGGCAGGTCTAGGGTCAAGAGTCTGCTGGTTTTACTGTCACAGGGCTAGTGCTGGAGACCAAAGAAGTTTCTCCTGTCACTCTGTGTCTATGTGCTGTGCTAGAGGAAGGGTAAAACTCAATAAAGTTTTTGTTGTTTTTTTCTGTAAGTACTATAGGGTAAAAGGGCCAAAGAAACCCATCTTGGCCCTGAAACTAGAACCAATGAAAGAAACCCACCCTGAACTCAGGGCCAAAGTAATACACTAGGGTATTACTAGGTAATACAAAGTAATACACTTTGGCCCTGGAACTAGAGCCAAAAGATTAAAAAGGGCCAGTGAAAGAAACACAATTTGGCCCTGAAACCAGAGCCAACTTGCCCCTGACTAACTGAACACAAAACCAACCAATCTCTGAGCTGCAAAACTGGGCAATCTGAGCTTGTCCAAGTTCAAATGTGACCAATTCCCTCCCTGAAAATCCAATCCCTGCAAACATTCTGTGCCCCTAAGAAGCACTGTATAAAAGCCCCTCTGCCTATTCAGTTTGCAACTGTCCTTCTACACCCCTGCAGCAACCACTATCTTGGATTCCTCCTCCTTAAATAAATCTCTTAAAACAAGAGTTTAGGTGAAAATCTTGCCAGAGAGAAGCAGAGTAGAAGAAATGGATACTTCTTTTAGGAAGCTCCCTGGGGGGCAGAAGTAAAAAAACTTCACGAGAGGTTTCTGCAAGGGTTTCCCTTTTAGCAGAGTAAAGCAGAAGTAACATCTTGGGCCAGCGCTGAGAAGAAATGGATACCTCTGCTGGGAAGCTCCCTTTGGGGGTGGGGGTGGAGTAGAAGTAACAACTTTTCTCTGGAGCAGATTGCTAGATTTCTGCAGGGGTTTCCCCGTTTAGCAGACTGAAGCAGAAGTAACATCTAGGCCAGAGCTGGGAAGGAATGGGTGCCTTTACTGGGAAGCTTTCTATGGGGGTGGGGGGGGAGCAGAGCTCAGCTGTAATGGCTTTCTCAGAGAGGGACAGAATTCCTACATATTGCAGGGAGACTATCCCCCACTGTACCCCAGCTTCATAGATGCAGCCTTTCTCCTAGGTATAGCCGGACTTCCCCACAACCAATGATGCTTTCCACTCGCAGCTTTCAGGGATAGCCTTACTTCCCCACAAGTTAGGATACCTTTCCCTCCTGAGCTGTAACACTTGCTACTAGGTGCTGTCATTTCTTACTTAGGTATCACCTGTCCCTCTTTTCAAGGTATTTCTGTGTGCATAATTCTAAAAATGAGAACACAGGGCTCCTGTAAGACAGATGTGGGTTCCAGATGTTTCCCTGCTGTTTGAAAGCAGCAGTCTTGGGTAACAGACAGACCTCAGTAGCTGAGTCTCGGGGGTCTTTCCTGACATCTTGCTGTCCTTTGCCAGGTCTGGTAGGTTGTAAGAAAAAGAAAAGTCAAAATCTTGCTTCTTTATGTTAGAACTATTACAGAAAAAGGAGTAAGGCCAGTGCTGCAGTCTGGCTTTGTCTTACAGTGTTCTCCCAAACATCCTGTTTATTTCAGCAGGTTGATACCAGAACGTTTTTTTTTTTCACAATTACTTTCATGAACAGTAAAACACTACAATTTAATGTTGAATAAACTATTAGAAGCATCAAGTTAAAATTGCTCACTCATGAACTGCCCCACTCAAGAGCCTTCATAAACTCCTCCTCACTGAAAGACAGCATCTTGGCAGCTTCAATATGCATCTGTTTTTTTAAAAAAAAATCAATATTGTCTGATTCAGAGAAAGTCACAAACAGGAAACTTACATCTGTGTTTATATGCTATCAAAAAATAAGTCCCATTGTTGGCACACATATTGTAATTATGCAAGTATATTTGTTATTGTTTTGGTTTAGTTTTTTGAGGCAGGATTTCTCATTTTAAGGCTGTCCTGGAATTCACTTTGTAGACCAGGCTGACCTAGAACTCCTTTAATCCCAGTACTCAGGAGGCAGAGGCAGGTGGATCTCTGAGTTTGAGACCAGCTACACAGAGAAACCCTGTCTCAAAAAAACAAAACAAAAAAAGATGTGTGCCACCACACCTAAAGCAAATGTAACATTTTAAATGGGTAGTACACTCAAGACCAAACTACTGTTAAAAGAATAACTCAATATTATACCTGATCTTTGAGACAAGAAAGTGAGAGAGGTGTATGAATTGTCTTTTGTCACATTTCAAGAAATGTGCTTTGGAATTACTGTTCAAAGTTTTAAAAGGGAAATAATATATTAAAATGAGGAAAATAATTCACTAAAATGGGTCATTTTCATGTATGATACTTTAGTCTGGAAGGATTGCATTTTATATTTTTTAATTTAATATGTTAAAGTATATATATTTTTAACCGGTGAAGCTGTGTGTTATGTGTGTGACTTTACATGCATACAGTACATCTTTAGGTACAATTTTATGTGTAAGATTCCAAACAAAATAAAACCCTAAACTTAACAGTACAAAGGTCTGTAGCATATCTGATAAGGCTTCTGTTTTAGACTCACCTTCTGCCTTTTCAAAATGTCAATTAATTTCAATTGTTTCTTGAACCCTGTCATTAATTCCCCTCTTTGTCTTTCTAGCTTCTTGTTTTCTGATTTTAACACTTCAATTTTTTGGTGATCTTCATTTGCAATATCCTATAAAAAGAAAAAAAATAGCTGAAATATAAGATTGTTCTTTACTACATAAGTTAATCACAGCTCCCATATTTTAAAAAATAACTTTTGATTCTAAGAAATCTAAACTTGATAGAACTTAAAATACATAAGAATTGTTAGTAACAGAATCTTCATGTGGTATGATCATTTGAGGCGAGAGCTACATATTAAACTAGCTTTCTGACAGGACTTTTCTAATGTGTGGTTTACAGTGGAGTCCTATGGGGGCTGAAGACAGAGACCAGAACTGATGAGATACTGCAGACTTCCAGGTGGGAAATTCAAGAAAGAGCCGCAAAATCTGCACACACATTTTCCTTAAACCATTGGCAAACAAGTGTCATGTCAAGGGTGGGAGTTCCAGGAGCCTGTGAAAGACTTATTCCAAAGAGCTGAGCAGGGAACTCATCCACAGCAATGATAAGGGTAGCAAACCTGTAATCCCAGTAAAGACAGCTCAGGAAGATCTGTACTTGCAGTACTGAAGAAAAGGAATAAGAAGCCAGAAGGGGCTAGGATTCTACACACTTTGTTTTCTAAAAAAAAAAAAAAAAGGACAGTCCAAACAGTGTGGTGAATATAAGTAACTTTAAAGAGAGCCCTCTTTGTAAATAAAAAGTATGATGTTATTAGTATGGTCAATGAGGACGCTCCAGGCCCCACATTCTAGCACTGAAACAGCAAGCATAGACACAGAGTCACTTTGCTAACTCTAGAAACTAAGGAGGCAGTAAGAGAGTTACCTGTAGGAAGTTAAGGCTTACCAGGCCAAGAGGAGCCAACCTGGAGTCTGCCTGGTGCTGTCAGAGATCCTGATCATGCTTAGCAAATGAGAAGCAGCCACACTGTGTCAAGGGATCAGAACACCTGGGTGCTAGAAGGGTATATGAGGTGCCCCTGCCCCTTGCTAAATAAAGAAGTCTGTTGTTTTTCTTTCCATCTGCCTCCCAGAGTCTGTGTCGTTGATTCTGTGCCTTCTCACCCCTCCCCAGGGGGAGCTGTTAGAACCCAGCAACAGTTACCCATCAAGCAAAAGCCACACTCGAACAGGAAGACTCCATGGGTACAATCCACAGTACCACAGATAAATGTCTACTGTACATCTGAGTGAAGGATGGCATCATGGGGGAAGCAGAACTCTAAGAGTATAGTTTGCAAATGTCGAGGTTCATTTGCTGCTTAAAATAGATTCCTTCAACTTTACAGCTAGGTCATAAAACATACCAAAGACAAAATCACTATAGAACATAAATGAGAAGCAAACAAAAACTAGTTAAAGGATGTGAGGCAAAAAGAAGACACATAGAAAACAGCAAAATGCCAGTAAGAAGCCTGTTGTTAGCAGTAATTAACTACAGGGGCTAACCAACTAAAAATTCACAAGTTGGAAAAGGTGGACAAAATACAACAGGATCCATCTATATCCTGCTTGTAGGTAACTGATTTTAGCTCAAAAACGGAGGATGGAAGAAGATAATCCACAGAAATAGATGAAAGTAATTAGCCTATTTTTGTCTGATGTCTGTAGAGGCATTCACCAGTCAGAATTGCGAAGAAGCAAGAAAGGGTCTGTTCTGCAGGTTGTGACGATTACCTGTGCATCAGACATGAACAGATTCAAAGGGAGAGGTCATTACAATAAAAGAAACTTCACTAGACAGATCAATAGGGAAATGGGCTGCAAGTGAACTGGAACTAAGAGACTCCTCCCCAAAATAAAGGAATACAGTCTTCTCAAATGCAACCAGTTCATTTTCCAGAACAAATCATGGTAACCATAAATCTCGACTAGTTCGAGAAGACAGATCATACAGTGTCTTCTGCAACTGTACTGAAGTTAGAAATGAAGTATGAACAAAGCACATACTGAGTCAGCTTCCTGGCACTGTGATACAATGCCCGGATCAACATGGCGGAGGCTGGCTTTGCTCAGCTTCAGCAGTTTCAGTCCACATTCACTGGGCCCAGTGGCCTTAGGCCTGTGGAGCATAGTATGTAAAGGAGAAAGCACACAGCAGAGGACAACGCTGGACTTTAAAGAGGCTAGAAGGCAAAGAGAGGAAAGGGCTCAGTTCCCAATATTCCCTTCAACGCACACTCCCAACGACCCATGTCCTTCCACCAAGAACCATCTCCTAAAGGTTTTACCATTTCCCAGTAGTGCAGACACAGGACCAAGCAAGCCTTCAACATAAGCCTCTGGGGACATTCAAGAACCAAAACATAGGGGCTGAAGAGAAGGCTCAGTGGTTTAAGAGCACTGGCTGCTCTTCCTGAGGTCCTGAATTCAGTTCCTGGCAACCACATGGTAGCTCATTCTGGTATGCAAGTGTATATGCAGACATAAATAGTTGTTAAAAAACCCAAAATATATTAAATTCAAACTACCCAATTTTCAAAGAATATTAGAAAATCTCTCTAAGCATCAACATATATAGGAGAGAATATGACATTCATATGTAGTCACAGCCATGATACACTGAAGAATGATCCCAAATCAACCTAACCCTTCATTGTAGGGGGTTAAAAACAAATGAAGCACTGGGCAGTGGTGGCGCACGTCTTTAATCCCAGCACTTGGGAGGCAGAGGCAGGCGGATCTCTGTGAGTTTGAGACCAGCCTGGTCTACAAGAGCTAGTTCCAGGACAGCCTCCAAAGCCACAGAGAAACCCTGTCTCAGAAAAACAAACAAACAAACAAAAAACGAACAAATAAAGCTGACAGAAATTGAAATGATAAATTTGAGAGCATAGATAAGTGAATTAATAGAACAGAGAAACCAAAATTTAAAACAGTTTGCTCCTTGTGACTATCAACAAACCTTTAGGCACACCAGAAAAAAAGAGAGAAAACTGAAGTGACTAAAACCAGAAACCAGAGAGGGGCCATTGCAGCTGACTTTATAGAAAAAAAAAAAGAACTGTATGAATAAAACATTGTATGACCTAGATGAAATTAATTCCTATAATGTCAATTCACCAAAATTTAATAAATAAAATTTCAGAGATTTAGGTTCCAACAACGTAGGGAACCAGATGACTTCACTGGTGAGTTCTACCACATCCTTAAATAATTGACACCATTCACTCACAAATACCCCAAATTTAAAAAGAATACTTTTGCATTAGTATTGTGTTACAACAACAAAATTCTTGAGGCTGGGTAACTTGGTAGACAAAAGCTGTTTTGCTTTTAGATTAAAATATGTTTTATACCAATTAGTTATCCAATATCAAACAGCCAGTCTGGTCCTGAAAAACCTACCTTCAAGTAACATTGTACAGACTGAGCAGGTTTAGGAATGTATATGTATGTCTGTGTGTGTGTATGTATGTACGTAGCAACAGTTGCTGAAAAGAGGCCATGAATTTGAAAGACCAAGACAGGGTATATAAGAGGACTTGCAGGGAGGAAAGGGAAGGGAGAAATAATGTCATAACATTCTCATAAAAAGTTCAAATGCTTATGTGTCTGCATATGCACCATGTATGCCTGGTGCATGTGGAGGCCAGAAGAGGGTGTCATATTCCCTGGAACTGGAGTTATGAATAGTTGTGAGCCATCATATGGGTGTTGGAAAACAGAGATCCTGTCCAAGAGCAACAAGTGCTCTAAACTGCTGAGTCATCTCTCCAGCCCCCAAAAGTGGTTTATTTAGCTCACACTTCGGCAACTCAAGCATATGGATCCAGCAACAGCTTAGCTCTGGTGAGGGCCTGGTGGCATACGGCACAACAGAGGCAGGGATGTGCTCAAGAGAAAACCAGATAGACACTGTGGTCTCACAGTCCCTCCAGAGGGCATAGCCCCAACTGACCTAAGCACCTCTTAGATGTTCCATACCACCTCCTAACATCACCAGAAGTGGGACCCAGCTTCTAGAAATAATACTCAAGCCAATGGAGAACAAAATCAAGCTATATCAAAACCACAACAACATCTAAAGCCATTCAGATGTCTCCGGGAAACGTTGCTCATAAACCAAAGTCACACTGAAGGCATTACAAGAAGGCATTACAGATTCATATCACTGATGAAATCTGATGCAAAACAAACTCAATAGTACTGTAAGAGGATTTTAAATGATGACCAAGTGAAATCTATTGACAGCACAGAAGGATGGTCCAACACACAAAACCCAATGTTAATATGCTCATATTCCACCTTCACAGAATAAAGGAGAAGCACCACATGGTTATCTCTGATGATACTGGAAAAATATTTGACAAGAGTCAATATTTTTTATGAGAAAAATAAGTATTAAATAGAAGAAAAATACCCCCAGATACTAAAAGCCGCACATGAAAAGCCCACAGCTCACATACTAAGTAGACCGAAAGCTTTCCCTGCTGGTCAAGATCAAGATAAAGGCACTAGCTTTTGTCACTTCTGTTGCACACAGCACTGGAACTTGTAGCCCAAGCAACTGGAACAGAACAATTGACATCCACACTAGAGAGGAAGAAGATTCCTCCTAGATGACAAGATCCAAGATGTGGAAATCCCTAAGAATTTATAGGAAAATCATGACAACCAAGAAATGCACTCAGCAAAGCTGCAGGCTACAAAAGCAACAGATAAAAGGGTTGCTTCTACGAACATACTAACAGTGAGCATCTCAGGAGAAGAACTAAGAAAATAGTTGCATTTACAACAGCATCAAAATGAATGAGTCAATGAATAGATACAAAAAATAATGCTTCCTGACATCAAATCTTAATATATTTAGAATAATGAAAACAGTGTGTCTGTTCTAATTACACACACACACACACACTACACACAGAGAAACCCTATCTTGAAACCCTATCTTAAAAAACCAAAAAAATAAAATAAAAATAAAAAGTTTAAGTAGGTAAATTTTATGTGTGCTTTACCATAAAAATTAATGCAATAGCAAAGAGGGTCAGATAACCTATGAACTTTTTAAGCTGTTATCTGTGTTATCTGAATATAGTTAATGATGTGAAGCCAGGCATTGGTGGCCCACATCTTTAATCCCAGCACCCAGGAGGCAGAGGCAGGAGGATCTTTGTGAGTTGGAGGGCAGCCTGGTCTCCAGAGCTACACAGAGAAACCCTGTCTCAGAAAAAAAAAAAAAAGTATGTGTGTGTGTAATAAACACTGAAGTGCCACAAAGCAGTGCAAAGGAGCCGGTAAAAGGAATACAGTGGCCATCCGTCCATATTAGAAATAATATTAAATGTAGTACAAACACTCCCAATTAAAAAGAGATTACTAGACTGGATCATAAAAAAACCAAGCTCAGCTACGTTGTCTACAAAATGGCAAGCAGTAAAGTAGGAAAAGGACAGAAGCCATGGCAATGGTAATAGTTACTGAATACAGCTCTAGCTGCTTTCATGCCAAGGTTATATCAGGGCACAGGCTGCAGCCAGGAATAAAACAGTCATCTTCCAAGTGGCCAATTCATCAAGAAGACACAACAATGCAAATGTTCTGTCTAGTAACAGCTTTGACAAACAGGATGCAGATGTGGATAAAGCTGAAGAGGAAACGGTTTCATTTGTACCCCCTCTTTTACTCATTGATATAAATACACAGAAAATATGTGACGGTGCCAAACACATCAACAACTGTCAAGTAACTTGACAAGGCTGACATTTGAGGACTACTACATCCAAAAAAGGCAGAGGCTCATGGAACATTTGCCATCTTCAGTCATATCCGGGATCATAAAACAAGCCAGCACAAATGTATAAAGTTCCAAACAGATCACATATGCCTTGTCCATGATGGGATTAACTTGAAATCCCTAAGAAAGGTGTCTGGGGCAATACCCTAATGTGGAGAAATAAAAGTCGCAAACTTTTTTTTTTTTTTTTTTTTTTTTTTTTTTTTTTTTGAGACAGGGTTTCTCTGTATTGCTTTGGAGGTTGTTCTGGAACTCACACTGTAGACCAGGCTGGTCTCAAACTCACAGAGATCTGCTGGCCTCTGCCTCCCAAGTGCTGGCATTAAAGGTGTGTGCCACCAACACCCAGAGAGTGGCAAACTTCTAAATAATGTATGGGCTCAGGGAGAAAACAGAAGGAAAACTGGTGTTTTAAAACAGAATGGTAAAAATTTTTAAAATAATTAAAATCAAAATTTGTTGGAATTAACCATCAGAATACATACAGTAAAATTCCCAGGTTAAGTTCTTGCATTAGAAGGAGAGAGTTTCCATATCCATGTAGAAAAATTAGCAAAAGAAAAAAAACTGAAAAAAAAAAAGAAATTGAAACCAACACAGAAAAGGAAGAAAATAAAAAGAGCAGATTAGATGTCACTTAAAGAAATGCTTTTTAAATAACTGCAAGTGGAGCTGGAGGGTGGCTCAGAGGATAAGAACTCTCATTGCTCCTACAGAGGACCTGGTTTCAGTTCCCACCTCCCATATATCAGCCCACAACCACCTGCAACACCAGGCCCAGGGGATCTGACACCCTTTTCTGGCCTCCATGTATGTATGTATGTATGTATGTATACATACACATACACACATGTGCTCAGGAAAACATACATAAAATAAGTGACTTAAATTTTTCCCACAGATCTAGCCATCTGATGTCTGAAAAAGGATTCATATCTAGAATCTATAAAGAACTCAAAAGCTTAAAGACCAAAACTTCAAATTATATAATTTAATAAATTGGGCAAATTAACTGAATAGACAAATCTCAAAAGAAGAAATATAAATGCAATAAATGTAAGAAAAAGTATTCATCAGCTTTAGTCAACTGGGGAAATGCAAATGAAAACTACTCTGAGACCCCATCTGCCCCCAGTCAGAACAGCCATCATCAAGACTAGGGCTGGTGAGGATGTGGGGAAAGAGAAGGCCTTTGTCACTAGCTATATCAAAACAGAATTACCCTGTGATCCAGATGTCCCACCCTGGGTATATATCTAAAGGAATCTAAGTCAGTTAGATAAGGATAAGTCAGTTTGAAACAGGGATACTTGACATCCATGTTAATGCAGAATGGATCACAATCGCCAGGTTATGGGCCCTCCAGAGAGACCGGCCAACAGATGAGTGGATAAAGAAATGTGGGGATATAGTACAGAAAAATGAGATCATCTCATGCAGGAAAATGGGTAAAACTGGAGTTCATCGTACTAAGTGAAACAAGCCAGATTCAGATAGTATTTCCTGTTTTCTCTTATGCAGACTCTAAATTTTCGTATACATCTATATGACATTAAAGCAAAGGAGAAGCTGCTTGAGGGGAAGAAGGGGAACAGTAAGAGGAGGACGAAGGGGGAAGGCAGTAAGAAGTTGACTATATGTAAACTACCATACATGTGAAATATATTTTCATGAGAATGTCATGGTGAAGCATCATTTTGTGTAGTACTAAGAAAGAACACATTGCCTGAACATGGTGACTAAGGCCTCAATCCAAAGCTGTAATTGCCAAAACTCAACTATATTTGACAAGCGTGTATAGGCTTAGTAAATACTAGTTAGGTTTTCACATTATGAAAAATACATATACACTTTTTTAAGATTTATTTATTTACTATGTATACAACATTCTGCCCCCCCATGCATGCCTGCACACCAGAAGAGGGCACCAGATCTCATCGCAGGTGGTTGTGAGCCACCATGTGGTTGCTGGGAATTTAACTCAGGACCTCTGGAAGAGCAATCAGCGCTCTCCCAATCTCTGAGCCATCTCTCCAGCCCCCGTATACATATACTTTTAAAAGACCAAAAATTGCTGGGTATGGTGCTGCACACCTTTAATCCCAGCACTCAGGAAGCAGAAGCTGGTGGCTCTCTTGTGAGTTCCAGGCCAGCCTTGTCTACAAAGAGAGTTTTAGGACAGACAGGCAGCCAGGGCTGTTACACAGAGAAACCCTGTCTTGAAAAACAAAACAAACAGAAAAGCAGGCCAAAAATTGTCGGACATATGTAGTGTCACTTTAAGGGCAGATGTAGCTTTAAAGGCTTTAGAAAATGCAGTTTAAAATCAAAGATCTAAGGTTCAACTTCAGCTAGGACACATAACAAATTAAAACCCAAACAAGAAAACAGAAGTGAAAGGGAGGTGTCAGGCAAACAGAAAACAGACCGACAAGAGTAACTGATAACTCATTGATAAGATGGGTAGAGGGAAAAACCCAGCACAGTCAGTCCTGGCTCCTTGCACAGTGCAAATATCCAGTCCCAAGAGTCCATTTGTGTTTAACTCAAGAAAGTCTGGGAAGGTTGTAGACAGGACACAGGATCTTTCTGAGTAGCGAGAATGTTCTTCATGGGAACTGAGCTGTGGTCATGGAGTCATGGGAATGTCTAAGAGCCAAGACCCAAACTCTGTGTGTGTGTGTGTGTGTGTGTGTGTGTGTGTGTGTGTGTGTGTGTGTGTGTGTGTGTGTGTATGTATATATATCTTCATTTTACTATATTTAAATTAAGTCAACTTTGTATTTCCCTCAAGGTCCACACTTGACATGCATTCACTCCATTTCCTCCTCTCACTCAATTTTAATCCCATACAGAACTCAGCCTCCTCACCACCCTGCAGAAACCTTTCTAAGGTGATGCTCTCAGTTCTGAGACTCTCAACACTCACCAGCAGTGGCCTCCACCACACCCTTGCTTCTATCCCCCTTACTCATCTGCTCTCTGCAGACTCTTCCATCTTGATACCCCATCTCGGATTCCTCAGAATAACTTCAATATTATAATGCCTTAAAATAATTCAGTTTCTTCCCAAATCCCTAAATTTGCACACACACCCCCACCCCCGGCCTTACCTTCACTATTTTGCCTACTGGCATGTACCACAACTGTCCTTCCCTAACCCTACTCAAGTCTTTCTTATTTTAGTGATGGCAGTACCTAGTTTAAGAAGAAAAAAAAAAAGCTTTAAGTAAAAAGTCCTGGAGCTGGTGGAATGGCTACATAGCTAAGAGTGCATGAACTATCTGCTCTTGCAAAGTACCCAGTTCTCAGCACCGACATCAGGGAGCTCATGACAGCCTGTGGTTAACTCCTGCTCCAGGGATCCAACACTCCTCTGGCCTCCTCAGGCACCCAAACCCGAGTGCATGTACACACACGCACGCACACACGCAGCCATTTCTACACACTATTCCTTCTCTTCATAATCTTTTCCTTGGCACCTAACTGCTACTGATTATTCCAATATTAGCTTAGATTACATTGAGAAAACAAATGCCATGGTTTAGCTACCTGCTCAGAACACCATGTACCCTCACAGCTTCTATCTCGTGGACTAAGTCAAGAGCATGATTAGTTGTGCCTGACTGGTTAACATCTAACTTGTGCACTCAATGGACTTGGGTATATGTATGCAAGAACTACATTTGATTCTTAACTCCATCTTTCTACAACTTCCCATAAACCTCTGGGTGGTACAGTACCTAACAGGACCTCATAAATATTTCTAAATGAATTTTTCTTTGTTTACTTAAATTAGAAACAAGCTTCTTTTACATGCCAATCTCTTTTCCGTCCCTCTCCCCTCCTCCCCTACCTCCCACCAACCTCCTATATCCTAACCCCTTTCTGCTCCCCAGGGAAGGTACGGCCTTCCATGGGGGATCTTCAAAGTCTGTCCTATTATTTGGAGCAGGGCCTAGACCCTCCCCCGTGTGTCTAGGCTGAGAGAGTATCCCTCTATGTGGAGAGGGGTCAAAAAACTCATTTGTGTACTAGGAATAAATACTGATCCACTACCAGTGGCCCTATACATTGTCCAGACCTCCAAACTGACTTCCTCCTTCAGGGGGTCTGGAACAGTCCTATGCTGGTTTCCCAGCCATCAGTTAAAAGGAATTAGAAATTATCACTTCTAAATGAAGTTTCATGGACTTTGATTCCACATTTTAAATAACCATCTCATCAAAATGCACCGTTTCTAAGCAGAGGTCCATTCCACCACTCTTTTCTTCAGCAGGTTCCACAAGTGACAACTGTACTAGGCTTGGGGGACATTTACGAGACATTTAAAAACAGTTAAGGTTCCAAAGAGAGAAGAAAAGAGGGAAGACTCAGAGTCATTGGATAAATATCAGGACCAGAGTTTGGATCCGTAGCACCCATGTAAATAATGTTGCCTATGTGCAATCCGGGAGCAAGATATCTGGGTTAAATGTGAGGCCTCAGCAAATAAGGTAGAGTGATTAAGGAAGATACCCAATGTCAACTTCTGGCCTTCAATATACATAAACACAAATATGTGAATATATACGTGTGCACATATGTACATATAACAACACATACACCACAGCCTTACACCAAAAACAAGATTCCTGTACCCCTATATCTGGTTAGGGTAACTGACTTCAGTTCAAAAGTTCAATTTTACTTTAAAGCCATTTTTTTTTTTTTATTTCCTAGCCTCCGTGGAGAAAAGTTTGTCATTATTTTCAAAACAGATTCTTATCTTTCTGATGACTATGAGAAAATATTATTCTATTTATGTAAACTTTACTATTTTCTTGTCATGTTTTAAACATACAGACCTGAAAGTTAACTTACCTAGTCATATGTCTAAGAGGAATAAGAAGACACAAAGGATTAAACGGGAAAATAACTTTTCTTCTCACCAAAGAAAAGTTACACACAGATAAGTTAAAACTCAAAAATATGAGTCATAAGGAAGTTTCTTTTACTCTCTTTGGTTTTTTGACATGTACCACCACCAAGTCTTCCTTACTTGAATTTTCAATATTGCTGAATAGAATGAAAGTCACTTTTGCCAAGAAAATAGTTTTCCTTTCTATTTTCCTAATGTGTGTGGCAAATCAGAGATCAGATTAACAACCAGAACAGCAAATCCTGATGCACAGTTATTCTTTCCTTTTACTTTCTAAGTCTTAACAACACCCTGAGTGTTGATATGTGAAGATGACTTATTTCAGTTAGGTCATCATTGATGGCATTTAAACATGGAACAGCTGGCCATGCAGCATAAGGTGCCTTAGATGGATTCATTAAAATGCTATAGTTAAGGGTTCATGTGTTGGCTTCTGCTAGTCATTTCAGAAGACAAGTCAAGACCTCTGTTTCCAGCCAGAGTTACTGAGAAAATTCAGAATGTACCATCAATTATGAAATAAGGTAGTTCTGAAGTCATTGTTAAGTTACTAAATGTTGTCATAGGAAGCAATTCAATCAGACTGATGCAGAACTAATTTTACAGAACATTGGAAAGGCTCTCCCATCAATATCTGCCTCCATTCACTCAACATATTCAAGGCAATGAATGACTATTACACTGACAATTGAGATGAGTGGTATGTACCCAACTGTAACAGGTGTTACCACCAACATCGAGACTGTGATTTCAGGCCTCACTCTGACTTGCTGAGAAGACTAGCTCCAAGACTAGGGCCCAGTGGTCTGTACTTCACAAAGCCTCCTCCCCGTGTGCAGGGCTCAGAACTGTGACCCTATAATACAACCCTTCCCTATGCATAGCATAGCCTGAGGTTCAGAGAAGAAGGCAGCAGGTGACATACAAAAGATGCTTATTTTTCATTGCTTTAACCACAAGGTCCAGGAAGAATCTGACATATAATATAGGGCTCTCTAAAGATTATGTGAAGAAATGAAGGAATCCTCCAAAGAGTTGTGCAGTCACCCAATTATAATAGCCAAAATAAAATCCTAATTAGTGGAAAATCCTAACTAGTAGAAAATGTACCTATTATTAAATTTTTTTTTTTCTGAAAAGAGAATTCATCATGACATGAGAAAATTATTTTTTGGTTTTTTGAGGCAGGGTTTCTCTGTGTAGCCCTGGCTGTCCTAGAACTCACACTGTTGACCAGGATGGCTTGAACTCAGAAATCTACCTGAGTGCCTCCTGAGTGCCCTGTTAGAGGTGTGAGCCACCACTGCTGAGCACAGGAGAAATTTTAATTTCCAAATAGCCAGTGAAATTGGTTTCTGGGCTGGTGAGATGGCTCAGTGAGTAAAGGCTTAACATGTAAGCTCCACCACCTAAGTTAGATGCCCCAACTACACATAAAAGGTGGAAGGAGACAACGAACTCCTCCAAATGGGACCACGGCATGTGACCCCCACCCTACACCAAACCCCGAATTGAGTTCATAAACATGGCTTCCAAGGCTTGCAGAGGGAGGGGCCTCCAAGGGGGAGCACTATTACAATAAGTCTTTACTCAGGCCACCCAAGTTCCACCCGCCACATGAGTGGCCAAAATAACACACAGAGTCTTATATTAGGTACAAATGCTGCTTGGCCAATGACTAGGATTTCTTATCTGCTAGCTCAGTCTTAATTATCATCCATAATCCTAAGACTTATCTTATGGAGGATGCAGGCAGAAATGTGTCCTGTCTTCCTGGTGGTCACATGGTGACTGCAGAGCAGAGAAGAGAGCAGGAGAAAGAGAGGAAGCCAGAGGACGATTTCCTGCTTATATTCTGAGTCAGCCTGCTATGTCACTTCCTGCCTGGATCACAACATTTTTTTTACTACATTTCCCAGAATCCTCCTTGACTCCTAGTCCTGCCTAACTTGCTTCTTCATTGGCCAACAGTACTTTATTCAACAACCAATAAGATAAACATACACAGAAGGACATTCCCCATCAGAGCACTACTGCGGCTACTCGGGTTTGCATACCTTGTTACTTTGCCTTAGTTTATTCAGCTCCTCTTTATACTTTTCTGCTTCTTCTAGAGCTCGGTTCAGGCGGACTTCTGTGGCACTTTGACTTGTGGCAGCCTGTTTTTGTAATTTTCTTTTATTTTCTAATTCCTGTGTATTTAAAAACATATGGAGTATTGAAATATCAGTTTCCTTTTATATTTTTCATTTTCATGCTTCTTGTACTCACAGGGCTTCGGGCCAAGCATCAAGAGACACAGTTCTCAGGGGATTCTCACCCAAATATGGTATTAGAAAAAGACACCTGAAAATGTAGTTGTGAATGCTTTGTAATTTTTTTATTTTTATCCTTTAGTTTTTGTGTTGAGGGTTGTTTTGTCTGCATGGGGGGGGGTATTTTCTCTGTATGTATTATGTCTCTGTACCACTTGTGTAACTGGTGCCTTCAGAGCTCAGAAAATGGCATCAGATCCCTGGAGCTGGTGTTACAGATGGTTGTGAGTCACCATGTGGGTGCTGGGAATTGAACCTGGGTCCTCTAGAAGAGCAGCCAGTGTTCTTAACCACTGAGCCATCTCTCCAGCCACAATGAATGTTGCTCATTTGTTTAGTATTTTCTGCCTCCTGTTGACTCAAAACATGGTATAATTAGTCTCCATATTTATTTTAGGAGCAAACATTTTTAAACTGAACTGTTATGGAGACAGGATCTTGCTGTATTTGTGCCCAGGCTGAGCTAAAACTCTCAACCCTTCCACATCTGCCTCCTGAGTGCTGAGTTCAGAGGCATATGCCTCCAAGGCAAAGTCCTCTGGAAACCTCCCAAAAGGCCAACATAAGACATCACTTGCCCGTGAACACTGCTCTCGGGGAAAACCAAGAAAGTCTACACCTTGAAGAATCAAAGGATAAGCTGGGCATTGGTGGCACACGCCTTTAATCCCAGCACTCAGGAGATCTCTGTGAGTTCGAGGCCAGCCTGGTCTCCAGAGCGAGTGCTAGGATAGGCTTCAAAGCTACACAGAGAAACCCTGTCTCAAAAAACAACAACAACAAAGCAAGCTACTGAAGAAACAAAGGATAAATGGAGGGCTATTCATTAGCCCCACTGGGAATTATCCAACCTGAGCAGAAACAACGTATCTTGCAAACTATGGGGTCCTTGTTGCAAATATTCTATGGTATTCTTCTGCCGAAAATGGACAGTTAATATTTGAAGAAACAATAATCCATCTCCTGAACTGTAAACTCTGTGGTAACTAGCCCCCTCCCCTGCTACACATGCTCTATCGGGGGCTTCAGAAGTTTTCTGCCTCCAGTCCCCAATTATCTAATTAGCACCTATTCATGATGCCCAGACTCTACCTGGGTACTCAGTAGGGCTTGAGCTCCTTCCTGGTGTTGTCCCTAGTCCTCACAGTGACATGGCTGGATTTGGAGCTTCCTGATCAAAGTTGAGCACACCATTTGCTGCAGGTACTGAAACCATTCCCTTGCTTGTTTTTCCCACTGAAGTATAAACTTTTAAAGTTATCAACTGTTTTTATTTCTGTGGTCCCAGCGTTGAAGCTGCATGTAAAAGGCACTAACTACATCTTTTAAAAGGCTGTGGAGACGCATCAGTGGCTACAGCATTTGCTGCTCTTGCAGAGGAACCAAGTTTGGTTCCCAGCACCCGCACTGGGACTCACAACTGCCTGAACTCTAGTTCCAGCAATCTGTTGCCCTTTTCTGGCCTTGGACACCACAGGCACATGGTGCACATACAGACAAGCAGTCATACACATACATATAAATAAATAATTAAAATCAAAAATGACTCAGGCTTGTCTTGTAATACTGAATACCTCCATTGTGTCCCACATAACACATGGCCTGGCTGGCCCAGAGCCTCACTGTTGAGCTGGAGCTCACTTTAATGCAACACTTGTCTTTTTAGATATTTCTTCCTTGGCTCTATCACATCATCTTTGAAACTCATCTCTGTGGCTTTGAGTAATTAAAGGGAAAAACAAAACAAAACACATGCTGCTCCATATGTAGGTCTCTAAACAAATCAAGCTGCGCCTGGCTGCCATCTGCTGTCACAGCCTTCTGCACAGCTTTGGGGGAGGCAGCTATGACGGGAGCTCTCACTGTTCACATGGAATAGGTGAAAACTGCCTACTAGTTTTCCAGACCACAGTGCTTACTGCCTCACCCTCAGCCTGGACAGGAAGAATGCAGTGAATCTTTGCCTTCTCTGTGGCTGGTAACTTTGCAGCTTCCTTCCCTGAAACCTGAAGACCATTGCTTGCCTCCCTGAGAGCATGAAAAGAACAGCTAGTGGAAAGAATGGCAGAGGGACAAATAAATCCATTAAAGAAAAGGAAATCCACGTTTAAAACTTTGAAAACATTTGTTTTCAGTCCCATACTGGTAACTTTTTAAAAAAAATTTTTTTTGGAGACAGAGTCTCACTATGTAGACCAGGCTAGCATGAAATTCATAGGGATCCATCTAACTCTGTCTCTCACACACTGCATCCTGCTAACAAATAAAACTGCTGCTACCAAAACAAACAAACAAACAAACAAAAACTTCACATGTTGCCAGACAAAACTTTTATGGAAAATCTCAAGTCTTTTCAATTTTACACTTGTGTTAAAAGTCTTGAACTGGGCCCCATCGCCCATCAATGACATGGTAATAAAATAGAGGGAAATCAGTATTTCCCACAATATTTTTACCTACATGACAAAACAGATATTCTTTCATATTGTACATAAAATGATCTCATGTGTATGACTCACATGATGGGATATATATATATATATATATATGTATGTATGTATATATGTGAGATACCTAGATCCTCGTGGCTTTGGAGCAGGCAAAAGTTTCTGGGCAGAATGAAAAACCAAAAATTTCAAGAAAATAATAATATATAGAATTTACAAAAAAATTAAAACTTCTGCCTTTGGAAACACATGGTTTAAAAAAAGATAAAGCAAAGCCAAATGACAAAAGATTATACACAATACCGAAGCTTCTAGTGAGGGATTACAGGGGAATCATGAAGAGCCCTAGAGCCTGGTCTTGTGGCGTGTACAGATGGACCACAGAGAAGCACACAGCATGGCACATGACAAGATCAACCCCAACAGACAAGGGAAGTAAAAGTCACACTGCAAAGACACACTCTGCTTCCTCTCCAAGATCTAAGGCAGTGCTGCTGATAGAGCCACCTGCTGGGGACATGGTCACAACCCTGGAGGAATTCCAGGTGGGACAAGCATTTTGTAACATGGGTTAACGGTTTCCTTACATGTTTTTTGTTGTTGTTGTTGCTTGATTTTGTGGTTTCTTTTTCATTTTTCAGACAAATCCATGAGGCAGTCCTGGATGGCCTGGAACATCCTGAAGGACCCCTGCTGGCCTCAAATTTGTATTAATTCTCCTGACTTTATCTTCTGAGTAATGAGATTAATTACAGGCACCACCATACCTGGCAGTTTCTTAAAATGTTTTAACATGGACTTTTTCATAAAATCCAGAAATTCTGCTCATAGGTATTTATCCAACATCATGGTAACAGATAAATACTCACAAAGACTCATGTCCATGAAAAATGGAAACACAGTGGTATCATTTGTAATTAGTAATTTTAAAATGTGGTGTATTTATTAACAAACACAGAGCAACAAATGAAAACTTGTAATGTGTAAAAACAAAAGTGACCAAACAGAAAAAGTATGTATTTATGATTACATCTATATGAAATTTTAGCAGATGAGTTCTTTTGGGTAAACTTGGGGGTGGGGGGTAGAGAGGAGGGGATGGGGGATGAGAAAATGAGGGATCAGGATGGTGAGTTGGGGAAGGGGTGGGGTGGGAGAGCAATGAAAGCAGTATCTTGGTAGAGACAGCCATTACCGGGCTAGGGAGAAACCTGATGCTAGGGAAAATTCCCAGGAATCCACAACGATGACCCCACATGAACTGGCCTTCCCCTGTAATCATTGGTGACTACTCTAACTGTCATCACAGAACTTTCATAGAGTAACTTATCAAAGCAGATATAGAGATCCACAGCTAAGCACTGGGCCAAGCTCCCAGAGTCTGGTCAAAGAGAGGGAGGATGGATTATATGAGTGCAGTGGGGTGGGGGGTCAAGACCAAGATGGGGAAAAATACAGAGACAGTTGACCTGAACTTGTGGGAGCTCACAGACTCCAAACCAACAGCTGGGGAACCTGCATAGGGCTTCTGCATGTGGGTGACAGTTTTGTAGCCTGGTCTGTTTATGGAACTGCTGGCAGTGGGAACAGGATCTATCTCTGATGCATGAGCCCATTCCATATGGTGGGATGCCTTGCTCAGCCTTGTTGTGGGGGTGGGGGAGGGTTGGTTCTGCCTTAACTGAATGTGCCAGACCTTGTTGACTCCCCATGGGGAGGCCTTACCCTTTCTGAGGAGTGGATGGGTGGGTTAAGGGGGGGATGGGGGGAGCAGGAGGAGGGGACGGAAGGGGAACTGCGGTTGGTATATAAAATGAATTTTTAAAAAAATCTTAGAAAAAAAAAAAAAACAACTAAGGTGCAGTAGAAGAATGTGGTTCACCACCTGCCTGGGGTGGTGCTTAGAGGCTGAAGACTATGGGAAAGAATGTAAAGGAAACTGGCAGGGGATAGGGATTGGGTGTCAGTGTCACATCCATCTTATCCAGTGGATTAGCCTGGCAGAGGACAACATGGCTTACATTAGTCCTTTGTGTGGGAACAAAGGCGCGTCTTTTCAGTAGTGTGTGCTAGGCAAAACATACTATAGAAAGGCAAACTGAACATGGATGACTAAGCAAACTGCCAGTAATTAGGTAGTGGGCAGGGCAGGCATCAAATTATTTGTTTGACTCCAAAGTCTGTGCTCTCTGCTTTGAAAAATTAACTCACTAAAGTGTGTATTTAGAACAGATACATTTTATTGTTTTTAAGACATTCCTAAAAAAATGGATTTTGTTGTTTTGTTTTTTGAGATAGGGTCTCTCTATGTTGCCCTGGCTGTCCTGGAATTTGCTATGTAGGATAGATTGGCCTTGAATTCAGAGATCCACCTGCCTCTAAATCCCAAGTGCTGGCATTAAAGGCAGAGGTCATCACACTGAGCCAGTAAAGATGATTTTTTATTAAATATCTTTACTGCATGTGTGCAAGTGTATGTTTATATTAGGAGGCACACATGGGCCACAACATTTATGTGTGTGTATGTGTTTGTGTGTGGGTGTGTGTGTATTTGTGTGTGGGTGTGTATGTGTTTGGGTGTGGGTGTGTATGTGTTTGGGTGTGGGTGTGGGTGTGGGTGTGGGGGGTGGGGGTGGGTATGTGGGTGTGTGAGGGGGGTGGGTATGTGGGTGTGGGTCAGAGGACAACATTTCTCCAAGAAGATACATAAACGGAAAATGAGTAACATCATCTGTTGCTAGGGAAAGGGAGACCCAAATCATAGTCATTTATGCCAACGGGATACTGTAACCAAAAGGATAACTTAAGATGGACAGGTGAAGGTGTGGAGAGACTGGACCCTCATGCTGTTGGCAGGGAGCAGAGTGATGCAACAGCAGTAGGAAACAGCTGGCAGTTGTCCCTGTGAAAGGCACTGGCTTCAACCCCAGCATTTCAAGATAAATACACAAATAAACAATACAAATTTAAAACAATAAATATTTAAAAATGTGTTATACCCACATAATGGAATATACTTGACAATTCAAGAAAAATTAAACAATTAGTTTTGTAACATGGCTGAACAGTAAAAAAAAAAAAAAAAAATGTCTTCAATAAGAGAAGGCAATCACAAAGACTGTAGATTATTTGAATCTATTTACAAGGAAATTTCCAGAACAGACAGATCTACTGAGACAGAAAATAGAGGAGTAGTAACCAAGGGCCGGCATGGATGAGATGTGGGGTGTGGAGACTGAAGGGTAAGAGCCATCTTTTGGAGATGAATACGTTGTACGTTTGAGATCATGAATTCATGAACATACTAAAAGCCACTGAACTGCAAACTTTACTAGGAGGTGAAACACAGTGTATGTACCTCAAAGAGTTGTCAAATATCCTGTTTAAGGGGATTTTTCTATAAATATTATTAACTGAACAACTACCAAGAGTGTATGTAGTTCTAATAGTTTCAGTGTGTCCTCAGCATTGAGTCAGGAGATTAGGAAAAATTTACCCTCTCTATTGATGAGAGCTGCTGCTGTAGTCCATCACATTTTTCGTTTGCTTCTTCAAAAAGATTCTTATATTTTTCTATTTGAGACTGCTGTGAAGTAATTGTTCGTTGCTGTCTCACACAGTCTTCTTCAAAATTTTTCACCTTGGACTTTAAATCCTGAATTTCATCCTCCTACAATCAATGACATTATCAATCTTTAAAAAAATATACAAAATCTGACATCAAAATACATAGTAGAAAACAAAAGAGCCTCAGACAGTCTTTGATGAGACATTTACACGAATTCCTGAGAAAAATAAAGCCCATTCCATATTCACTAGCAAAAAATGGAAATCAGATACTTTATACTGAATAGCTTATTATCTGGCAAGACTAAAATAGTAAATTTCAGCAATTTTGATATGTTCTTAAACTTTGTGATAATTTATCATTTCAGAATAAAGCTTGTCGTTTATATACAATTTTTGAATACGGTATTTATCTGTGGATTACAATCTAAATAAGGCTACCTGAAAATAAAGCTGTCCCTGGTGTTTTCAGTAGAGCATCCTTGTGAGAGGTCACACAAGCTTACCTTCTTACTGCACTCGCACACAACGCTGTCCAGTTCCTCCTGCATCACATGGAGTTTGGCCTTCAGAAATCTGATCTGAGCCTCTGTGGAGTCAAATCATTACATGACTGCTTTTCTTTTTTTTTTTTTTTTCCAAGTCTAAGACATCATTGACTGGGAGGCAGATCATTTTTATGAGTAAAATACAGTCAAAGTAGGCAGGCTAACAGGAGACTATGGCAGAAACACTATAAACATTAAACACGCCCCATGTCGGAAGACAGAAAAGAACAGCGACAGGTGGACACACAGACCATGAAGAGTGAGTAAAGACAGAGGAACAAGGACAAAACCCTTGTGTAGGGGAAATGTTAGCCACACCATCTTGTGGGCTGGCACAGGTGACACAGACCACGCACACTTGGACGTGGTCAGAGTGAAGTAGCAAGACCTTCAATACGAGAGTCTCACTTAGGCAGCTCGCTCTGTTTCAGGGTTCGCCTGGTTGTATAGGACTGACTTGATCTCGTGAGTACTTATATAATAAAACCTTGCTTATCAAACTTGCTCTGACTCCTTTGCGGTACACATTAATTGTGCCCCACTATACCCTTCCTCCTAAGAACCACTCCTACAAGCTGATGCTCGTATATGGTTACAGACTGCACTCGTGCCTACCAGTGATCCAAAAGATATCAACCAGAATCTTCATCATCCTACAATCAATGACATTATCAATCATGTAAAAAATACACAAGATCTGACATCAACACACATAGTAGAAAACAAAAGAGCCTCGAACAGCCGTTGATGAGACATTTACATGAATTCCTGAGGCTGCCAATGCCCAAGTATTGGACAGAACAAATCAACCCTCTCTAGTAAAAATAAAGCTTCAGATCTTACCATCTGTTCTTCCAAACTGACTCCAGATCATTCTATCCTATCCATAACCCAGCCATTCCAAGCAAGCATCTGGAGTACAAGAATAACCTCCCTGGCACAAGACACCCAGGTCAAGCACACTGAACAGGGAAGATACCGTGACAGCAGCCACAGGAAGGAGTATTCATGGTAAAGCCCACAGCAGGTCCTCAAAATCTGCATTTCTGTCCTGTAACAGGGTGGTGGATGAATGTCTCCAGGAACAAACATCTGCCCAGCATGTCCTGGAAGGTATCTGAAGAGTGACAACCAACTTCCTGATTCAATGACTGTCCTTCCCTCCAATGATTCTAGAGGGTTGATTGGGTCAATAAATGCTACAAATGCATAAATGAGTTGCTTCCCATTGTGACTGACTAGGGTGTCACTCAATCATCATTACACACAACCTGTTAGGATTCTTCAGAGAATCAGAATTTTAGAGAGAAACTTGATGGTCATCTATACTGAACGCTTAGAACTAAGCAGAAGAAAATATGATGGAGGCACTCCTGCTAAACATCCTGACCATCAGAACATGATGTCAGCAGAAGGTAGCACCTAGGGGTATGAAGAAATGCCCTGGGAGGAGGTGGCCCACAGTAATCAGAAGCAGGGGACAAAAAGTCTACAAGGAGGAGACAGCCATAGAAGGACCAGGCAGCTCAACAGAAGCTGGTCTCCAACATACCTCAATGCACACAAGCCACTGTGCTAGCAATAGAGGACTCTTTCAGTGACCATGGTGACCGCTGATTGTCTGGCACCCTGGCTGAATGGCTTAGCACAACTCAAGCAAGACTCTCTGGTATCTACTGAGCTCAAGCAATGTCACTTTGAAGGATCATCTGTCTCTGAGCCAGCATTTGAAGCCGGGCGGTGGTGGCGCTCACTTTTAATCCCAGCACTCTGGAGGCAAAGGCAGGAGGATCTCTGTGAGTTCAAGGCCAGCCTAGTCTACAAAGTGAGTTCCAGGACAGCCTCCAAGGCTACACAGAGAAACCCTGTTTCCACAAAAAAAAAAAAAAAAAAAGAAAGAAAGAAAGAAAAAAAGAAAGAAAAGAAAGAAAAAAGAAAAAAGAAAGAAAGTAAAAAAGAAAAAAAGAAAAAAGAAAACCTACCTGTCCCAATGTCATTACTAACACCACAGAAAATGTCATCTCTGCACTCTGGCAAGCTGTCCTCTTCCAGCTGCCCCTCAATCCTGCTAATTGTCTTGGCAAGGGAGAAGTCTGAGAAATCATCTGGGATGGCCACATCACTGGCAGTCTGCACACGGGGATGCTTCAGTTTAACACTAAGAAGTAAAGCGAACACACACATGAGCAGAAGTGGGAAGGAGGGGGGTGGGGTGAGGAGGATGGAGCTTTGCCCAAACAACAAAGCAGATAAACCTGTTATCAAATTAAACTTAAGATGAAATCTATGGGGGGATTATGGGAGGACTGGAGGGAGAGGGAACTGGGATTGGTATGGAAAATAAGATTGTTTTTAATTTAAATATAATTAATTTAAAAAGATGAAATTTACAATGGATACTTTTGAGGAATTTGCTCTAAGTATCTTAGTAGGCACCCAGTCTTTATGAGGGAAATCCAGGCATACTGGTTAGAACCAGCCTATGGTTTTAGCTTTGCATACTGCAAAGAGCTATCCAAGATGAGGCTGCCCTGTCCTGACATTGAAACTGGAGAGAATTTCATCTCTTAAGGATTACCAGGTCCAGCCGGGTGTTGGTGGTGCACACCTTTAATCCCAGCACTCGAGAGGCAGAGGCAGGAGGATCTCTGTGAGTTCAAGGCCAGCCTGGTCTCCAGAGCCAGTGCCAGGATAGGCTCCAAAGCTACACAGAGCAACCCTGTCTCAAAAAAACATTATATATATATATATATATATATATATATATATAATATATATATATATATATCCAGGTCCTGCTGGGCAGTGGTGGTGCAGCCTTTAATCCCAGCACTCAGGAGGCAGAGGCAGAGGCAGGAAGATCTCTATGAATTTGAGGCCAGCCTGGTCTACAAAGCTACAAAGAGAAACCCTATCTCAAAAAAGCAAATAAATAAACAAACAAACAAACAAATAAATACCAGGTCCTCAGTATCATCAAACTCAACATTTATTTTCTACGTGGGGAAACATTCTGACAAGAATCAAAATGTTGGATTTAACTTTTTAACATTAAGTGGAGGAAGAATTAGGGAGTAAAACTCACTTCCAAAGACACAGAAGACTAGACCAGGCCAATACATTGAAATGTCAGAAAAGACTGTGATTACAAAAGCTCAGATTACTTTTAACCTGAAGACAAATGCTTCCAAATTCTTGCAATAACCACCTTTTATTTAAATAGTGACTGTGATGAATGGACAAGGGAATTCTGAAGTTATACATGCAATTTAGCCAATGACCTCTTCAGGCTTTTTTGTTAAATTTTATCTTCTATCCCTTCAATTCTATTTTTTCCCCTTTTAGGCAATTAAAAGACACAAGAGTTAAGATTTTCCCATTATTATAATGTAATTACCAGTTTGGATCAGACAGACATAGAGATTAAATAGCTTACTGGTTGTTACAACCTAACTCTTTTCCTTTATTAAAAAAAGTCATCACAGCCAGTCTCATGAAAACATGTTTATGATCCTAAGGGTAGCCTTGCACTAGTTAAAAAACAGTAGAATGTAAATATAATTATGATATACCTAATTTATATCATATCAAACCATTCTCATCTCACAAACACAATACTATATGGCACTGTGTCAAGCAGTCAAGAAGTAGAAGACAATTTATTTTTAAGAACCTAGTAGAATGATCCAAAAACCTAGGCCCCAGGGGCTACGAAGATAGCTTAACATTTAGGAATACTTGTTCCCACAGAGGACCCAAGTTTGGCTCCCAGCACCTATATAGCAGCTCACAACCACTTGTAACTCCAGCTCAGGGGAATCTGACACCCTTTTCTGGTCTTCAAGGGCACTTACTTGCACATAGATAGCATACATTCACACAAACACATGTAGGCAAATAAAATTTTTAAAAATCTTTAAATAAAATAAAACCCAGATCCCAGTCCCTGTTTCAATAATATCTCATTAAAAACAACAGTAAAATTTATGAAAAGGTAATGATTTTGTTTTAGAGAACACAAAATGTTTATTAACTGCTATAAACAGTAAACAGTATGATGTAGTAGCTTTATACTGGAGGCTTTAAAAAAAATAGGGAGAAGCAGCAAGTTTATAACTAAGAATACGGATACGGTGGACTGCAAAACTGAAAAAGAAAGTCATGCTTGCAGACCATACTGTACCTTGCATTTGTTTTCCTTTCTTTATCTGCAGAGTAGAGTCTGTTTTGAGCCTTGTTTACAGGACCAGTGTTTTTGGTCTTTGGCTAGAGAAAAAATTGAAACTACTAAGAGTTTAGTCATTTCTTCTTTTAAAAAAGATGATTGGGGGGGGCGGTGGGTTTCAAGACAGGGATTCTCTGTATAACAGTTCTGGCTGTCCTGGAACTCACTCTGTAGAGCAGGCTGTCCTCAAACTCAGAGCTCTGCCTGCCTCTGCCTCCCGAGTGCTGGGATTAAAGGTGTGCACCACCATTAACTCAGAGACTTACTCCAGTATCATCATGTCAGGGAGCATGGCAGCGTGCAGGCAGACATGGTGCTGGAGCTGAGAGTGCTACATCTTGAAGGCAACAGGAAATTAACTGAAAGTCACACTGAGGGAAGCTTGAGCAAGAGACCTCAAAGCCCGCACCACAGTGACACAGTTCCTCCAAGGCCACATCTCCTAATAGTGTCACTCCCTTTGGGGGCCATTTTCTTTCAAACCACCATAGGATGTGTCTCACTTTAGAGGATCCTGATTGACAGAGAAGTGAGGAGCCTATTTCTATCCTCCAAATTACTCAAGATCTTTTATAAACAATGCTGAATCACACCTGAGTTTTACATTCTATCTGTTGAGTGATACTCTTTCCCTATTTGTCTTTAAAAACAAAAAACAACCCTAGGGGCCAGGAAGATGGTTAATAAGGTAAAGGTGCTTGCTGCCAAATATGATGACCTGAGTTCAATTCCCAAGAGTCTACATGGTGGATGGGGAGAACCAAGCCCCACAATTTGTCCTCTGACTTCCACATGCATGCTGTGGCACAAATACATGCCTTTTTTTGTTAAGTCCCACAGAATTTAATTGCATTTACAGAAAGTTTGATTTCTTTTACCTTGGTTTCTGACCATGTATGATCCATCCCTTCAGATGACAACAGATCTCTACAAACCAAAAGCAAGCACTATATTAAATAGATGGCATTAAGCTGAGCCACCATGAAAGTCAAGAGTAATTATATCCTAAAGAGGACACACTGCTCTAATTCCAATTAGCCATATATTACCATGACACATATGAATTATATAGTTGATTTCCATATAAATTATAACTAGACATATGCATATATTTAATACATATATATGTACAAAGAATTATATTTCAAAGATTCTAGTTCCTAGACATTAATTTCCTTTGAATAAAGGCCATTAAAGAGTGCTTAGGTTAAATATTTCACTACAGAGAGGGTATGGAATAATCTCTTCTATTTGTCAATTACCTATAGCTTGGACATTTAGTGTGTGTTTCTTGTACGTTGTAGTTCTAATTTTGTATTTTTTTTAACCTTTTCTTTCTTCTGGAAAACACTTGATAATTGTTCTTATTGTATATAGTTTTGTATTAGGTTTAGAACCCTCTTATTTAGACCAAAAGGGGAATTGTGGGAATTCTGATTCCTTTAAGAAATGGATAGCTCACCCAGACCCACATCCTGGGCCTTGGGTTGGGCCACCCTGACATCTACCCCATCTACTCCCTGCTGGAGTTTGTGAAGGGACTGGTCCTTAGGAATAATAGCCACAGGAGCTCCATGACTTGGGACAACAGCGGGATATCTGAGAGTGAGGGTCCAGTGATAATGGTGTACCAGAGGCCAGAGGCCAGGTAAACAGAGGTCTCATCGCCACTTTGGACATGAGAAAAACTTAGTAAAAGAAAACCAGTAGGTCTATTTTTGTACATGTAAAATCAGTCTTTTGCTTGCCTCAGGAGGAACAAAGGATTAGCCGCCAACACATCATTTCAATTCTTTAATTTAACGGATAAAATTCAGGCCCAATTTTATCTGTAAATCCAAACTTTGGAAATGGGGTAGCTATTGAGTATCTTTTTCCACTGAACACCAGACAGAATCACATAGGATGCAGATAAGTGATTTACTGTTATATGAACATATGCACATGCCAAATGATGACACAAAATATACTTTCATTGATTTACTAGAAAGAAAAACTCAAAGTAACAGGCAGTGACAGTCCTCAGACAGCCCATGGCTTGAAGTTGTGTTCTGAGAGCCCACACCTGTTTTGAGAGTTACACGGTGTAATTCTAGCCACATACAGTTTCTGTGTTGTGTCATTTTCTCTTCCTTGGTTCCAGTGGGTACCACACACTACTGCATCCAGAGTCCTGTACACAGGACCCCAGTCACAGTAGCTGTGCTGCAGTGCGTCTTGTGTGGGAGTGTACCAGCAGTTAGTACTGTCAACACCTCACGGTGATGGGCAGCTGGCAGATGTTTTTAAAAACTTTATTTTTATGTTTATTATTTTTAAGTGTGTGTGTGTGTGTGTGTGTGTGTGTGTGTGTGTGTGTGTGTGTGTGTGTGTGACTACCCATGGAGGCCAAAGGTGTTGGATTTCTTGGAACTATAGTTGCAGGTGTTGTGAAACAAGCAACAGGGGACTGAGAACTGAACCAGGGTCCTCCACAAGAGCAGCAAATGCTCTTAACAGAAAGGTGTTATCTTCCAGAGAGCAGAGTCAGGCCTCTTTAGTCACCACTGTGCCTGGGGTCCTCTGTATGTTCAGGAACAAGCTTCAGAAAAAAACTGGAGACTTGTTAGGCAGTGGTGCTTGGGAGACAGAGGCAGGCGGATCTCTGTGAGTTCCAGGCTAGCTTTCTATAAAGCTGCAAAGAGAAACTCTGTCTCAAAAAAAAAAAAAAAAAAAAAAAAAAAAAAAAAAAAAAAAGCAAAAAAAAAAAAAAAACACAAAAAACTGTAGACTCAGTTGTGAAATGTAGTACTCATTGAAACCAAGAAGAGAATCCCACTGAACAGAAACTGTGGGTGTGGCTAGAATTTTGTTTTGTAATGCTTGAAACAGCTGAGTTCTCAGAAAATAAAACCATATAGCATTTGCTGCTTGTGGCCATCACTGTCTTTGCTGCACTAAAACTCACATAGAACCCAGAGTTTTGTTAAATGTATTACTAATATTTTATAGTTATCTAATTTCTTGATGTGCCAAAATATATAAGAAGTCAAAAACTAACATATGTGTATCTATACTAATTTATCACTACCCTAATCTTTACACATAACTTTAAAAGAGAGGCAGCAGAGTGTATGAGAAAGGGTCTGGAAATCTCTTACACTGCTGCGGTGTGAACCCCATGGAAAGTACTCTGTTTGGCCTTTGCCCAGCATTGACCTTCCCTAAGCTATAGTTTTTCAAATAAAGACAATAATATCTATTTTCAAGTATTTCACTTGAGATACAACAGATAAGAATTTGCCTTGTGTCTGACTAGTAAAGCCCCAATTACAATTTTACATATTATACTCTTCCCTGAATTATTCTTTAACATTTTTAAAAGATTTTATACATTTAGAGTTTTAAAAGGAATGAATGAAAGCCATGTTTGAGAGCTGAAGTCACGTACCTTGTACTGTAGCCATCTTCCTCTTTGCATGATGTAATTACTGTTGAAAAAGGCCTAGCTCGAACTTCTTGCTGCTCTCTCTGGTTAAACAAGATAAGCCGTGAATATTCAAGACAACACTCACAGAGTCTAATTTTTGTTTGTTTGGTTTTTAGACTTATCATGTATACCTGCATGCCAGAAGACGGCATTGGATCTCATTACAGATGGTTGTGAGCCACCATGTAGTTACTGGGAATTGAACTCAGGACCTCGGTGCTCTTAACCTCAGAGGCATCTCTCCAGCCCCTCTCAGAGTCTAGTTTAACACCTCTCTACACACTCATTATTTCAGAGCTGTCCGAGGTCTCTACGATATCAGAAATGCTCCACAGTAACAAATAAATACTGATTATGATTTTGCTTCGCTTTTGTTCCAGTATGAGAAAATCACTTCGAAGATAAAAATATAGGAGTACTAAGGCCCTCATATTCTTCACATACCTTAGTCTATGTGAGGCATCAGGAGTAAAAGCTCTGGTGAGGAGTTATTAAACAACAAAAGAGTAAATGCAAACTGAAGATAGCAGAAGTACTAGCTTCTAGGGGAAGAAAGATGCCTTCCCATTCCAAATTCCCTCAGCTTTTCATTCTGTTCTGTCTGGGGTAGAAATAAAGGTTCTCTTTAGGGGACTCCTTAAGCATGGAATGCACCTCTCACTCAACTATGACATGCGTCCTTCTGGACAAATGCTTTCCTTCTCTTCAGATACTGGCAAAACCATAAAGTGAAATTAAAATATTTCCAGTAAAATATTTAATTGCAAATACAACTAGAAGATCTGTAACCATTAGCTATTAAGTGAAATGTTATAGAAGCTACTTTCTTAATCTTCAACTAATAATTATGGATTTATGTGCAGCAAAAAATAAAATATTGAGTGATAAATGGCTCAGTGAAGAATTAATATCATCTACTACTCTTGCAGAGGACCCATGTTTAGTTGCCAGTACTATGTCAGGAAGCTCACAGCCAACTGTAACTCCAGTTCCAGGGCATCTGTGGGTTGTGTGTGTTTAAAAAAAACAAATCATAAAAATAATAAAATATTATTAGAATTTCTTCCCTGCCTCTGTCAACTCCATTTTGGGATTAAAGACAGAATCAGTGAAGTCAGGACAGTAACTGTGAAGTTTGAAAGCAGCTACCTGACTCCTTTAGGAGGGCTGTACATCTGGTAAATTAGCATTGGGAACACTGGTGCTTATGGAACAATACTTAGAAAATGAATGCCCAATCTGACACTGGAACAGACACTGATGCTTAGATACATGGGCTGGTGAAATGACCTCACGTTTTTCCTGGCTCTGTGATTTATTCTAGCCCTTAGAACATCAGTTATATGCAACTACAGAGTGCAGGAAACAGCTTAGCAGTAGAATCTCCATGTCTGTCCTCACTACTCAGCTTTCATCTTGAGCCCTATCACTTGGTGTTAGTTTACTGCATTTTTGGCGTTAGTTTAACTATATAACCAATCTCAAATATCTGGGCACTAGACAAGATTACTCACATTGATGTTCTTTTTGATTGGAGCATCTAAACAGAAACTACTTATCCCACACATTGGAACTACACGTATGCACACACATTCATGTTTAGCTTGTCACTCATTTAGCTGATCATTAATGTTTTGGGTATATTTTACATGAGTGCTGTGCATTAAATTTAAAGTTAAAACATTAGCACTTACATGGAAAAACTGTACATCTACTTACTATTGCTTCATCAGCTTGTCTAACCAGATTGGCAGTTTTTGCCTCTAATTCTGCATTTAAACGCCTAAAAAGTAGAAAATAAAGTAATACTTTAGTTGTACTCAAATTCTAACAAGAATAATAGTTTTAGGACAGCCAAGTGTACACAAATAAACCTTGTCTTGAAAAACCAGAAAAAAAAAGGTTGTTAAGATATACTTTAATAAGCGTACCTCCAGTACCTCAAATGGCAAATAAAGCAGACATAGTCTCTGCCCTGGTGGAGTTTAAGAGTCCAGAAGAAGAGGCAGAGTATAAGAAAGTAAATTATGGTGGTACAAGCCTTTAATCCCAGCACTCTGGATGCAGAGGCAGGAGGATCTCTGTGAGTTCAGGGCCAGCCTAGTGGGAGTTCCAGAACATCCAGGGCTATGTAGAGAGACCTTGTTTCAGGTTAAAAAATAAAAAAAAAAATGAAAATAAAAAGTAAGCTATCAAGTGAGTTTATTTTAACAGAATATGCTAATAAAAAAAACACTAAACAACTAGGGCCCTGTTTAGCATGGTCTAAAGCCCCTCTGGGCTTTATGATTCAAAAGCAGGTGATTTCCCTCAGGAAAAGAGAAGGGAGGAAAGAAAGACCCGAATCCCTTGTGACTGGAGAGTTCCACACCATATACGTAAGAGAGGGGCCGAAGGTTAAATGAAAAGACCCAGAACTGTCAAAGCTTTCCAAGTGCTGCAGCAAAAAAAGAAAAAAAAAAAGAAAGAAAGAAAAGAAAAAGAAAAAATTCAGTTCTAAGCAGTGCAGCGAAAAGACAAACTGAAAATAAAAGGGTTGCTCTGGCTACAGCAAGCAACCTGGGGATGAGGAGCGGAGAACTTGAAGCCTGTGTTTTCAGGAGCACTGTAACTGCCGGAGAACAAGGCAAGTAGTCATTTAGAAGACAAGCCTCTAAGAAGTTTGCACAAAGCACACTCTAGCAATTTGAGAATCCTCAACATCGTCTTCTCTAGGAACTCCACTCTTGGTGGCGATTCCTGTGTTCCAGGTGACCCCTCCTGGTGCCCAACACAGTTTTTGGACTACATTTTTGCCCTTACAATTATCTTCTCAGACTGCCGCGGTTAAATAGCCAAGGCTAAGAACAGAAGAGGAGGGGGGGTCCCCAGATGCAGCCACCCTGCAGGAAAGGCACCCCAGTAACCTCACTGGGATGTGAGGGATCCTCACTTGTACTCTTGCTCGCGGGCCAGGAGGTCCCGTCCAGCTGCAAGCTGCCCGCGCGACTGAGTATCTGCAGCACCGCGTCTCTGCAGACAGAATTGCAGAGCTCAAGTTCAAGTCTGGGGTGCATTCCGCCTGCCCGCCCCGCAGCCCAGCCACGGGTCAGGAACTCACCGGCACTCCCACACTTCGCCCAGCCATCTTTCTAGACTGGTGCGATGCGGTTGCCATGGCAACGACTTCGTCTTCTTGTCTTCTCGCGAGAGCTCCCAGGTCCCAGGCAGCCTCCCGCCAGAAAGCAGACTCCTTTTGGTCGCCACCTAAAACCGCCCCCGTTCCCCCCCCCACCCCCCGCGTGGGCTTTGACCTGCAGTTCCGAGGCTGCAGGGAACCCACCGAGACTGACTAACGCTTTAACTCAGGTTACAGCCCTCGGCCTGGAGGTGAAAAGGTTTCTGACCCCGAGACAAGCGCATTTAAGCTTCTATCGGAGGTGTTTCTTCAGTCTAGTAGGCCAATCTGACTCACGGTGGTTTTTGTCAAAATGGATTTTTCAGTACAGGTCTACAGTTCTGGTTGCAACCATTTTTGCACGCCGCGGCTGAGAGCTCAGGCTGTCAGTGTCAGCGCCTCAAGCTTGTGTCCAGACATACCACCCATGATCTAAGCTACTTCCTCTGCCAGACGGGACTAAGAATAGAGTCAACATCACCGAGTAACTGAGAAGCAAATGAGCTCATGCTTAGGATCCTGCCTGCAACACAGGCCAGCGATTCCGATTGTTTGGGGGATAAAAATGAGAGTCCAGAAATAAGCCTTCCCATTTACAATCACCTGGCCTAAGGATGCCAAGGTCACTCAAGGAGAAGAGATGTTCTGCACCAATGGGAGGCAACTGCATGTCCACACCCAAAAGAATAACTCCGGCCAGAATTTCACACTACAAAAAGGAATTCAAAATCATAGCTAAATGAGAAACTGTCTATAAGCACCATGTGTGTGAATTGCCAAGGTGGGATCAACAGAGTTTTTGCTATGCCCCAGAAGGATAAGCAACAAAAGAAAAACAAATTAGATATCATCAAAGAGAGATACCATAAAACAGAAACCCCAAACCACAGTAGAACATTTGAGATTTATCTGACAGACCTGTGTCCTCAACATGTGAAGAACTACCAGAATACAAAAAGAAAAAGACCAAAGGGACTTTTATAGGTGTTTATCCAAAGAAAATAAATAACTAAAATATATAAAAAAGATACTCAGTACTGTTGGTCTTCCGGTAAATGTAAACCAAAACTACAATGAGACACCCTCTCATACCCACTGAGGTCACTGTAATAAAAAGGAGACAGGAACAAGTGAGGGAGTATATGGAGATATTAGAGCCTTATACTGTTAAAGATGATGCAATATCTGGGTAAACAGTCTGGCAATTCCTTTCAAATTTATACAGTTATCCCATAATCCAGCAATGCATACCTTGATGTGGTGGTTTGCACAAGAAACGCCACCCCCTCCATGGGCTCACTATTTGAATACCTGGTCCCTAGTTGGAGCTGTTTGGGGGACATTAGGACCCTTCATGAGGTGTGGCCTTGCTGGAGGAAATGTGTCACTGGGGGTAGACTTTGGGAGTTCCTAGCCTCACCACACTTCCAGTCCCTTGTCTGGGCTTCATGTTTGCAGTTCAAGGTGTCAACTCTCAGCTTCCTGCTCTGGCTGCCTGCTGCCGTGCCCCCAGCCACTAAAGCTTCTCTTTCTGAACCCATTATTCAAAACAAACACTTCTATAAGTTGTCTTTGGTCATGGTGTTTTCTCACAGCAACAGAATACCAAATAATAAAAAATAATGACTATCCAAAAGTTATAGATGAAGTGTATAGAAACATTATTCATGATAACCAAAAAGTGAAGAATACCTAAATTATCAGAAGCTGATGAACAGCTAAAACAATCTATTCATATAATGGAATATTATTTTTAAAGATTTATTTATTATGTATAAAGTACTCTGCCTGCGTGTACAACTGCACACCACAAGAAGGTTGCTGGGAATTGAACTCAGGACCTCTGGAAGAGCAGCCAGTGCTCTTAAACTCTGAGTGATCTCTCCAGCCCTCCTAATGGACTATTATTAATCAACAAAAATGAAGAAAATGTCTGATAACTCTGCAATATAGAGGAATCTTGGCAATATTAAGCTAAGCAAAAGAAACTATTAAAAACTCACACCATATTGTGTGACTTCATTTATAAAAAACCACAAGTATATGATTTCATCCCAATGTGACAAAATGACTATAAAGTGGGCAGAATTGCCAAATTCATAAACAGTGAAAGTAGATTAATGGTTGCCTAAGCCTGGCAGATGACCAAAGGGTAAAAGGGTTTATAGAATACAAAAATACTTTAAAATATATTATAGTGGCCAAGTATAGTGGTGCACACCTTTAATCCCAGAACTTGGGAGGCAGAGGCAGGTGGACCTCAGGGAGTTCAAGGCCAGCCTGATCTACAAAACAAATTCCAGGACAGATTCTAAAGCTACACAGAGAAACCATATCTCAAAAAGACACACACACACAGTGTTAGTGGGACATCCCCCTAAATATATTAAAAGTCAGTGAATAGTATACTTTATGTGGTGTGAGAGGTAAAAACATGAAATAAATCAAGTTGTTAAAACACTTTTTAAAATAAGTGATTTTAAAGGTCAGAGGCTAGAGAAAGACAGACCATGCTAACATTAACCAAAATTAGTATCAAATTCATTTCAAACCAAGATAATTTCAGAATAATTATTAAGAACAAAGAGGAATGTTATATAGAGACAAAAAAAACTCAATTCTTGGAGAAGATTTACTAATCCTTAGTATGCATTTGCCTAACACAGAAGTGTCAAGGTGCTGTTAGCATGACTGCAAACTTCGAGAGTCACACCAGCACTACAGATGGCAACTTCAACATGCCTCTTTCAGTAACTGACAGGTTACATGGTAGAACACCAGTAAGGACACAGGTATCATAATTAGTACTAACAAACAGCTTAAGCTAATCAGTATTTACAGAAAACTCCATCCAAAATCAGCAGAATACCCCCTCCTCTTCATGAAGTCATAGGGATTCACTGAGATAGATACCTTCTAGACCATAAAACACAGTTGAAAGGAATAGAAATTCTGGGCTATTTTAACAAGTACTACTAATTGGTGGCTGAATACAACTCAAATGTCTGGCAGTCCTAGGAGTAAAACATTCGAAAATCCTGATGTTGGCAGGGCCATGTTCCTTTCAAGGCCTTGAAGGGGGTTGGGGAACACCTTTGCCACCTTCTGGTTTCTCATGGTGGCTCTCACTGATTGGCTTTCCTCTGCTGGAGACACCCTAGTCCATATCCCTAATCCCAACTGAGTTTCTTTGAGTAGAAGTTTGATTTTTAGGCAGCTGGGGCAGATGTCTCACTGTTTGTATGCAAGGGTCTTCCACCATTTTTATGCCAGGTATGTTAATCGGGTGTCTTAGGTTTCTATTGCTGTGAAGAGACAACATGACCACGGCAACTCTTATAAGGAAAACATTTAATTGGGCTGGCTTCCAGTTTCAGTGGACAGATCATTATGATTATGAAGGGGAGCATGGCAGCTTCCAGGCAGGCAGACAGTGCTAGGGTAATAGCTGCCAATCCTACATCTTTCAGGCAATGGGAAGTCAACTGTCACACTGGGCAGTATCCTGAGCACAGGAAACCTCAAAGTCCATGCCCACAGTGACACACTTCCTCCAACAATGCCATACCTATTCCCTATGAGATTATGGGGACCCAATACATTCAAACCACCACATCAGGGCTCTTTCTTTTCCCACAGTTTTTTTTTGCATATATATATATATGTATATATATATATATATATTGTACGCATGTGTTTTTATACATGTTTCCACATGTGTAGGCAAACATGTGTCTGTGCACATGGGTTCACACGTATGTAGAGGCCCAAGGCTGTCAAGAACCATCCTCCTTCACCTTATTCACTGAAGCAGGGACTCCCAATCAAACCCAGAGCTTGCTGACATAGCTAATATTGCTAGTCAACTTGCCCTGGGGATCCTGTCTCTACTTTCTGAGGCCTTGAGGTTTCCTATGCTCAGGATACCTGTTATCTGCAAGATGTAGGACTCTAAGCTACTGCTCCAGCACCACATCTGCCTGCACGCCACCATGCTTCCCTTCATGACGATAATGGACTGAACCTCTGAAACTGTAATCGAGCCCCAATTAAATAGGCTACCACACCCACCCAGCATTTACGTGAGTTCTGAGGATTTGAATTTTGTCGTTCAAGATTCTGGCAAGTGCTTTAACAATTGAACTCTCTCTCTAGCCCCCTAGGGCTCTCTAGAGAAACAGATATAATGGAAGGGTGGATAGGGAGACAGATGAGGAGCCGGGAAAAGGGTGCTGTAATTTTTAAAAATGGCTAGAGAGAGAAAGACACCGTGAAACGGAGTTCAAGCTGAGGGGTGTTTTATTAAGGGGAAAGGATTGTAAAGAGGAGAGACTGGCTTCTGGGGACAGGAGCAGCAGGAAAGAGGAAAGAGAGGGGGAGAGAGAGAGAGGGAGAGAGAGCAGAAAGAGAGAGAGGGACAGAAAGAGAGATGGGAGGTGGGCAGGGGCTTTTAAAAGGAAACATACTGAATAGGCACAGGTGGTGCTCTTAGTGGCAGCAGCTGAGGACATATCGTGTCAGAATTCTAAAGGCAGGACAGTACAGATGCCTAAATACCAACAAAAGGAAGGGGGGAGGGAGAGAGAGATAGACATAGATAGAGAGGAGAAAGAGAGAGGGGGAAAGAGAGAGACAGAGAGAGACAGAGAGAGACAGAGAGAGACAGAGAGACTGAGAGAGAGGAGAGAGAGGGAGGGAGGGAGGGAGGGAGGGAGGGAGAGAGAGAGGGAGAGAGAGAGGGAGGGAGGGAGATGAAATTGGCTTAGTCAGTCAGATTCTGGATGATTCCATGGTGGCCATCTATAGGCCAGAGAGCTAGAGAAACTAGTAGATGCTCAAGCCAAGAACCTTTAGAAGCCTCAGAGAAGGACACCATTGAAACTCCTGAGATACTGGTGTGAGTTCAACTTCAAAGGTGATGAAGCTGGTCCGCTAGCAATGCCAGCAACCAAGTCCAGGTTCACTCAGAAGGAATCAAGCTTTCACTCTCACTGGCTAGCTAACTCCTGCTTTTTAAAATTTCATTTCTAGCCGGGCGTTGGTGGTGCATGCCTTAAATCCCAGCACTCTGGAGGCAGAGGCAGGTGGATCTATGTGATTTCGAGACCAGCCTGGTCTACAAGAGCTAGTTCCAGGACAGCCTCCAAAGCCACAGGGAAACCCTGTCTTGAAAAACCAATAATAATAATAATAATAATAATAATAATAATAATAATAAAATTTCATTTCTACTGCCAGACTACTGCACAATGCCACCCCAACTCAGTGTGGATTTTAGCCCTCCATTTGCTGACTTATATGCCAGATGCCTTTGGAGACACCCTCATGAACTCAGTGTGAAAAACTACCTGATTCTACCTAGAGAGTGTTTTCCTTATTCATAGAAACCTTTTTTTCTTTTGTTTTTTCAAGACAGGGATTCTCTTTATAGCTTTGGAGCCTGTCCTGGCACTCGTTGTGTAGACCACAACTCACATAAATCTGCCTGCCTCTGCCTCCCAAGTGCTGGGATTAGAGGTTTGTGACACCACTGTCTGGCTCATAGAAACTTTTTAAAATGTATTTTTATTTTATGCATATGCATGTTTTGCCTGCGTGTATGTATGTGCACCTGATGTTATGTAGGTACAGTGCATACAGAAGCCAGAAGAGGGCACTAGGTCACCTAGAGCTTGGGTTATAGTTGGATGTGAGCTTCCTGGTGTGGGTGCTGGGGACATTCTGAGTGCTGTGCAAGAGCATCAAGTGCTCCTAACTCCTGAGCCATCTTTCTAGCCTCACGCCATGAAACCTTTAACAGAAAGGCTTCCAGAAGGAGGAGAGGAGGAGAAAGAGGAGAAGCAAGCAAGCAAGCAGAGTGGCTCAGCCACTGTAATAATTTTGGTGGCATCTCAAATAATTTTTTGTAAATAAAATAAACCATGATTAGCCATAATTATTTCATATAGCTCACACAACCAACATGAAGGAAGCAAGTTGGTAAGCCTTAAAATGGCTGATTGAAGGATTATATGCTTGGTATTCATGACAATGAAACAGTCCTAAAGATACGCATACATTTGTATTAATGTACTCTGTTCATTTAAAAATGGACTAATACGTACCAATGTTTTTTCTAGATATGAAGATCTATGACACAGTAACTAGTCTCAGGGCATGTATATTCTAGTTAGAAAAGGGAAACAAGGCATTAATGAATACTGTCTTTCATTTTCAAATTTTGTGTAAAACTAAATTAGATGGGTAGACTGTTAAGTACTTACAATTTGAAAAATCATTTGTTGCTGTGGTCACCATGTGGGTGCTGGTAATTTTGGAAAAGCAGTTAGTTCTCATAACTGGGGCACCATCTCTCTAGCTCCAAAACATTTTTATCATTACATCAATAGGTGCCCTTCCACAAAATATGACCTAATTTTCAAAAATACTAGTTTTTACTCTTCATCCCCATCTTCATCTTTACTTCTATCTCTATGGCACATAGTATACAGAACTTGGTGGATATATTCCAACCCAGCCTAATTCTTCGGCAATTCTGCCTCCCTGTTCATGCTACAGAATTCTGAAATGTCTTTTTCTAAACATTTTCCCTAATATAATTTCTTCTTTGTATTCTCTTTCTTTGCCTTTACCAGAAAATCCAATCAAGATCTAAAAATTCCTATTTTAACAGCTTTTTACTCTGCTATTGAATCCTCCCAGGCCAATAACTTAACTTCTGCACATCTGTGTTCAACATACAAATCTATTGAAGATGAAATGGGGTTCAATTTAGCTTTCTTTCTCAACATAGGAAAGCAACAAAGGGGGGCAATCTCCTGATTTGAGATCTTTATAGCACAGCTTCATTATTTTGATATGAATTCCCTAGACATCAGACTCAGACATATTCAAATTTAAGGGCAAATGCACTCCAAAGATAAATATAAATTACTTTGCAATTACTCACATTCTGCCTCTTCTAATACAGACAATTGCGTTGACATATTTTACACATTGAAAAGGGATACAAATTTTGGCTAGCAATTAACTTTTTATATAACTATGAGATATTGTAGCCCAAAGAGATAGGATATAGACTTATTAATAATTCTTTTTAAATGTTACATTTAAAACTGGGTCATAATTAGTGATTCTTGAAAAAAAAATCCCCAGCTAATTTTAATGCCCTAGCTTAAATAATGCTGAAACACAATGGCTTCATCTTGAAAATTTGACAACCAAATTGATACTAATTAAAGCAACTTGAGCAATTTTCCTAGGGTGCTAAAACAAAAATGGAATCTGAAGCTCGGTAACAAATTAGTGTCTGTCATAAAATCAGGTGATTAGGAGATTTTAAAAGCACACGTGTTATGCAGCACAGAGAAGTTCTTCGGGGCATTAAATAGAAGGCCATTTATGCAGCTGAAGCTTGTAGGAGCTTTGTCTTGAGCTCTATTGGGAGCTGAGTCCTGGGCTGGTCAGGAGGAGAAACTGACCTAGTTAAAGGATTGTGTCACAGGGTAGCAAGCCAGAGTTCATATGGTAAACTCACCAATTCAGATTGGCACTGAATTTCTTCCAGTGGGCCCAGGAAGACAAAATAAGACATCAAGAAAGGCCAGCAATTTGGAATTTCAGAAGCAGAAGCCTGCCAAAAGCTTGATTTTGTGCAGCAATGGATTCATCCCTCAAGGGCAGGCTGTTAGCATCCTCTTCCACATGCCTTTGATTCACTGGAATTCTGAGCAATGAACTGATGCAGAAATCTCATAAACCTGGCCTGGGATGAGAAGACATGCCAAGAGTCAGGTGCCTTAGTTCCTCCCCCTAAAAAGGCAACTCAAGGGAGAAAGGGTTTCTTTTGGCTTCCAGGTCCAGGGACAGTCCATCACAGGAGCTTGAGGCAGCAGGGGTCACACCGCTCAACTGTCCAACAGAGAATGATGAGTGACTCCTAGTGCTCAGCCTGCTGTCTCCTTATACAGGGTCCTTTGCCAGGGGAATGGTCCTGCCAACCGTCATGATGGGTCTTGGAACATCAATTACTGTCATCAAGATCCCCCCACATTCATGCCCAGAGGGCCCTCTACCTGGTGATTCTAGATTCTGTTAAATTGACAATTAACTAACCATCTCCCCAGGCACACACAACTCACCCTTTGATCAGAAAAATTAATCTCACCTTTCAACATGTCTGGTTTCAAATGATAAAAACACTTCCTATTTAGGAAGAAAGACAAAAACACTGGTGGCAAGATGGTCAGAAACAGAAAAACTGAATGTTGTGGCATGAATAATAAAAACCCAGAGACATAATGGTATTAAAGCTGAAGACCAGAAAAGCAAAAGAGCCAGCCACTAGCTCTTATGCTACCTCAGCCGGAATACAACTGCATCTGTCTCCACCAGACCTCAAACTCCTGCTCCTGTCTCCTCCCACCTTATATTCCTCTTTAATGCTGGGATTAAAGGCGTGTCATCCCAAGTGCTGGGATCAAAGGTGTGAACTGTTTCTCTTTTAGACTGATTCATTCTCATATAATCCAGGGTGGCCTTGAACTCACAGAGATCCATCTGCCTGTCTCCTGAGTGCTGGGATTAACAGTGTGGGCTATCAGTGCCTGTCCTCTATGGCTAACTAGTGGTTTAGCTCTGCACTCTGATCTTCAGGCAAGCTTTATTAGATGATAAACAAAATATCACCATAGAATGTCAGGTAGAAAGTGCCTTTAAATTAGCAGAACTATTTAATCCTAGCACTCAGGAGGCAGAGGCAGGTGGATCTCTGAGTTCGAGGCCAGCCTGGTCTCCAGAGAGAGTGCCAGGATAGGCTCCAAAGCTACACAGAGAAACCCTGTGTCGAAAAACAAAAAACAAAAAAAAAAAAAAACAAGGAAAGTGGATGCTAGTAAGCAGCTTGGTCCTCAAGAAGTTATTCATGACGTAGGAAGGATGGAGAGGACCAAATGGGGCAGTTTCTATACCTTAGTTAGCACATCCAGATAAAATGCCAGAGAGGTGCCCCTTTAGGACACATGATGAGTTAAAATTTAAAATCCAATATGAAAGCTATTAGAATATCTACATTTACTAACCACTTCATTTGGGTTAAGCATTTTTCATAGATCATGTATAATACTCTCATAGCTCTAGAAGGTAGTAATAAAAATATTTCTATTTTACATATAGGAAACCAACCTTAAAAGTAGTAAACTGTCCATAGTCACTTGGCTACCAAAACCTACTTCATGTGGAATGATGGCTAATTTTAATTGTCAACTTGACTACATCTGGAATTAACTAAAGCTTAAGCAGCTGCCACATCTGTGAGGGATTTTTCCTGGTTGGATTATTTGAAGTGGGAGACCCACCCTAAATCTGGATCATTTGAGGTCAGAAGATACATAACAAGCCCACCCCTTATGGTAACAGCCCACAAAAAAGGACATAGAAGAAGGAAGCCTGTGCATTCTATCTGCTCACCTTCACTCTCACTGAAAACTTCAGCTACCCTGAGCGATTCCTTCACTGGCGTTAGATCCTGCTTCTTCAGGATTCCAAAGTGGATTGAAAACTGCCAACTTTCTAGGACAGTGGTTCTCAATCTGCAGACCTTGACCCCTTCGGGGGTCAAATGACCCTTTCACAGGGGTCACCTATCAGATAGCCTATATATCAGATATTTATCATTACAATTAATAACAGTAGCAAAAATACAGTTACGGAGTAGCAACAAAAAGCTTCATGGTTGGGGGTCCCCACAACACGAGGAACTGTGTTAAAGCATTGCAGCATTAGGAAGGTTGAGAACCGCTGCTCTATGACCTCCCTGGGACTCCAGCACCAGAATGGGACTGCTGAGAAATCCAGTCTCCTGGACTGAATGACAGGATCCTTGGCCTTCCCAGCCAGAGACAGTCATTGTTGGACTACATAACCCACAGCCTGTAAGCCACTTTAATAATTCCTTTTTAAATATACAGATGTATGTTCATTCTACCATTTCTGTTCCTTACAGAGCTCTGACATTTAATACACATGGATTCTGAGGATTTGAACTTAGGTCCTCACACTTGCAAGGCAAAACACTATCCCCTGAGCCATCTCCGCAGCCTATCTCAGTTTCTCAGTGTCTACATGTTTACTTTCCAGGTAAGAATTTATATTTCTCCAAGGTTATATATGTATATAGGCATATATATATATATATATATATATATATATATATATATATATAATGTTCATCTGTGTGCATGTTCATGTGTGATCATGTGCATATGTATACATATGCCTAGGACAGCCAGAGGGCATCTCAGGTCCCATCCTTGGGAATAAAATCCACCTTCTTTGAGACAGGGTCCCTCTTGGCCTGGAGTTTATCAACTAGGGCAGACTGGCTGACCAGAGAGCCTCAGGGACTCTGTCTCTACTTCTCTGGTCTTGGGACTACAATGACATGCTTTTAAACCAACAAAACAAAACCTGGGTTCTGGGAATCAAACTCAGGTCCTCTTGCTTGGAAGGCAAGCACTTTACCAAATGAGCCATCCTCTCAGACCCAGTCCATTTTCCTAGTTCTTATCTTTACTTTACTGGAACAGAACATATGGTTTGAATTTCCTAGTATATACATTCCTATATCTATTTCTTCTGAGCATTTGGGTCACACCCGAAGGTTACCATGGTGTGTGTGTGTGTGTGTGTGTGTGTGTGTGTGTCCCACCCAAGCTATTCTCAAGCACTTGGCTCTAACACTTGGAACAAGATAAGCTAACAAATGAAGTGACTGGATTAACTAGGTTGATGAAAATTACCAAAGACTTCATAAGATAGTAGCAAACACTGATGTTGAGCCATCTCAATATCTATGTCTACAGTTTTTTATATGGTTTGATCATGTACAAAATGGCTAATAATTTTTTTCTCAATATCAGACAATACTGATAATGCATGTCCCAAACACACATTATAAACAGTTTCATTTTTCTCTACCACCACATGGCCCAAACACCCATCATAAATCACTTCACTTTCCCCCTACCACCTGGTGGCTAAAGCACCAAGGCAAGTGAAGGCATACAGATGCCAAGGGCCTAAAGGTCATCTCCTGGTAGGTGAGAGGAAAGGCCACCCCTCGCCTTGAAAAAGGTTTATTCTTAGCTGCACACTAGGCAAGTACATCTTGTTCCCCAGGAGTTCCTTTTTTTGTAGATGGAGATTGGACCTAGAAGCAGGGCCTGACACAGGATTCTCATACAAATGATGTGTAGGAGTATTCTTAGGAGAAAGTGATCAGGATGGGAGAAAGTAGGCAGGACAGCAATGTGGAAGAGGCTTAACAAAGAAATGTCAAAAAGCTGTGAAATCTAGCCTCAGCCTAATTCCACAGGAAACTATTAAGCATGCCTGAGCCTTGGAATTATCCTCCTTGATGCCAGGGGCTTTGAACTCACCCATCTGTGAGCTGTGAGCTGTCTGTCACCACAGGGTGTGAGTCCGTGATGGGCAGGAGACTGGAAACACCTTCCAGGTGTTTCTGGGCGAGGTAGCTAAAAGCCCAATGTAATTTTCTGGAGTTGAGTGCAGCTCTGAGCCAAACGTTAAGTCACATGGTAGCAGCCTGCGAGTAAATGCACTTTCTTTTACCACTCATTATGAAATTACCTTCCTCCTGACAAGCACTCTCTTTGGCTAAGGTTTATCTGATAGAGTATCTCAGGTCTCCAATGCTCAGAAGGCGGAGGCCCTCCCAGGTGGTGATTGCCATTTTTGTCTACATATTGTTAAAAGGGGACACAGGAATATTAAGAAATGTCCCAGTAGGTTCCCTGAATTCCAATCCCATTTCTTCATGCCGCTGTGTGTATCAACATCTTACCTCTTTGAGATGATCAAGGTCAATGATTCCTACCAATGTGTTCATTAGTTCATTGCTCTTTTTTATCTGCCAGTTGATAGAGTGTCCAAAGTGACCAAAAAGCGGCTATAGTCTTAAATTTAGAGGACATTTACCTTCCTTTTTAAAAGGAACCTCATTCCCTGCCAAGTACAGGCCTTTCAACCCACAGATTCTAAAAACTACAAAACTGGAATACTTTCTCCAAGTGATTCATTTGAAGTATCAAGTTGACAGGATCTAGAAATACCTAGGAGACAAAATTCTGGGGACATCTGTGAGGGGCTATCTAAATTAGATTAAGAGGTGGGATGCTCCATCATCTTAACTGTGGGCAATGTCCTCTCACAGGCTGGGGTCCCAGACTGAATCAACAGGAGAGAGTGAGCTAAGCACCAGCTTCCTCACTTTGTGTTTCGTAACTGAAGATGATGTGATAAGCGGCTTCAAGTTTCTGCCATCATACCTTCTTCCCCATGATGGGTGGTACCCTCAAACCGTGAATCAAGATAAACCCTTCCTTCCTTAGGTTTCTTTTGTCAGGGATTTTTGTCACTGCATAAGACAACTATATAGTGCGATTTTTTTCCTCTTTTGGGGGATTTTTTTTTGAGGGGCCCACCACGCAGCTTCCAAATAAATCACACAGGGAGGCTTATTCTTAGTTATGAGTGCCCTGCCTTAGCTTGGCTCATTTCTAGCCAACTATTTTTTTTTAATCTTTAAATTAACCCATCTACCTTTTACCTCTGGGCTTTTATTTTTTTCTGTATATCTTACTTTCCTTCTTACTTGGTGTGGCTGCGTGGCTGGGTGGCTAGCCCCTGATGTCCTCCGTCCCTTGTTCTCTTGTGGCTCCCTGCTGCTTCTCCCTTCCTGGTTTCTCCTATTTATACTCTCGCCCCGCCTATCCCTGCTCCTGCCTTGCTATTGGCCATTCAGCTCTTTATTAGCACCACCAGGTGTTTTAGAGGCACAGTCACACAGCTTCACGGAGTTAAACAAATATAGCATAAACAAAAGTCACACACCTTAAAATAATATTCTACCACACAACTACACACAGAGTTATGCTAAGTGGGAACACACTGTTATTTCCTTCTTTTGTTACCAAACCTAGCATTCTAATTAAAAGGGACACAGCACCATCCACTAATCACGACCTGAAGATGTATACAACATTCTGAGAAACAGTTCTGGTTTCTCTCCTGGGAGTCATCTATAAGCACCCGAGGTAAGGGTTCCAGAAGTCATGCCACTTCATGTTTAGGTTGACAGCCTCTTGGTGGTAGGTTGTGTAACAGGACTATCAGTTTTCATAGTCCATGAAAATTGCCTCATCTCCTCTGAAGTGAGTCTTTTGTTCTAAGGAGATATCACATGAGATCTCATGTCAATAAATCAAAAATTCTGTTAACCCACAGAGGGTAGTGTGAGAAATAGAAACTCATCCATACCCACAGCAGCTGCATCAAGAAGGGATCTTTGCTCTAAGGTGAAAGATTTTAGGGATTAGGAAGATGTTGTCAAAGAATATAAAAAAATTCAGTTGTACAGGAAGAGAATTCTAGAAATCTACTGTATGTCATGTTGACTACAGTTAAAAACAGTATACTACATTCTTTTACATTGCTACAAGAATAGACTTTAAGTGTTCTCTACAAATAAATGTATGAGGTAAAGCATTGTTAATTAGCTTGATTAAACTATGTGTCCATGTTTGTCAAAGCATAAATCCACAACAAATTTGCTTGTCCACAGGGTACGGACAAGGTACATGCCTTTAATCCCAGTAACTGTGTGCATTCCTGGTCAGTCTAGTCAACTTAGCAAGTTTCAGACCAGCCAGGACTAGATAGTTTCCATCTCAAAAACTTGTTTTGTGAGTGTGCTTGTCAATTAAAAATGTAGATTGCCAGGCAGTGGTGGCACACACCTTTAATCCTAGCACATGGGAGGCAGAGGCAAGTGGAACTCTATGAGTTCTAGGCCAGCCAGGTCTACAAAGGGAGTTCCAGGAAAGGCTCCAAAGCTACACAAAGAAACCTGTTTCAAAAAAACATTATATAAATATATATTAGTGCAAGTAGCCAACTTGCCATAAAGTAATTTATTAATCTATTCAGGTAGCATAAAGACCCTCAGCTATACTTTTAAATTTTTATTTCATTAGTTAGTGCATGACTTTAATCATTTTAATATTCTAAGAATCATTTATATATCCTGAACTGTATTCTTTTACTGATAGTCTTTCTCTTTACTGTAACTCATTTTGATATGTTTAAGGTAAATGACTGACTGACATTACCTTTGGTAAATTTAGAGGACGAGAGTCTTATACAATATCTTTGCTCTTTAGAGACAAAAATTTTCTCAGAGATAACTTGTATTTTCAGAAGTCACTTTCTTTTCATGGGATCACACACAAAAGATGACACATGACACTATTTAAACTATTACCATTAATTTGACAGGATTGTCTTCTATATACTATCACATAAAATTATTTCCATTCCCAGGAAATAAACTGTATGATCTGGGACTGAAGCAATCGCTCTGGTTAAGAGCACAGCTGCTCTTTCAGAGGACCCATGTTCAATCCCCAGCACCTGCATGGTAGTTCCCAACTATATCTCCAGCAACTGGGGATCTGATGACCTCTTCTGTTCTCTTTTGGTACTGCATACATGGGGTGTATTTACATCATGCGGGTAAATACACATACAAATTTTTAAAAATCAATTTAAAATGTATAATCTGTTCTGAAATTTTTTCATTTTCCATAATTTTAATGACATTCTATAACTGAATACTATAAAATCCTAACCAGATAAAAATACTCTGACATTCAAAGGTGATCTAAACTGGAGAGGAGAGAAAATGGCTTTGCGTTAACTAAATTAAGTCATACATACTTTATAATCTATCCATGATTAAGGACTGAGTGAAGAATCATCTCAGGAAAACCAGAAGAACTGGAAAAACGGTATGTTCAGGTAATTATGAGTTAACTTGTTTATCTGGAGGGCTTGGAAAAAGATGTGTAAGGGTGAAATCTGGAATGGAAATATGGAGGATTACAGCTAAACTGGGAGATGCCACATTATGACGAAGTTAAAAGAAAGACCAGGATAGATTCTCACCAAGAAAGTTGATGTAGGTTTTATTTCAGAAGGTTCTAGAAAGGCAATGAATGAGCAGAACTTATTGGTAGTGAAGAAATTTTAGAGTTATGTCCAAGCATGACAGCAAACGGGGTGGGGGGCAGATAACAGATGGGAAACCCATCTCAAAACACTTGATGTTTTTGTCAGTTCTTCAAAAAGATAAGCATAGGATATAACCATATATGACTCAGCAATTCTACTCCTAGGTACACACCCAGAAGAACTGAAAACAGATGTTCAAACAAAAACTTGTACACACATGTTTACAGCAACACTGTTCACAAGAGCCAAAAGATGGAATCAGCTAATGAGTATATAAATAAAATGTGATAGTTCCATACAAGCAAATATTACTCAGCCATAAAAAAGAATGAAATACTGATTGATAACATGATACAATGTGGATGAACCTTGAAGACATTATGCTAAGATAATATAACAAACACAAAAGTAAAATTTTGTATGATTTCATTTATTTGAAATATCTATGATAAGCAAATTCATAGAAATAATTGGCAGATTTGTAGTTATCAAATGAGAAAAAGAGATGCTGGGAAGAAACTCTTCAGTGGGCATGGAGTTGATTTCCAAGGTAATTTGAAAATTGTAGACAGTGTAATGATTACACACTATTGTGAATATACTTGATGCTATTTATTTCTGTAAAATAGTTAATTACCTTAAAATGATAAGTTTGTATGTTATTTTTATGCTATAGCCTAAGTATTTGTATCCCCTCAAAATTATATGTCGGAAGCCAATCCTACTGCAGTGGAACTGAAGAGGCTGTGTAGGATGATTAGGTTAGAAAGTTCTGCTCTCATGAACATTGTTGGAAATCTTACAAAATAAGGCAAGAGGACTTGTTCACTCCTTCCACACAAGCGCACATGTAAGGCACCATCTCTGAACCAGAGTCTAGTCAGACACTGATTTGTTTGTACCTAGATCTCAGTGCCAAAATGGTCAGTGATACAGCATTTCTATTGTTTATAGACCACAGTCCAAGACATTCCGTAAAGAAATCTGAATTGATTTACTATAAAACAAAACAAAAATGTTGACTTAACTGACAACTGGTGGAAAATTTTAGGGAGAAATGTTTGTGATACTCATTCAAGTGACCTGGGATACTAACGGCACTGAGGCTGTGCTGGCTAAAGGCCAACATGATTTGCAGCAGAACATCATTGACCATGTTGAACAATGGAAAACAAGGAAGCCCAACCAGGGTTGGTACTGGTGACATCTAAGAAAATAGGTAAGACCATGGGATTGGAAGCCATATCACTCACCATAGCTTTGATAGAAAGGCCACTATATCTGTCCGTGAGGGAAGCACTCACCTTTGCAACCATTGAAACTTACCAGCTGTCAACAGGGATGACATGTCTATGAAAATAAATACCATAGCTAGATTGAAGTATCACTAGGATGAAAACTGAGAGAAACTAAAAAGCGGGGGGGGGGGGGCAAAGGAAGCTTACAACTAAGCCCAAAACTTAACTGTTGCTGACTCTCTCCAAAAATGGTTCAAATTCCAAAAAAGAAAACTCTAATTTACTACACTTGAGTCCCTATGTGTACTGAATTGGACTGGGACACTTGGAATATTTGAGTTGTTCTCAATGGGAATCTTGAATTTTGAGATTTACATAAAACATGTGAGTCTGCTGAAGTAGCCAAACCCTCCCTGTTGAGAGCTACTACTCTGAACTGCTTTAACAATTGGCAGCTCTCTTTTTAAACAGTGTATGATCCACCACTCTCCAGAAGCAATGAGGCAAGAACTTCAGGGATGATTCCTATGAAGGTCAGAGAATAACCAGGGAGGCAACATGAGGCCCCAGTAAGAAGAAAATAACAAGCACAGCTTGGCTAATGGTACTGAAAGAGCCAGGGCAGTCTGCAGGACTGAAACTGAAGTGCTTCATTGAAGGGACTAGAACAGAAGATTGAAGATGTGTAAATTTTTTTTTACATCTTAAAAAGTAGGATTGACATCTGTAGCAAAAGGCTCAAGAGACTGCAAACTCACTAACTAGGTGCCATATAGAATCATGGAAAAAAGAAAAAGCAAAGTCAAAATGCCAGAATTCCTGTGGCAAGTAAAGATCAAGAAAGATACACTCTGTAAGAAAACATTAAACAAACAAATTAAAACCCACCACAGGGTTATGTGCCATGGAAGACCTAGAGAATATACGAGGATAGCCATAAGGGATGTGCCAGCAAAAGAAACCACCTTTGGGAAGAAGCTCTGCGTTGGTTCCTTTGTAGGTTAGAGCTGCTGGTGGGAAATATTACCACAATATTGGATCACTTATGCATTAGGGATGAGTTTCAACTGTATCACCCATGTGAACAAGCACTAAACCGAATAAAAGCTCAGACCAGCAGCAAAAGGTTCTGACAAACAGCTAGTTGTGGAGACGTTAATGTGGTGGCCTGGAGTTATAAACAATGAATGAATTCACCCAAGTCTGATCAATGTAGCAAAAGATGGGTTTATTAAGTACACTGCAGGGGACCAGGCTGTGGGAGTTGTTCTTGTCATTCAAATGAGGGAAGATGGATGGGTGGATGTTTGACTCTGCATGAAGAGGAATTGACAGGGTGGCAGCTCTGTGGTATGAGGTCAGTAGTGGTTAATTTTGATATGTGGAGCTCAGTCCTGCTATTCCTATAGTCTTTCAGTTTTGAGATTTCAGGCTTGAAAACCTGGAGCCACTGGTCCAAGTTCTAGAGTCCAAGGATGAAAAAGAGAGAGAGGAGAGAGGAATGGAGGAGAATATGAATCTGTAATGGCTAGCTGCTATAATTTGTTCCCAGTGGCTGGCCATATGTTAGACTTTCCCAGTGCTGACGCCATATGGAAACAGGCAGATGAAGGTGAGGTGGGACCTAGAATAAAGCCTTTTGTCATTGAGGTATATCATTAAGAGAGAGAGAACAGGGTCTAGAGAGATGGCTCAGAGGTTAAGAGCGCTGACTGCTCTTCCAGAGCTCATGAGTTCAATTCCCAGCAACCACATGGTGGCTCATGACCATCTGTAATGAGGTCTGGTGCCTGCTTCTGACATGGAGGCAGAACAGTGTATACATAATGAATAAATCTTTAAAAAAGAAAAGAGGGAGAACAGAATCCTAACTCCCAGTCTCACATTCTCTTCTTTGGTGTCCCAGCCATGAGGAGTGCAGCTTTGTTCCACCACTGACTCCATCATGATGTGCTATATCCATAACCAAACAAAAGCAATGGGGCCAACCAGACATGACTTAAAGCCTCTAAAACTTAAAGCCTCTAAAAGCTAATAGGCCTTTTCCTCTCACAAGCTGCGTATCTCAGGTACTTGTTATAGCAATGAAAAGGTATCAACAAGAGCCATCAGAGAATCCTAGACAGGATAAATAAGAGCAACAAAACAAAACCACCTGGAGGCATCATATTCAAACTGCTAAAAATAAAGGATAAAGGCGGCCAGACATAAGTAGAAATTTTATGAACAGAGAAATGCAGATCAAAATTAGATAACTCATCAGCAATTATGCAAGTCATAAACAGTGGAAAGAAAGCTGCAGAGTGCCCGAAGGAAAGCTTTGTCAAAGTCCAAAGTCGAGCTTTATATCTTATGGGCTGCTTTTCTAATGAGAAGAAGAAATAAGGACTTTCAGCCAAAAATAACTGAAGAATAGGCATTACCACTAAACCTGCACTGCAAAGGTATTCAAGAAATATCTTCAGGACTGGTAAGTGGCTAGATGATAAAGGCACTTGCCACCAAGTCAGATGACCTGCAATAGATCCCTAGAACCCACAAAAGAAGAGCCAGGCAAAATGGCAGTTACTGTAGCCCCAGCACTAGGAAGACAGAGACAGGTGGATCTCTAAGGCTTACAGGCCAGCCTACTTGGTGAGTTCCATATCAATGAGAAACCCTGTCTCAAAAAACAAAACAAAAGCAAAAACAAGCAAGATAGAGTCAATGAGATGGTTTTTGTGGGTAAATGCACTTGACACCAAGCCTGACAATCTGAATTTGAACTAATGTGGTGGAAACAGAACCAACATCTAAAAGCTGTTTGATGACCATCATGCACACACAGAAACAAAGTCATCTAAAAAAAAAAAAAACAACAAATACAAGGTAGATAGTACCTGAGGAATGATAGCGAGGTTAACCTCTGGCCTCTAGCAGACGCACACACACACACACACACACACACACACACACACACACACACACCCTGAGGAATGATAGCTGAGGTTAACCTCTGGCCTCTAGCAGACACACACACACACACACACCAAAATAGAAACACTGTGTTTGAGATTACAACACATACAAGAGTGGAAGGCACAAAAACAACAGAACAACAGATTTGAGGGAAGAACTGGGAGTATCTTGCCATGACGCGTGTGCTATACATACAACAATGCAGTATTACATGGATGAAGACAGTGATGAACTAAGATACAATAAATGACTAACAAATTTTTTTAAGATTTTATTTATTATGTGTACAGTGTTCAGCTTGCATGTATCCCTGGAGGTCCCAAGAGGGCACCAGATCTCATTACAAATGGTTGTGAGCCACCATGTGGTTGCTGGGACTTGAACTCAGGACCTCTGGAAGAGCAGGCAGTGCTCTTAACCTCTGAGCCATCTCTCCAGCCCTGACTAACAAAATTTAAAAGAATAAACAGAAAGTGAGACAAAACCGAACTTCAGAAAACAATTTAAGAGGCAGTAAATTGACAAATAACAACAACAAAATTACCAAAGAACTAATTAGAAAGCAAACAACAAGCTGGACTTAAATTGGGTATTGACAGTTTCATTATTGTAAACTGTCTAAAGAGATTAAACAAAAAAGTTAGATTTTGTATCAAATCTGATGTTTTGAGAATGGGAAATGATGTAGCCACTACAGAAAACAATTTATTGGTTCCTCAGAAAGTTAAAAATAGACTTGCCACATGACTTAACTGCTCCATCCTTGAGTGTACTTGCCCAAGAGATCTGAAAATACATGTTCATACATTGAGCCAGGTGTGGTGGCACATAGATTTAATCCCAGCACCAGGCAGGCAGAGGCAGGAAGATCTCTGTGAGCTGTATTCCAGCCTAGGCTACATAGTGAGTTCTAAAACAACCAGGGCTACATAAAGAGATCCTGTCTTAAAACAACAAAAACAAAAACACATGTTTGTGGTGGTTTGAATGAGAATGGCACCACAGACTCATGTATTTGAATGCTTGGGACCTAGTTGGCTGAACTGTTTGGGAAGGCTTAGGAGTTGTGGCATTGTTGGAAGAGGTATATCACTGAGGTGGTGGGGTCTGAGGTTTCAAAAGCCCACGTGATTCCCAGTTAGCTCTCTCTGCCATTTATGCTTGTGGATCAAGATGTAAGCTCTCAGCTACTGCTCCAGTACCGTAAATGCCTGCCTGCTGCCATGCTCCCTGCCATGATGGTCAGGGACTCTAACCCTCTGGAACTGTGAGCCCCCAATAAAGTCTTTTTTCTATAAGTTGCCTTGGTCATTGCTGTGTTTTATCACAGCAATAGAAAAGTAACTAGACAATGTTTATATAAAAAGTTGTACATGAATATGCTAGCCGAGCTATTTATAATAATTAGAAAGTAAAAATAAGCCAAATACTTATCAACTGACATATTTCAAAGTAAAACATAGCATATCTATGCAATAAACTATTTAATTTTTCAGCCATAAAAAGAAATGAAATAATAATACAGGCTACAGCATGTACATCCAAACATGATAAACACAATAAACTACATATTGTGTATTAGATTTATGTGAAAGAAGTAGAACATGCAAATTCATGGAAACAAGAACTAGATTAATAGCTATGGGAGGGCTAGAGAGAGAGGAAAAATAATATTGACTACCAAAAGGAAATGTTCTGGGGTTAAAAAGAGATGACATTTTGTAACAATTGTTAATGGTCTAAAGTCTCTAAACTTACATGGTTAGAATGGCAAAGTTTACATTATGTGAATAGTATCTCAACTTAAGAGACTATATTTTCATAAACCAATAAATAAATCTGATGAGCCAGGCAGTAGCAGCGCATGCCTTTAATCCTATCACCAGGGAGGCAGAGGTAAGTGAATGTCTGTGAGTTCAAGGCCAGCCTGGTCTACAGAGAGAGTCTCAGGACAGGTTCCAAAGCTACACAGAGAAACCCTATCTTGAAAAATAAAAAAAGTACATGGATTCTCATGACTAGTCAGCAGAAAGGCATAAGTAAATGACAGTATCAGTCCTCGTTCAAAAGAATAACCTAAGTGGTCAAGATGGACACGAAGTGGTAGCCAACAAAAGGACTGTATTTCCAGTATTACTTCTACTAGCACCCTTCTAAAAGACTCCCATGGGAGCAAGGTCACCCCTCCTGCTCCCCTCTGCCAGATTCCCGAGTCAGTTCATTACCTCATGGCTAGAAGAACAGTAGAAGGGCAAAGAATCGATGCTTATTGAGAGTTAAAGCAACAGCTGATGAAAGACAGAAAGATGTGTTGGCAAGTAGAAGTTTGGATGCAGTTTTAGTATCCTAGGAAAACAGGCCAATTTGGTCCTGCCCATATGTAAATTAGGTATGGAGCTGCAATTCATGTGGTTGGTTAATTCAAATGTATACAGGGGATTCTGGTTGTTTGGTGGGTCAGGATAAAAGAATGAAGTCTCTGTAGGAAAAAGATCCTCCAAAAACTTTCTAAGGGGTTAAGAGGGGGAGAAGAAGCAGAAGTAAAGAAACAAAGGCTGGTGGTTAGTAATCATTTTGATGAGTTGGGGTTCACCAATTTTGCAGAGTTCATACTTCACTGTTCTCAGGGTTCACCATGGGTTTTAATAGGACATGTGATCATATGTTTTCCATGGGCCTGTAACCCCAATTACCTGCCTACAGGATGGGGCTGCCTTGTTCATATCACTGCATGAGGACATGGCTGGCAAGTGCCATATGTGAAGGAGAAAAGCCTTCAGTAGTCACTGGATATGCTGATGCCTTGCCCTCAGACTTCCCCAGAAATATAAGTAGTACACTGCTTCACCTCTAAGTCACCCAAGGCTACCTTACAGCAGGTTGCAGTGGCCAAGGTTTTCTTTTCTTTTTTAAGGTGTGTATTCCTCTTGGTTCAATTTTTATAATTATTTTACTATGAATAGTAAATATGTTATAGGTATAATAAACAATATTATATATGCTATAACTATACATGGGTATGTATGGTGTATGGTTATTTTGCCTGCATGTGTGTAGGTGAATCACATTCATGTTTGGTGCCCAGAGGGACCAAAAGAGGGTGTTGGATTCTTGGCCTGGAATTACAGAGGGTTGTGAACTGCCATTGGGTGCTGGAAACTGAATTAGCATCTGCTGGAAGAGCAGCCTGTGCTCTTAACAGCTGAGCCATCTCTCCAGCCCCTTTGTTCTATTTGTATTAGCTTTAACAATTTATGTTTTATAAAACTCATGAATTTTAATCTGGACTTTAAAAATTGTGAGCTTTTAATCCAAGCACTCTGGAAGCAGAGGTGGAGGCAGGCAGATCTCTGTGAGTTCCAAGACATCCAGTCACCCTATCTCAAAAATAAACAAAAAATTATGAGCTTAAATTTAATATCCATTTTGGACATTTTAGAATTTATAATTAAGGCTGATTTCCTGCTCTGGCTTTTACTACCTTCTCCCTTGCACAAAGCCCACACTTTCTTGCATTTTTTGATCTCTCTTCAAAGAATCAACTTTTGGTTTTACAAAAACCTACTCTATCTCCCTCATTTCATTCTTTTCAGGATTTTTAAAAAAATAACATCTTTTCTCTCAGTTATATTTTAACTTTGTCTTTTATTAGATTCTTGAGCTATATGCATATTTCTATTCATATATTTTTATAATATATCCATACCTGGATATATAACTCTTCTGAATAGACACTTGTACAATACATGTGTACCATGGTACAGGAATGTAAGTCAAAGGGTGACCTGAGGAAGTAGGTTCTCTCCTTCCATTCCGTGTGAGTCTGAGGATCCAACTTCTGTTGTGTAGTTTGGCAGCAAGTGCCTTTATCCATTGAGCCATCTTGCTGGTCCTCTATTTAGGTTTAAATATGAATCCTTTTGTTTTGTTTTGTGGACTGTGTGCCTCCAGAGCTCTGTATTTCAGTTCCTCACCTGTGAGAAGAAAATTATGGTGAAAATAAAATGACAGTTCACATAGATCACTTAGCAATATGCTAACTGCACAAGTAAGTATGTGCTGTGATTTTATGTATTATTATTTCTTAGTAGTTAACTTTATTTTGCACATTTCCCTTTTATCCTTGGTTTGAGTGGGGGGAGTTACGAGATGAGGTCTCACTCTGTAACCCAGATGGTCTCAAAAGCATCATAATCTTCATGCCTCAGATCCTTAAAAGCTGGATTTGAGGTACCATGTCTGGCTCTAAGGCTTTAGTTATTTTATTTATTTGTTACTTTTCTATTACTGAAATAAAATGCCATGCCAAGGTGAATTATAGCAGGAGCATATTTTGTCTTATGAATTCAGATTAACAGTCTGCCATGACAGGGAAGCATGGAGACAAGCAACAGGTATAACACGGCAGCTGGAGCAGGAAGCTGAAGGCTCACATCCTGAACCACCAGCATGAAGCAGAGACTAGTAGCTTGCAATGGCACAGAGCTCTGAAACCTCAATGCCAGTCCCCAGTGACATACTTCCTCCAGAAAGACCACACATCTAAGGCCTAAACTAACTGGGGACTAAGTACAAACACCAGAGCCCTTGTGGGACACTCCCATTCAAATCACTCCAGTGTTCTTATGAGACAGGGTTTCACTCTGTAGCCTAGGATGGCATGAAACTCACTATATTGCCCGGGTTTGGCTCGGAATCTAGGTAATCTTCCTGCCTCATCTCCCAGGTGCAGAGATTAAAGGCATGAGCATCATAACCTACCTCCTATTCTTTTATTATTATTAGTTCCAAATTTTATTGCAGTGTAATCAAAGACTAGAACCTAAATTTTTTGTTTTCTTTTGGTTTTGGTTTTTCAAGGCTGGGTCTCTCTATGTAGACTTGGCTGTCCTGGAACTCACTCTGTAGACCAGGCTGGCCTCAAACTCACAGAGATCCACCTGCCCCTGCTTCCTCCGAATGCTGTGATTAAAGGAGTGTACCACTACTTCCCAGTCTAAATGATTTCTCATCTGGGACTTTATTAACTTATCCCTTGTGTTTTAGCAAGCTGGTTAATGTTTTATATGTGTTTGAAGAGACTGGACATTCACTGTTTATTGCAGACAAAGTCCTTTATTCAAGCAAGCTATTTGTTGTATCGTTCAAACTCCGTCTACTCCAACAGTTCTCATAACTGATTCGTCAGTTTCTGAGGTATGTGTTAGTTTTCCAACAGTTGTGACATTTTCTGTTCTTACATTTCTGTAATTTTTTATTGTACACATTCATGATAAACATGATTTTGATGATTTAGTGTTTGATTTATAAAGGTTCACTGTAAGTAAAACTTCTCATGGAATTTATTTTCATCAATAGGAATGTCAAATTCTTTTTACATTCAACTTGTTTGTTTACTCTAACACTGTTAGCGTGTTTGTTTTCTTCTGGTAGTAACCACATGATATTTCTTTGTATGTTTATTTTAAATAATTTTAATGTCATGAATTCACAGATAAAAACATCCCCCTGGGGAACCCCTCCCTCATCTTATGGTCCTCCTCCCCTCAAGTACCAGGACCTAAGAAAAATATTTTCCTAAATTTAACTTTGTCCTCTGCTCTGCCAACACCTTGCCAGGTCTAAGAGACATCAGAGAGTTCATACAGCCTGGACTGTGATGAAACAACCAGCTACCCCAGGACCTGGCAGCACCCCAGCTTTCTCTGGTTCCCCAAGGATGGTCGATGCCCCCCAGGTCGGCAGGAGTAGTCTTGAGAACTCGATGCCCTTATTCCCTAACCCTGCCACATCTAACTCCATCTTTTAAATTATAAATAAAGGCATTATGCTGGCCCATTCCTGTCACTTGGCAGAATGCACTCGGGCAGTACCCTGGTCAGCCCAGGACTCCATGATTGTGTAGTATGCATGCAGGTGCAAAGGACCCCTTTAAAAGACAGACCCTGCCCACTTATGCTCTCTTTTCCGGCTCTCCTTCTGCTCTCTCTTTCCTGCTCTCTTCCCTGAGGTTCCTCTGGGGCAGACAGGACTTTTCCTGTCTCCCTCTTCTCTTCTGTCCTCTCTCTGTGTCTCTGTGTCTCTTTACCTCTTTTCTCTTTCCTTCCCTCTTCCTCCCCTTTCTAATAAAACTTCTCACTTAAGCTCTGTCTGCCTGGCATGTTTGTCCCTTCCCTCAGTCACCCTCACCTGCCATGGAATCCACCAATGTCCCCTTCAAGCTTTATCATAACGCTTTCTATACAGGGTCTTCAATTAAACTCTTTCGGAAACTATGGAACATCATTTACAAGTGGCACCCTATGATCCTGCCTTTTTTTATTTCCAAATTGTTTTTAAAGAAAATGTGTATCTCTGACACAGAAAGAAGCCCACCCCCAGGATGTTTCTGGGGAGACTGAAAACAAGATGACTTTCATTAACATCAGTGGAGGGGTTATTTAGTTTTGAGTCCTTTGCCTTTCAAACAAATTGGATAGTGTCTTCAGTTGTGCTTTTTAAAGTATCCTTTAACAGGGGCAGGAGACACTGGCTGCAGAACTGTGATTTCTATTCATTTTCCCTTCTCTAATATTGAGTAGCAATCACTCTAACATTTTCAGACAGAAAAAGTGAGCTAACAAGTTATCCTATTTTAGAATTCCACTCCCATCTCTGCCGTATCAATCCCTGCCTACTGAGGAGCCTGCTCAGAGTCCACTGGGAGATAACTTTAACAGACTGTAACCCTGATTAGACAAACCCTTCCTAGGGAGGCTAGAACGAACAGGACTTACACCCTATATTTTGTGGACTTTTAAAGACCTTAACATGAATGGCGGCTGGTCTCAGTCTTCTTTAGGAACCTCGGAAAAAATACTGTTTTGGAATTCCTATCAGAGGTCCTTGAAATTTCCCAACTAACTATAAATATCTTCTCTCTGGGTGGTGGTGGCACACTCCTTTATTCCCAGCACTTGGGAGGCAGAGGCAGGTGGATCTCTGTGAATTTGAGACCAGCCTCATCTACAGAACAAGTTCCAGGACACACAGGGCTACACAGAGGAACCCCCCTCCTCTCCCATTCACTCTCACACACATGCACACACACATACACACAATAATAACAATAATAATAAAATAAAAAATAACTTCTTTTCTGCACTATTTGGTACTGGGGTTGTTATTTGGAGGAATTCTGTTGCACACCTCTATATACTCAGAATTCTCTGAGATGGGGTATTAGTCACTTCTGCATTATTGTGACCTAAATACCTGATAGAAACAACTTAAGAATTGCTGGGGGGTGTAGTTCAATGGTAGAACACATGACCAGCATGCATGAGGTCCTACATTCAATCCTTGGTAAAAGGGCAAATGTGGTGGGAAGAAACACTTATGGGAAGAAAATTTTATCTTGGTTCACAGATTTAAAGTGTTTTAATCTACCACAGCAGGGAAGATGTGGCATAATGTCTTAAACCATGGAGCATGTGGTAGCTGTTCACATGGCAGTGAACCAGAAAGCAGTCTGAGGCCTGAAGCAGGGCTGTATTATGCCCTTCCAAGTCCTACTCCTACTGGCCTACTTCCACCAGGTAGGCCTATATTTTGAGCTATTTGATTACACTGTGTAAAGATATGTCACTATGATTGGTTTAATAAAAAGCTGAATAGCCAATAGCTAGGCAGAATATCCAGGCACAGAGGACACTGGGAAGGAGAAGGGTGGAAATGCCATGAGATGCAGAACTAGCAGTTTAGGCACTATGGAGATGAGATAATAAAGCCACATGGCAGCACATAGATTAATAGAAATGGGTTAAATTATAAGAGCTTGTTAGAGACAAGCCTAAGCTGTTGGCTGAGCTTTCATAATTATGTCTCCATGTGGTTATTTGGGAGCTGGCAGGCAGGACAGAGAAAAGACTAGCCACAGGCCTGTCTCCTAAATGGTGCCACCAGCTGAGAAACAAGCATTCAAATGTGGCATGAATTCTAATTGGTATTAATAATAAAAACTCATTAGCTATCAGGGGATGAAAGGTGAAAGATCAGAGAAGCAAAGCAATCAGCCACTGGAGAGTTCTTACCTCTGCCAATGCCAATCACCAAAAGGGGTGATCCTGTCCTCAGACTGCATCCTCAGCTACACTGAGCTCCTGTCTCCTCCTGCCTTGTATTCCTTCTCTCCACTCAGCCATATCACTCCTGTCTCCACCTCCCTAATACTGGGATTAAAGGTGTGTCACTCCAAGTGCTGGGATCACCTTTGTGTGATCCATTTCTCTTTTAGACTGGATCAATTTCATGTAGCCCAGGGTGGCCTTAAACAGAGATCTGTCTGTTTCTGTCACCCAAGTGCTGGGATTAAAGGTGTCTACCACCACTGCCTGGCCTCTATGACTAACTAGTGTGGCTAGCTTTTCGCTCTCATCTTCAGGCAAGCTTTATTTGTTAGATCATAAACAAAATATCACCACATTCAAACAAAAGCCTGGAGCTGGCAAAATGGTTTAGTAAGTAAAATACTTGCCACACAAGCCTAATATCCTAAATTTAATCCCCAGAATCCATGTAACGGTAGAAGAAGAGAATGCACTACACAAAGTCGCCCCTTGACCTCCACACAGGTGATGTGGCACACACAATCCCTCTCCTATACCAATAAATAAATGATAAAAACATGAGTTGCAGGGGACATGCAGAGTCAAACAATAGCATAGGGCAATTCTTGAATCTCTGTGTTCTCTCCTAGGTATAGGCTAGGCTACCCCTTGCCATCTAGTGTTGGTCTACCTTGCTATCTGTTGGCAGAGTTTGAATGTCCTCCCAGACTCTGATCAAGGGCTGCCTAGTGGCAGTTCCTTAGGAACAGTGTAGCTTCTGGTAAGTATCTGTACTTCATCAGATTTGAAGGAGTGACACAATAACCAGGGTGTTATCATTTTTGTTTCTTGGCTAATTTTTGTTTTTCTTTTCAGTTTCTTTATATAAGCTCTTATTCTGTAGCTCAGGCTAGACTTGAACTCACTATGTAGCTTAGGTTGGCCACAAAACTCATCATCCTGTTTTAGCTTCTCCTGAGTTCTAGGAGAAAAGTATATACTACCACACCTGGGTCCACTTGGCTTTTCAGTATCTTTGTCTTGCCTTCTACCACTACCCTTCCCTTCTCTTCTCTCCCTCTCCCAGAAATAGAAAAGAAGGAAAAAAATCACAAGTGTTTGGCTCTTACTATACATGCAGCTTGAGATAGTAATTTTATGCATGGTTTCCATTGAATCCATAATGTAATTGTGTGAGAGACTTTCTATAAATGCCACTTCTACCAGCTGGAAAAGAAGCCCCAAAAGGTAAAGAGTAGGGCTGAGGTCAGGTAGAATGTTAGTCTCTGACACCCACGCAACCCCCTTGAGAGTGAGCTTCAAGCCTGGCCCAAGAGTGTGGATCGGTATCCACATGAGAAATTGGACATAGCTGACTTTTCTTTGAGAACAACAGGCTGGCCTGCATGCCTTTAGCTCTGAGGCTCTAGTCTCAGCACCAGATGTCAGCCTGAACTGATAAAATCAGCTGCTGAGAAAAGTTGTACAGTGTCTCAGAGATCAATTGTAAGTACAAATTAAGTCCTCAACTTCCCACTATTATACAGATATGTTATCAAGCATTCTTGCTAGCCCATTCCCTTTTCTTTTAGTCCAGCTTTTATTTCCTAACCTACACTTTTTCTAATTCAGTAACTCAACTCAACAAACATGGACTGTTTGGCCACTCTAGTATTGACTGCTTTTATGATGCAGATACAGAGAATAAAAACATACTTCCAGACCACATATGATTCACAGTATACAGAATTATGGACATAGGAAGGGCAGAAACAGGAACCAAGAAATAAGCCTATAATGAGATAGTGTTTGACACAGGCTGTACAAGGTACTACAGAAGACACAGAAAGGAGGTAGAGGTGGGGGTAAAGAGGAGAGTGGATAAGGAAACACTTCAGAGAAGATGAAATTCTGAACTAATGAGTGAGTCCCTCAGATGATCAGGAACATCTCTGTATGTAGACAACTCTATTGAAGGAAGAGAGAGTCACATCAAACCTGCTCCTGGGATCTGAGAAAACAAATAAGTTGCTAGAGCTGCATTGATAACCGGATTAGTTGTTTTTCTTGTGGCTATGACCAAATACTTAACAAGAAGCAACTTAAGAAAGAAAATACTGGGGCTGAAGATGTAGCTCAGTTACTAGAATGTTTCCCTAGTATGCATGAAGCCCAGGATTCAATCAATAGCACCATACTGAAGCATAAGGATTAGATGTCCACTGAGCTGGTGGCTAGCCCAGGATATATGAGACCTTTTCTAGGGTGGATAAGTTTATTTTGACACATGGTGTAGTCCATCATGGCTGGGAAAGCACACTGGCAAAATTCATGGTGCAGGTATAGTGGCAGGAATTGCTTGAGACTGAAGCAATAGGAGTGTGAGCCTGCTTGGTCACATATAAATGGATCAGAAAGCAGAGAAAGACAAATGCTGATACCTGGTTTTCTCCTTTTCCCCACTTTATTCACTCTTGGAACCCAGCCAATGGGATAGAACCACCTACATTCAGAGTGGGTCTTCCCTGAAGCACACACATACAGATAGACCTAAAATTATGCCAATCTAATCAAACTGAAAATGAAAATTAACCATCATAGCACCTAAGAGAACTTTCCATTCCCTAGCTCTTTCAGAGTATATGAGGCCACTTGTGTTATTTTGGGTCCCCCAGTGCCAGGCTATAGATTTGTTTTTCCTCATTCATGCCCTTTTTACTTTAGTGCTCCATCTGAAAATTACTTAAATTCAATCAGGCTTCTACCATCACAAAGCAACTATCTTACCTTCTATAGGCCCTTCCAGCTTGTCTTCTCACAGCTCCCGCTTATTCTCTGCTCCACTGGTTACTGATGTCTAATGGTTTCTGAAGGAGGCCTTTTCCTGTATCTTTCAGCTACTAGTTTTACTGACAAGTAGCCCTTTCTCATTATCATGGTCATATTCTATATGAAAGAAAGGAATCAATTTTGCTAATTAGTTTCTAACTTTTGGGGGGTAAAGCTCTTGTACAAATTATGTTGAAATATAAGATATATAATTTTGTGTGTGTGTGTGTGTGTGTGTGTGTGTGTGTGTGTGTGTGTGTGTGTGGTCTCATATGAGCTATTTTCTGGTAGACTCCTGACTGTATTATATGGTGAACTTGAAAAGACAGGCCCAAAAAGAAAAAAACAGACTCTTCAGAGCAAGTTCAAGAGGCTTATATTTTTGTCTCACTTTAAGAAAAATGTATATGTTTAGTGTTCCAATTACATTTATAAACCTCTTGAAGATAAGAACAGCATCTTTTTTGACACTTGTGTTCAAATGTTTTCAAGGTCCCAGAATAATAATTTTTATACTGTGTAACTGAAATAATTTGTGGATTATTGGTTAGGCTCCCTCCAGCCTACACCTAACTGACTTCCTCATTGTACACAGGATTGGCTCTTAAGGTCTATTCACTGTCACTTTTAAAGTTAGGTGAATGCACTTTTACTTAACTTGCTTCTGTTCATTGCTACTGCTGTTCTGAACTTCTGAGGTATTAGATTTCTACTTGAGAACTTTTTGGCCCAGTAAAAGTAAACACTTTCTTTAAAATTCACAGTTGACATTAACTTGAACCCTCCTTAATATAAGAGAATTCAGGTCAATATAAACATGGCTCTACTACCAAACAGTGGAAATTTTTCCTAAGTGAAACACAAGCAGTATTTGGCACTCATCTTTATACCTTTCAGTTGAACAACTAAGTACATTACGTGAACTTTAGCCCCTTAATCCCTAGAGATAATTAAAGGGAACTTGAAAGAAAGGCTTGCATAGATAGGGTCTCATAGCCAGATAGTACTATCAGCCTTACTCAGTATTTGAACAGGTCAGCTTGCTTAATAGACCATTTTAAGTTTTAATCTCAGGATGAAAAATGTATGTTCTAACAGAACTCATGTTTTCACATTGGTCTTCTTAGTATATAAGACATTTAGGACATCTGTCCAAATTTGTCAATATTCTCTTGGTTTTTAACTCTGCAACTTGTCTCTTGTGTAATTGTTTCCTCTTTATCTCCTTCTTCAGACTTCCCACTTGTCCCCCTCTCTTAATGCAATTAAAGGCAAGACTGTACATCATATTATAGCAATGGAACTCAAAACAACACTCCCTCCTAGGACTACTTGAATTTTGAAAGACAATTAAGCCCAATGAAATATTCATTTGTTTCTGAAATAAAAATATCAGAAATTGGGCAAGAATTGGTGGAGGGTATGGGAGGCCTTCTTTCCTGGTTCTTCTAAATGACAATTCTAAGTAAGCTCCTAGGGGGAAATGCTTGAGACAGAAGAAGGCAGAGGATGCTACAGTCAAGGGGAAAGAGGATATTTATATTTTTAAAGTGAGAAGAAAACAGAGAATGGGATAGAACTTTATTGTTTCTATGCCACCATTGTTTATGACACTTACTATTAGTAGTGATTAAGCCAATTTTAGGACCCATCATCTTTTGACACAACAATCATAGTAACAGAGCACTGTTTTATAAGGTAGACTGACAATAGTCTTCATAGGAGACTGAATTTAAAAGTTACACCTTTAAGAAACCTGAAACAAAAAACATACAGTCAAGTCACCTAAAAATCTGGGTGTAGGTTCAAACCAAACCCAGAGACACCCACCACCCCTGTTGTTGCTTATATTCCATCAAGGATCTGGCCACAGATCACTCAGGACTTGGCATTTTTCTTTCATCACAAGAATTCCCACCACTGCTCATGCTGCCTCCTTTACCTGAAATCTGTCTTCCCCAAATGTCTTAGTCAGTGTTGCTATGGCAGTGATGAAACACCATAGCCAAAACAAGTTGGGGCCTGGTGGTGGTAGCAGCACATACCTTTAATTCGGCAGTTAGGAGGCAGAGGCAGGCAGATCTCAGTGAGTTCAAGGCCAGCCTGGTCGACAAAGTGAGTTCCAGGTAGCCAGGACTGTTGCACAGAGAAACCCTGTCTCAAAAAACAAAAGCAAACAAACAACAAAAAGAAAAGCAAGTTGGGGAGGAAAGGATTTATATGGCTTACAATTCCACACCATAACCCAGCATTGAAGGAAGTCAGGGCAGGAACCTAGAAGCAGAAGATGATGTAGACAGAGGCCATAGAGAGGTGCTGCTTACTGGTTTGTTTCTCATGCCTTGCTCAACCTGCCTTAAAGAACCTAGGACTGCCAGCCCATAGGTGGCATCACCCACAAGGGGCTGGGCCCTTCCCGATCAATCACTAATTAAGAAAATGCCCTACAGGCTTGCCTATAGTCTGATCTTATGGAGGCATTTTCTCAGTTGAGGTTCCCTCTTCTCCAGATGACCATAGCTTGTGTCGAGTTGACATTAAGCTAGCTGCACAGTTGACACTTTGTCAACTTGACACACAAACACATCAGTTAAGCTACAACCTTTCCTTTCTTGTTTATCCCAACAATACACATTAATATCAACATCACAACATAAAACATTTCCAAACTTAAAAAGTCACACAAGTCTTACAAAATCGAACAATTAAAAAAATTCAGTCTCTTTTAAAATCCAAAGTGTCTCAACTATGCGCTCCTATAAAATCAGAATTAAGTTAAATACTTTCTTATTTCAAAAGGAAAAAAACCAGGGCACAGTCACAATGAAATCAAAGCAAAACCGTACACCAACTGTGTAAATAACTCAGTGTCCAATAGCTAGTATTTACTTATGATCTTCTAGTCTCCCCCACAGGGCCTGGGTCACTTCTCTAGCTCTGCCCTCTGCACACAAAGCTTCTCTTCTAGACCCTGGCTGGTTCCACTCCAGGTTACTGCTGTTCTTAATGGTCATTCCATAGGACTGGCATCTCCAAAATGCTGGGATCTCTTGCTACAACTGGGCTGTACTGTAATTAAAGCCTCTCCTGGGCTCTCTTCTGGAACTCCAGCCCTGCCACACATTGCCAATTCTCAGATGCTCTCCATGACCCCTTGATGCCTTCAAAACCAGTACCACCTGGGTGACTCTTACACTATCAAGTTCAGCAGCCAGCACAAGGTACAACCTTGACTGCCCCTGGAACACAGCATGTGCTAACCGTGAGGACATATTTCCCAGAAGATGTCACCTCAGCACAGTTGATAGATACTTCAGTCCCAGCTGACCAGCATCCATTGTCCAAGAAAAGTAAAGGTTTTGCATTAGTAGTTTTGGTCTCTTGTTAATTATAACTAATTTTTCATATTCAATTGTCAGACCACAGATTCTTCACACAATGACCCAGGAGAGTCTTTGCTTCCCTCTGAAACCTTACGAACTGACATCTAAACACTTGTATATTCAAAGCTTGTACAGAACGGCCCACTGAGCTCTCAACACTCAATGGCTTTTCTAACCCAAAGCTACAATTCCACAATCCTCCGCAAAACAATTTGGTCATGTCTGCCACAGCAATAGCCCATGATCCTGGTACCAATTTCTGCCTTAGTTAGGGTTGCTATTACTATGATGAAACGTCGTGAACAAAAGCAAGTTGGGGAGGAAAAAGTTTATTGGGCTTACACTTCCAATCATAGTCTACCAATGAAGGAAGTCAGGGTAGGAACCTGGAAGCAGAAGCTAACACAGAGGCAGGAAGTGATGTTGTTTACTGGCTTCATGGCTTGTTTAACTCCCCCCCCTCTGTCTCTGTCTCTGTTGTTGTTTTTCAAGACAGGGTTTCTCTGCAGCTTTGGAGGCTGTCCTGAAACTCCAGGCTTCAACCTGCTTTCTTATAGAACTTAGGATCTCCGGCTCAAAGGTGGCACCACCCACAATGGGCTGGATTCTCCCCAATCAATCACTAATTAAGAAAAAGCCCTACAAGCTTGCCTACAGCCCAGTCTTACAGAGGTATTTTTTCAGATGACTATAGCTGTGTCAAGTCAACATAAAAACTAGCCAGCACACCCAGGTTCTGCCTTTTATTCATTTAAAGGATACCTAATTCAAAGGTCAGTCAAGAGGCCTTCTCTAGACAGTTCTTCTAACTTCAACAGAGCATTCTCTCCAATCTATCTCTACCACTTGATGGGGCAGTCCTTCTGTTTATATGATCGTCTTATTGGTTGATAAATAAAGTACTGTTGGCCAATAGGAAAACAAGATACGTGGGACTAGGAGTGAAGGAGGATTCTGAAAAAGGTAGGAGAAAGCACAGTCACCATGTGAGCCCCGGAAGACAGGATGCTTCTGCTGGCGTCCGGTAAGTCTTATAAAATATATAGATTTATGATAATTAATACTGAGCTAGCAGATGAGAAATCCTAGTCATTGGCCAAGCAGCATTTGTACATATTATAAGTCTCTGTGTGTTACTTGGGACTATAATGTGGTGGCGGGTGGAACTTGGGCGGCCTGGCGGAAAGCGCCCACATGGCAGCAGGGCTTGGGCGGCTTGGCAGAAAGACTTATTGTTACAACCACTTGTAACATTATTGCAGTGACTTGAATGAGAATAGCCCTCACAGGCTCATATGTTTGAATATTTATTCCTTAGTTGGTAGAACTGTTTGGGAAGTATTTGGAGTTGTGACCTTGTTGGAAGAGGAGTGTCACTGGGAGTCATCATTCTCAGTGTGACTCTCTACCTCCTACTTGTGGTTTGAGATATGAGTTCTCACCCATTCCTACTGCCACACTTCTCTCTGCCATCATGAACTCTAACCCTCTGAAATGGCAAGCCTAATTAAATGCTTTCTTCTATTATACCTTGGTCTTAGTGTTTCATCACAGCAATAGAAGATAAACTAAGACAATTACATTTTGGAATTCATCTCATATACCTCAATATATTAACCTCTCTCTGCTTCACATAATATAAACTACTTTGAGTTGGGCCTACAATCTTATTTGTATTTTCTGTACCCAATAATGTTATGTGGTACTAATTTTCCTCATACCTAGTACATTACATAAGCTTTACCTCATTAATCCATAGAGATAAGTATAGTGCAAATATATATGTCACACTCTAGATAGTTTCATAAAGGAGATGAGATTATATACATAAGAATACTAGAAAAAAGTTAAAGTTAATTACTGAATTTAAATGATATTTACTAAACACCTAAAAGCCAGGAATTATGTCCTGGGACTACTAGCATAAATAATCTATTCTGAGGTGTTCACAGCCACTTTGTGGGTTCTCCTGTTAGAACACTTCAGTGGTTTACATATCGTTCTACATGTTGTTCCTTACAACAACCCTATCAAGTGTAGTTTTATTTTCATGTTCACAGAAGGAAAATAGCATTTGAATTCCCAGATCTTCTGACTCCAAGACCAGAGTTTTTCTTCCCTATTACATTGACATTCCTCAGATTGCTTTTCCCATTGTTATATATACCCTTAAGGGAAATACACTTATACTCTCTGAGACTGGATATGCTCAAAATCAATGCTATTTTTTTGTTGTTGTTGTTGTTTTTTTTTTTTTTTTTTTTTTTTTTTTTTGAGACAGGGTTTCTCTGTATAGCTTTGGCTGTCCTAGAACTTGCTCTGTAGACCAGGCTGGCTTCAAACTCAGAAATTTACCTGCCTTTGTCTTAGATGCTGGGATTAAAGGTGTGGGCCTCCATTGTCCAGCAATCAATGCTGTCTTAAAATTCATATTTACTAAAATGATATTAGCTCCCATGGGAGTGTGCTGAAACTGATAAAAATGAATCACATTGATTTTATTTTTTAAAATTATTTATTTTTAGCTCATTGATGTTTTGCCTGTATATATGTCTGTGTGAGGATGCCAGATCTGCTGGAACTGGAGTTACAGACAGCTGTGAGCTGCCATGTGGGTGCTGGGAACTGAACTCGGGTCCTCTGGAAGAGCAGCCAGTACTCCTAACCACTGAGCCATCTCTCCAGTCCTGAGAGACATTGATTCTAAATCTGGCCTTTACTCAGCGTCTTTGGGTTTGGCTTGAGTCGCATCCAAATTTTTAGGTAACTTTACTTTTTTTTTTTTTCAGGTTTCTTAAAGGCATATTTTCTTAAGTCAGTTTCCTATGAAAACTATAACAAAGCCCAAACTTACCTCTCAAATGTCTCAATGAGCAATGATCCATCTTTTTCTGAAAGAATGTCTCATTCTGGCAATAGGATCTCTTCAGTCTGCTACTATTCGAAAACCCCTCTCCTGGCTGGTTGAACCTAATGGTTCCAGATGTCTGCTCAAACTGCTTTTTTGCCAGTCGAAGGCCCCAAGTCTGCATAAACACACTCTGTTCAGAATCGCCGCTAGAGGGCAAATCGGGGCTGTAGCTCTGGAGAGCCCTCTACTGGTGACTGTGGGTTACGTAGCTCTTTATGGAACCTATTAAAAACTCTAAAGTTGCACTCGGGAAGCCAGCCTGTGTGACACCCGGTAGTGAAGTTATTTTAAAGACTTCTTGGTTCTCAACTTCCCTTTTCTTAAGGTCTTTAGCAGGTATGTTACCTTTCCTTGATGAATCTCCCCTTCAGGTTGTGGCAATTCGAAGCCATTCTCTCTTCAAAAGGTTAAAATATATATTTTAAAAAAGGGGGTCTTGGCCAATTTTCCCATTGTCTTTTTTGTTTTGTTTTTCGAGACAGGGTTTCTCTGTGTAACAGCCCTGGCGGCTGTCCTGGAACTCACTCTGCAAACCAGACTGTCCTCGACTCACAGAGATCCATCTGCCTCTTGATCCCAAGTGGTGGGATCAAGAGTGCCACCACCACCTGGCTTCCCATTGTCTTTTTAATATCATCTTCCCCATGAACACAGAATTTATAAATATGCATTCAAGATCTTCCATTACAATCCTAGCTTCAAAAACGGCTTTTGAGGTCTAAAACTAACATTCACAATTTAAATCCTGACTCTTATAAATAGTAATTGAATAACTTTAAGAATGCCATTTAACTTTCCTAGGCTTTTGTTCCACCTGTAAAGTACAGAGAATAATAGTATCTATATTACATAGTTTTGGGGAAGCATAACTATAATCGTGTACAAACACAGGAAGTGTTCGACGAGCATTAGCTACCACTAGCTCTTCTCCAGTTACGCCACTGTAAACTACACAGTTAGTGCCAGAAAAATGCAGTATACACAGCAAACACTGGCAGATGTGCAAAATAAATTTCAATACCTTAGCCTAAAGCCACTGTGTCCTCAGGTTGTGAAAAAGGGGGCTCACTTGTGCGATGCAGTCCATGCACTGGTTTGGAACAGACTGGATTCTCGTGAAGAAACTGTGTTTTGCACACAAGTGTCCTCCCCCCACCCCACCAGGTACAAACATTCAGGGTGAGTCTGGGCATGGAGTCTGTGAACCGGGCCTGAGGTCACATGGACAAAAGCAAGAGAGTTTCAAGCCAAAGCAAGGAACAACACTCAAAAGACCACGCAACCCAAGCCAATCAGATTCCCCACCCACTAGAAATCTGAAAGGTGGCAGAGCCTCCTAGCTCAAAGTCCACCCAGGAAAGTGGCCAGAAAATCGGACAGGTAGAAGTCTGATAGAAACACGGTCGGAAAAGTTAAGAGCTGGAAGGCTCTTTACAGCCACAGGCCCAGAAAAAGGTCAGTGAGAGCTGTGCAGCTGTTCCATTTGGTGCCAGAGGCTTTGGCTGTTGTCTTCTACACCCAGGCACTTGGCCTTTCTGACCAGCCCCACCTAGAAAAGCCAATCCTACTCTTAGAGGAAGACGGACTTGTTGGGGGCAGGCTGGCTCTCGGCCAGCAAAGCTCTCTAAGTACGAATGGGGAAGAGGGCGAGCGGTGGGCAGTCTCTGGCTAGGGTGGGTATAGATGGCTGCAAAGGAAGAGCTCTTGGCTGAAGCTTGAGCCTCCATGTTGTTGTATTACATGTGTTTCTTTGAGAAACAGGAGGGGCCTTGGCTGCCAGGGACCCTGACAAGCTACGACTTGAGCTGCGTCTCACAGCCTGGGCTGAATTGGGAATATAAAGCAGGGAGGGCACCCCTGGCAAGGGGGTGGGGAACAGCCTGGGCAAAGGCACCAAGGAAGAATGAGTCTGCTGCGCGCTGAGGATGGCATGGAGACTTCCCTGATTGGAGCTGGGAGTTCTTGCGGGGGGGATGGAGGCGGCTGTGATTGGATAGCTAAAGTGGGGCCAGATTTGGAGGGCTTTGAATGCCCGACCGACGAGCACTTCAACCAGCTCCTCCACTTGCCATTTCCCTACCAGACCGAGTCACCTCGCGGCGCTAGCTCTTCTTCGGGAGGCTTCTGAGAAGTCGACTCAAAGCTCTCACCTGCTTCAGCGCCGTCCGCGGACTGAGGGAGGAAGCAACCCCGGCTGGTTGAGGGGGACACATCCGCGCGTGGGGCGGGGGGTCGTGTGCATTCGTTTCACCTTACACGCTAGGAAACAGTACATGCTCCCTTCCACGCCGCGCGCTCGCACGGGCCCACCACCACCACCACCACCCCCCGCCGCCGCCGCCGCCGCCGCCGCCGCCACCGTCACGCGAGCCCGCTCCTCCCCCACGCCGCCCTCGCGTCGCCCGGCCGCTCCCTCAGAGCCCCGCCGCGGCTTCCTGGGCCGGCCCCGCGGCCGCTCCGCCCCGCGCGCTCCGCGCCCCCCTGCGGCCCCCGCGCCGCGCCCGCACACGCGCGTCCACGCCCCCCGGCCGCGCGGTAGTGTTGTGCCGTCTGCGCCGGGCCGCAGTGCGGCTGCGCGCGCTGGGCTGCTCGGGGCTGGCAGGACAGCGGCGGGCGCGGCGGCGGGCCCGGAGCGAGCGAGCGGCGCGGGGAGCTCGGAGGCGCCAGGCCCCCGGGGGAGGGCGGCCGGGAGGCAGGCCCCCGAGAGACCCGTCGGGTTGGATTTGGGGTCGGAGGGGGCGCCTGGCCACGGACCTCGTTTTTCAGACGCCCCCCAGCCCCGGCCGCTGACGGGGGGCTGAGGGGCGCCGCCATGCCTCTGCCGCGGTGACGCGCGGGGCCGTGAGGAGAACCGGGAGAGGAACCGTGACGAGAACCGCAAAGAAAACGGGGAGAGGAACCGCGAGGAGAGCCGCGAGGAGCCGCTCGGTCTCCCCGGGGATGTCCCTCAGGCGGCCGGCGAAAGCGACTCACTCGAGCCCTGGGGTATAGGCCTAGCTTATCCAGCTTCCTTCCTCCTCCTCCTCCTCCTCCTCCTCCTCCTCCTCCTCCTCTCCCTCCCTCCCCTCCTCCTCCCCTCGTCGTCCTCCCCTCCGCGTCTCTTCCCTCACCCTTCCCCGCGCCCCCATCTTCCCTCCCTCCCTCCCCTCCAGCAGCGATGGCAGAGGAACAACAACAGCCGCCACCACAGCAGCCCGATGCCCATCAGCAGCTTCCCCTCAGCGCCCCCAACCCCGGGGTGGCTCTGCCAGCCCTTGTGCCCGGGCTGCCAGGGACAGAGGCCAACGCTCTGCAACACAAGATCAAGAACTCCATCTGGTAAGAGGATCCTCCATCGCTGGGGTAGAACAGCCTAGGCACATTTCTGCTGCAAAGGGGGGTGGGGGGCGGCGGCGGCGGCATCCGAAGAGAAGGCTGATGCATGCATTGAAGGTGGGTTTCCACAGCCGGGTGCATGGCTGTGGCACCTCTGGAGGGGGGAGCTTGCACCCACCCCTGGTCTCCTTAGACACACACACACAGCTTGCACACACCCCTGCTCTCCTTAGACACACACAAACACACACACCATGCTTCTCTCTCCTCAATTGTAAGCAAGATAAACAAGTTATTTGTGCATTTTCCACATACAGTAAGGGAAATACGGGTCAAGATTAAGTCATTGCATGATAGTGGCATGAATTGGAAACTTGGAATGTGAAATGTGTTGACTCCTTTTGTAGTCATGGAAGGAGGAAGAAGTGTATTGTGAATTTTGACCAAACAAGACATTGTACGAAACAACATTAATATGCAACACAAAACCTAACGTGTCTTTTCCATTCAGTTGGATTAGCTGCTGTTTCTGGATGGTTTTGCCTCCTTTATTCTCGTGCTAAATTTCCCTTCTAGGGAATTTATTTTTTACAATAACTGTAAAGGAAATGCTGCTTTAGCATAAAGTGTTTTGTTTTAACGTGGTAATTTACACGGTAAAGTGATTTTTTTAATGTAAACCATCTTGCCATTTTGTTTCATTATTAAAAAGAAACTAAATGGAACATCCTTTACTAGTCCTGTATTTCTTGTATGGGAATTTGCTATGTTTCAGTGTTAACTGAACTCTTAAAGACTGATGACAATAGTAATAAATACACAAGAGTTAAGTCCATCTTCTGTTAGAACCTTTGCAAATGTTCTTTGAATGTGAACTTGCATTATTTTGTACGATTCTTTATTAACTTTTTTTTTAAAGTGTGGTACTATTTTTAAAATGGAAAGCAATATTTGGAATTTGGTCTAAGATTGCTTTTAATAGAAGTTTTAAAATAGAATTAAGTATGATGTGAAAATAAATAGCCTTGATTTTGGAGCATGAATCTGGCAGGCTCATCATTGAATATGACTAGTAAAAGACCAAAACTTGCAATTTAAAGACAAAGGTATCATAAAGCAACTGGCATTGTATGTACAGCATTTGAGCATTTCAAGAGAGTAACAATTTTAGATGCAAAATTAAGAGTTGTTATATAGTAATTTTCATCATTTTCTTGGCATGCTTCCATGTCATGATGCTAATATGAAGTAGGTCAGTGCAGGCTTTACTAGTTTCATACTACACCGTAGTTGACAGTTGAATGTCTTGCTTTTATTTTTAATTTTAATACCAAGCTTAATTATTTTTAAAGGAATTTTTTTAAGGCTTTGACTATAGTTTGTGGCAACTTGAGTAGGTCAGTTGTGTGAAGGTTTTGTGTGTGTGTGTATGTTTATGTTTATTATAGGGAGGGGGACTTCAGATACCATCACCCTGTTTTAAAAGCTGTAGTTTAAATAAAGGTATGATTAATTCCCTGCTTACTGTGTTGGGCTCCACAAAGCCAGGTGTTTTATCACTGGATAATGTAACTTAGGGTCCCTGAAAATATGGAATTGAAGTAAAACATCCTGGTTTTCTAGCCTCAATTGAAAGACATCCCAGTTGAAGGAATCAGATCTTTTAAGAAAGGCAAATTTTAAAGGTTGAAAAGCTGTTTTATTATGAGAACAGTAAGGGAGAAGAATTTGACTTTATAATTCCACAGAAAGAATGAATTGTATAGGCACTGAGAATAGTGTTAGAATGATGATGATTGGGGAGTGCTTGTTTATATATTTGTCCTGAATCGTAATTTAATTCCTCCATTGGTAATGATATTTACACATCTATTACAACTTAACTATGCTGACTTTCACATGAAAAAACTTCTCAAGTTGAGGGAGTGGACTTGGCTCTGAAAAATTAATGAGCAAACATATATCTTAATATCAAAATATATTATTCTGTATCTTCATTTGTAATGACATCAGCTTTTCAGTGCCAACTTTAGTAATTCTATTTGCAAAAATTATTCCTTATTCCTTTATAGTTAAAACTTGAGGATGCTAAATAACCATGGTGGATGATAAACATTAGTGGCCATATTTAATATAGACATGTAACTCCTCCACAAGAATAGATTCATATTATTCATCAAGTAACTATACAAAATACAGATGTGAAAGTGTAAAATTTTCATTGTTACTTTTTTTTTTTTAAGTCAAAGGCTTACTATCTTACTATGTAACCCTGGCTGGCCTCAAACTCAGAAGTCCTACCTGCCTTTCTGCCTTCCAAGTTTGGTTTAAGGACATATACTTCCATGCCTAGCACATTACTACCATATGAAAAATAGTATTTTTTAAAAAAATTAAAACTGGTTTAATAGATACAACTATAATTCTATATATGTTTTATACTTTTTAGGCAATAACTTTTTCCATCATTAAAAAAAAAATCACCTGGTAATGTTCTGAGAGATTGTCAATTTTTTATTGCTTCTGTGTCATTCTTCAGTACCATTATTAAGAGTTAAAATGAGATTCAAAAGAAATGTGGCATTTAAAAATTATGAACTGGGTTTTGCATTTAGGTTGATCGTAGTTTCTACACTATGGGCTTGCAGATCACAACAAGTCTGTACTTGCCCTCCTACTCTACAAATATAAATATAGTATGTAATGTAGGCCTTTAGCTGGACAATGAGTTATTTATTATCTTGGCTCACAATTAGTTTATTCCATTTATTAAATGCTGTTTGACAAAAGCATTCCATTGTATTTCAAGCATTAAATATGTCTCTTAAAAAGGAGTAAGTATTCAACATCAAGATGTAGTATTTGATGAGATTAAAACTATTTCTTAAGAGTTAGAAATAGTGTGGGCTTTTAAAAGTAATTCTAGAACATATACTGTTAACTTGATAGTTAATATGTTTGTGAATATCTTCAAATTATGCCTAGGTTAACCTGAGTGTTGTTTCTTTACTTTATTCCTTCCCATTCCATAGACAAAGGGTCCAAATTACTTATATGCCTCATATGAAAGGAATTTTATTTGTAGAGGTATTTTAATTCTGATTAAGCTATAAAAATGGTATTTATATCTTATAGATGATATAATTTAAAAATAATCTTTTTCTCAAAGGAGGGAGAAAGGTAAAGAATATTAAAATAGTAGACACACACATAGTTTTTCTTTTTGGTTTTTTGAACAGGGTTTTGGTCTGTGACCCTGGCTGGCTTGGGATTCATGATGCTACTGCCTCAGCCCCTCATCCCATGATACCTAGTATCTAAACCGTTCTTTTCTAAAGGAAGATTCATACTGACAACCTAAAACAAAGCCATAGCCAACTTAAGTATAAACTTCTTTAATTTACATTGCATTTCTCTTTGTATACTTATGTTTTCCCTTCTCAGTGACTTCTCCCTTGAAAAACAACATGAAAATTTCTATTTAATTTAAACAAAGAAAATTTTTACTGCCTACACCCCATTTGTTTTTTGAGACAGGGTCCCTTTAGGTAGTCTTGGCGGTCATGGAGCTTGGTATATAGGCCAGATTGGCTGGCCTTAAACTCACAGAGATATCCTCCTGCCTCTGCCTGCCTCTGCCTGCCTAGTGCTAGGATTAAAAGTATGCACTACCAAACTTTGCTCCCTCTCTTTCTTTTAAAAGATGCTTTACTTGGAAACAATGATAGGATTAAAATTTAAAAAACATATATAATACAATATTTTCGATCTCTTCTGTTTAATTAGTTACGTTTAAGAATTGATCATAGGCTAGATGTGGTGGTGCACACCTTTAATCCCAGCACTCAAGAAATTGAAACAGGAGAATACCTGAGTTTGAAGCCAGCCAGAGCTACAAAAAGAGACCCTGTCTCAAAATCAAAACAAAACAAATAGATCATGGGATGGTGATGTAGCTCAGATCTTGTATAAGGCTCTGGGTTATCCCCGGATACTTGCCACTGCATTAAAGGGAAGAAAGGAATGAAGGAAGAAATGTACATGGGTAGGAGTGGCTCATATTTGCTATAGGTTGTACCTAGATAATACATCTTCACCTAAAAAGTCAAAAGAAGGCCTGATATTTTATTATAGATGATATTTTAATGCTGTACTCAGAAAATTCAGATTCTAATAGTATTATTTTCACTTAAAACCTTACAAGTCTTTAAACAGTAAGGTGTGTCATCATTCTACCTATTTTATGTTATGAAACTGAATGACAGGGAAGCTATAGAATTTTTAGATTCATTAGCCAACCTTAGAGGTAGTGTTGGAGGTCAAGAGTTCCTTGTCTTTATTCAGTTCTGATATGTGTATTTTAGACGTAGAATTGTAATCTAAGAATTATTTTGGGTATTTTCTGGATTATCATTTATAACCAATTAATTTTGTTTTGGTTTCTTATTGTTACAACAATAAGCATCTTGATAGTAAATGATTAATCTCATTTCAATTTAATACAATGAGTAGAGTATGCTACTCTATAATATTTACATAGTAATACCATATTAGTCCTGTTTTCTGTCCTTTGGCATAGAACTCAGTAGTTCAGTTTTGTTCTTGAGCCATGCAGTTTATTAGTGCTGTAAGAAATAATTGTTATTCATCCAACTTCAATGGGAAACATGTACTGTTAGGTAGCTCATATCTTTAGTTTATTTTAAGCCCAGGATCTTTTTTGTCTTGCATGTATTTTAGTTTAGTTGGTTAAATGCTCCCTTCCCTGAAGTCAGCTAATCTTCTATAATCATCACAGAAAAGATTTGGCTTGCTTTTGTTTGTCTATATTGAGGCCAACTCTGATGTTTGTGTCCCAGCTCTAAGTGACTCTGATTCCAGAAAGAAATTGTCTTCCCTGCCATCCAAAAAGGCAAGTTAAGCAGTTTCAAACATGTCAAATGTCTGTTCCTATTTAGGTTAACTAATGATATGTATGTGTTTAAATAATTGAACAGTTAGCTCTCCTCCCTGGAAGATTTCTTGAATGATGGTATATGCAAACTGATTTGGTTTCTGTCTCTTTACTGGTTTTAGGATTTGGTGGCAAGTGAACTGGTAGAAAGGACAGAAAGTATCTTATTCATCATGAAAGGTGTGCTTTGAATAAAAATTACATCAGCTTGCTTTTACCTAAAATTTTGAAAATATCCTAAACATTGTCATTTACTAAAATTTGAACACTTAAGAAAGAACAAGTACTCAACTGAATATCTGCTACATACAAAGTGCTATGCTAAATAAACACAGGCATTTAAGGAGTGCTCATTTGCCTGTAACGTTAACCTAGGGTGGAAAATGTGCAGTGAATTGGAGACTGACCAGGGAAAGAAAAGACACATGTCAAAATATGGACTCTGCAAGAAAGTACACCTTCATTTCCTCATTTATAACATGAGAGTTGTACTGAATGACCTTGCAGGTTCTTTTAGCTTTAAATTATATGAGTCTGCTACTAAATTAGTATTGACAGCAATAATAAAACATAGCATACACACAGTGAAAGACTAATATAATTATCACAGGCAGTCAACAGAACAGTTTTAGTCAACAGGTTATTAGGATTTGCTAGTGTCTGTTTGGGTGTTAGCCCAGGAGGACTATCTGAAAGTGTTCTCTTATCATTATCATGTGCAAGTGTTTCATTACATGAGATTAGGTCTGCAAATATTTATTGAAAATGTGTAACATTTGAAGTATTCTAAGAGCTGGTTTATTATGTACAAGTATGCTAGACTATACAGTAATTCCAGTTATTGAGGAGACTGTTGAGAGATAGTAATAAGGGGCTGTTTGATTCTTTTGCTTTTTTTTTAAAGTTGCTTAAAACCTACATGCATTTCACATAGAAACCTCTTCCTATAGTACTAGTGAAGTATTTTAAGGCAATAGTGAATGCCATTTTTTAAAAAATTGCTAATGTAAACAAAAGACAGTTGTTTATTATTTTCAGAATAATTTAGTGTAGGGTTGAGCTTCACAATAGACATTTTAATGAGTTGTTGTGACCGTGGCTTTTTAAGAACAGGGCAGTAAGATGGTTATTCCACAACTCTATCAAAATCATACACTCTTATCCATTGCCTCCATTTCTGTTATTCTCTTTATGTAGGCATTTATTTTCTGGAGGATTTTAAGAGGTCAGGTTAAAGATGAGTAGCATTGTCTAATACGGGAAGAATCTTCCTCTTCTGGGCAGGACAGTGGAATAAAGGTCAACACACTCTTGATTACTATGAGATTAATATAGTTACCACTCGATTTTAATCCACATAAATAAAAACTTTCAAACATGATTTAATAATTTTTGAGGCTATAAGTAAGCATTGTTTTTGTTTTATGAACTGCATGTGTCCTTTTTATAAAAGGAAACAGAAACAGTAAGGTTTGATTAATTTTTTTTCTCTTTATTATTATTATTAATTCAAGTTAGGGAACAGGCTTGTTTCACATGTAATTCCCCTCTCCCTCCCCTCACCCCCATTCCTTCTCCCCCACCTCCAACCTACCCTCCACCCCATCCACCCACCACTCCCCAGGCAGGGTAGGGCCCCCAACCGGGGCTCCACCAAGTCCACCAAATCTTCCTGTGCTGGGCCTAGGCCCCTCCCCAGGTTTGATTAATTTTTACAGTGTTTCTATCTATATTGTTTCTATCAATATCTATTATGGTAGATATATATATTACAAAAAGTTGTATAGAGGTAAGGTTTTATATTTCTTTGCATCTGAGAATAAACTGAAAACATGTAGATATTCCTTGCTGTTTGAGTCTCCATTTGGGGTACTGAATTGAGAGGGTGAGAGGTTGTATAGTGAAAGACTGCAATCTGTTATGTCATGAACTTCAGGAAGTAAAGGAGTCAATAGGGTGTGATTTCCCATCTTTTCCAAAATAGCTTTATGTAGGGGAAAAAATTGTTTGATTTTATTTGTCTTAAGTTTGGATAGCAAGAGATCGGGTGGTGTATAATACTTTTATACACATCTGAATATAGTACTAACAAATTGATTTGAATTTACATTCTGATTAGTGATGCCTTTCAAAAACACGGATATAGAAAGTGATGGTATAGATGCCTTATATTTGTCTCCTTTTTCATTTTTGGAATCAGCTTTCTTGGAATTTGAGCTCTATTGTTGATAGTACATCATAATGATTGGTTTTCTTGGAGGCTGCAATCATCACTTGTGTTATTGACCTTTATGATTTTAAGCATAAAGCTGAGCATGGGGCTAGGGAAACCGCTAAGTCAGTAAGGTGCCTGCCATGCAAGCATGAGAACCTGAGTTTGGATTTCCAGTGTTCGTGGTAAAAAAAAAAAAAAAAAAAAAAGGTGCACCTACATGTGTTTTGCAATAGGCTGCAGAGATAGGCTGGTGTTTAAAGCTCACTGGCTGGCCGACCTATCCAAATTGATGAGCTCCCGGTTCACCATGAGATCCTGTCTCAAATAAAGGTGGTGAGTGATTCAGGAAGATATCCAGTGTCAAATTCTGGCCTGCACATAAGGACACTACACATGAATACATCCATACCCCCCACCCCTCCACCCCGCAACAGGCACACTCAAAACCTGAGCATGAAGAGCACTTAGGTTTGTGTTTTCTTCCTGTTTTTTCATGACTGTCTTACTTCATACTGTCAAAGAGACACAAAATAAGAATACAAGATTCCTGTAGTAAGTGACCATTTTTTCTTTTGCTTCTGTTATCCTTTCCCCCCCTTCTAATACATGCTGCAATTCATAAACCACTGATTTATGAGCTTCTTATAAATTGTGTAATTTAATATTTCTTGATAATTTAGACTTGTCTTATTACCTGAAGTAAGTCCATTTTAGTGACTTTTTAAGCACAGTTTAACTAAATGAAACATTCTCATTTTCTATTACGTGAACCTCAGAGTAGGGACTAAACATATATATGAAACAAAGCCATCACTGCAAAAATCTTGAGTAGTATGAAGTACACAGTAAAATGTTATTTCTATATAGAGAGGCTAACAGCTTATATTTTTTGCTATGGAGATGAAATTTAGCAATGTAATTACATAAGACTTCTCTGATATCTTACTTGAAGTAATTTGTGTTTCTGGGAACCTGGAAAATGTATTTCAACAAAAGGATTCAGTTAATGTAAATTAATCATTTCCCTAATTTGATTGTGGTCAATGAAGTGCTATTAAAGGCAAATGGGATATAAGCATCTATGATAGAAATTATCACAGTCATATTATTAAAAATATGATCCCCTTTTTCTGAAGCAAAGCTGTGAGCAAGTATCATTCAGTCGAATTCTACATCTAAAAGTTTCTAGGAAGTAAGAAAGTCAAAGATTAATCCTAAATTCATGAAGGCAAGTATGCATTGAAAGATAAATTCAGCATATATTTATTGTAATCCTTCCATATGTAAAGCATAGGAATATTGAAAATAAGGTACTACTCCAGTCTTTAAAACATTACCCACTTGGATTTTACATATAAAAGTAAGTTTTTGTCTAATGCAGTAATGGTATAATAAGTAGTAGATAAGAGAGGGATTCAATAAGGATATTAATTATTTTTATTTGCAAAACCCAGGGTTGTGGGCTTATTTAAAAAAAAAAAATCACAAGACAGACTATAGATTTGAACATACTGCTTAAGAGAACCTTACTGTGACTTCTTTATTCCCTCTGTCATGAATTAGGTTTAGAGCCGTTGATGACAGTGAACCTTACCAATAATGTAGGTAAGTAGAAGAAGATAGTTTGGGAGAAAAATTATTTGCAAAAATTATTAAGGAGTATAGTTCCCACATATAAATGGTAGTACCAGCTAAGTTCCCACATATAAGTGGTAGTACCAGCTAATTATAACCTTCTTACCTAAGCTTTGATTTATAGGTAGAAGAAAAATATAAAATAGTAACAGGGAAGAAAAGGATGGATATGGATGAGCACTAAGAAAGCTTAGCATTTTATTTTATATTTTTAGATTTATTTGTTTTTTTATTTTTATTTTTTATTTGTTTTGCCTACATGTATGAATGTAAGCCATGTATGAATGTAAGAATGTATGCATGTATGTCTGGTGCCTATGTAGGTGAGAAGAGGATATTGGATTCCCCTGGGACTAGAATTATAAGTAGTTGTGTGTCACCAAGTGGGTCCTGGAACAGAATCTTGGTTTTCTACAGCGACAAGTGCTCTTAACCACCGAGTCATTTCTCCAGCCCCAGACTTTAGCCGCAATCTTTCTTCTGTGTCATAGCAGCTTATGGCCTCAATTTGCCATGTTTTCTATTTATCTACTTCTTTTGATAGTAGATACCATTATATCTTTTTTAAATCAGTCTAGCAATATTGGTTGCACATTTGATTTTTTTCTGTCCATGTCTCTGTTCTGTATTTCTTATTTTAACTAGTTGACTAATTTTGTAGTCAACTTGTAGTTAACTTAAACTTCTTCCTGTTTCCACTGTCAAAACCATGGTTCAGTGCTTTAACCTTCTATACCTGTATTATTAATAGTAGTAGTTATTGTCATTATTTGAGTCTAAGATAGCTCTCTTGGGTTCGTACATTTGCATGCCAGGTTCACAGCTAGTGGTTCTGTTTGGGTGGTTGTGGAACTTTTAGGAAGTAGGGTCTGGCTCCCTGGCTCCCAGAGGTGGATGACTGCAGGTTATAGGCTGTCCTTGCTTCAGTCTTGTTCTCTGTTTCCTGTCTGCAGCTGAGATATGAGGAGTCCCGGACAAATACTCTGACTGTCATGACTGTACCACGATGTCATTAAAACTTCTGAACCCTAAACCAAAACAACCTTTCCTCCCTGCATTGCTTTGTCATAGCCATGAGAAATGTAATACAGAAAATTGATGTTGTGAGTGTTATTACTGCAATGAATCTTGACTGTTTGATTTATAGTTCTTCAGAATTGTTTTGCAGGAGAAATGTGGAAGAGTTTTAGAACTGTTAGTTAGAGAAACTGTAGAGAATTATAAGCAATGTTTAATGTGCCATCCTGTTTGGAATTGGGAAGACCAGAATGTCAATACAAATGAAGACAGTAAAGATTTTGCTTATGAAGTTTCGAGGGGAACAACGACACTTACTGGGGATTGGGTTAGAGGCCATCTGTGTAACATTTCGCAAAACAAATAAATAAATTTAACTATATTTTGTCCATCTCCTGAAAATTTGAATGAGATTGAATTCAGAAGTAATGGATTAATCTATTTTATGGAAGAAATTTCAAGACAGTATGTCAGGCTGTGACATGGGTTTTGTTCATTGCACTTCCCTGGATTTATAGTGAATGAAGGCAGCAAGAGAAACAGAAGGATATGAAAATGTACAATTTTCCAAGGAAAGGAAATAATCATATTTAGAAACGATGAACATACAAATGCAATGACTGTTTACTGTTAAAGAGATAAGCACCAATAGAGAAACCAAGTACTTTGCACCGCATAAGTAGGAAAAATACCTTGATGGTGAGGTTCCATCCAACAAAGGCTCAGGTATGTGATAGAACTGAAACCATAATTGAAAAACTTTTACTTTAAAAAGGGTGGGTTAGAGAGATGGCTCAGCAGTTAACATACTCCTGAGGACTGGCCTGGCCAGAGTTCAGTTCCTAGTATCAATAAGAGATTCACAATGGCCTGTAACTCAAGTCCAGGGGCTCTAACTTCCTTTTTTGGACTTCATGGACACCTGCACTTGTACATGTCCTCACACCTAAACATATAATTTAAATAAGTAAATAATGCCTAAGAAGATACAGCATCCATGGTATACTGTAGGGAGACACCGTAACCACGCCTCCTAAGGGCCGGCTACAGGTGTACTTAACCATGCCTGTCAGGGCGTGGTCAAGGGGTGTTCAGGATGACGCGTGGGGGGTTCTTAAGGGACCACACACACGTGAATAGCTTCTCTCTGGCCTGGCTGCCTTGCTGCCCCTGGCATGCCCTGGCTTGCGTTTGGGCTGGTGTTTATCTGAATAAAGAAATCTTAGCCTTACGGACTACGGATCATCTTTGAGCGCACGCAGCACACAATAATCTACAGTATACTGTTGAAAACAAAGATGGCAGAAGTGTTTTTCCTGATACAACCACTCAGGCATTAGAAGCTGCTTGAGCTGTGGGAAATGGAGGCCTGACCACATCCCAAGCTGGCAGTGGAACTTGGAGTTGTCCATGTGGTACTGTTTCACAGACGTGCAGAATACAAGGATTAGTTATGGAGTAAAAGAGGCTTGCACCTAGATTCCAGAGAAAATCCTGTAAGGCAGGCCTTGTGTAGCTCCTTGTCTTAGTAAGCTTTGTTTGAAGCTTTGGAGATGAAACCAGAATGTTGTGAAACCAGGAACATGGGACATCCGCTAATGAAAACTGCAGACACCCAAGAGACAGACCACATGTGTTGCAAATAGCAGGGCTATAAGAGCTACTGTGTCCCCCTGATATCAGATATTTAGCTTCAAGTTTTGCTGTTTGCTGTATTGGGTTTCCATCTAGTCTTTGCTTGTTATTTCCCATTTTCCCTTTGAAAATAGATTGTTTATTCTATGGCATTGTGTATTTGAAGAATGTAGCATGTGATTTGAATGTGAGGGAGCTAATAACTAAGTGGTTACATAGAGTCACAAAAGAGGCTATGGACTTTTGAGCTGGGTTAAGACTATAGGAACTCTTGGAGTTGGACTAGATGCATTTTCCATTATGAGATAGCTGAGACTGGGTGAGTGGAGAGAACAGAATCAGAATATTAGAATTTGAATGTGAAGTGTTCTTCAGAGGCTCAGAAATTTAAATGTGAGGTCCCCAACTGGTGGCACTGTTTTTGGTTATTAAGGAACCATCAAGAAGTGGGTTGCTAGGGAATGGGCCTGGTATTCATTCTGTATTACTCATTCATTCTGTGCATTACTCCAGCCTGTATTCATTCTGCCATCTCTTCTCCACCATCCTGGACTAAAGCTTCTGAAATCATGAGCCAAAATAAACCTTTCTTCTCTTGGCTGTGTCATTTTGTCATTAGTGGTGAAAAAGTAATACATTAATCTTGGCAGTTTTCCCTCACTAAACTCCACTATGTATTGCTGTTTAAATAAATCTTTACAAATGTTAGTTTTTGTATGGTTCCTTTCTAAAACTCCGCAGTAATTTCTTATTCGCCATACTGTATGAAGATTTCCATTTGGTTTATAAGAGCTGCAAGCAATGTAGTTGTCATACAGTTGGTTCAACCTTATTTTGATGTTCTCCAGCATTTAGCATCTGCTTCAGTCCGACAAGTACATTACTATTAGCCTTGTCTGTTGTGGTCCTGCTTTTGTCCCTTATTTTTCATGATAGATGTCTTTCCTAGAATCTCCTCCTGTCTCCAAATCCTACCACAGCTTAACACATACGGAAGTTGCAGCCCAAATCATTTGTTCTATGAAACATTTTTTTTTTTGCTCCTCTAGTTCACATTAGCCTTTTCTTGACTTCATATTGTATATAGTGAGTTCCAAATGATAATTTAATCACTCTGAATTTTTTCCTGCTTCCAATGCTGTAGTTATTTGAATCTGATGACATCTTTTGTACCTTTTTATTTTGTTTGGTTTTTCTCTGTGTAGCCCTGGCTGTCCTGGAACTCTCTCTGAAGACCAGGCTGGTCTCAAAGCTCAGAGATTCATCTGCCTCTACCTTCTGAGTGCTGGGATTAAAGGTGTGCACTACAATTCCCAGCCACCTTTTTATTTTTCATCTAGTGGTAGATACTAATGACTATCTTTTATATGGTATATTCTCGTAGACACTTAGTTTTCCCCATGTATTACTGTGCATTTAATGTATTTAATCTGGTCATTTCCTCCCCAAACAGGTTATTATAAACTGATGTTGCATTTTACATGGTAAGGGATTTTTAGCATCTGGTTCTTTTACATTATATTAGTGAAATTGAAGTACTATTTACTAAGGCTTTTAGTTCTATGAGTGCCATTTCTTTCACTGTGTCTGGATCATAAAATAATGTATGCCCTAAGTGAGAGCAGTTGACCCCCTCTTTAAAATTATAGAGTAAATGGGACTGGAGAAGTGTCTCAGCAGTTAACACCTTTGCTCTTATAAAGGACCCAAGGTCAGTTCCCAGCACCAACATTGAATTTTTACAACTGCTTGTAACTATAGTTCCAAGGGCTATGACTTCCTCTTTTGGTTTCCGTTGGCACCCACATATACATGGCATATGTGCGTACACAAACACGCAGATTTTATTAAAGCTGGGCATGGTTAGTGCACACCTTTAGTCCCAGAGATTAGGAGGCAGAGGCAAGTGGATCTCTATGAGTTCATGACCAGCCTGGTCTACATAATGAGTTCCACGACAGCCAGAGCTCATAGTGAGACCCTGTCTGGGAAAAAAAAGGAAACCCTTGTTAAAAGTCTTTTTAAATTACTGAGCAAATGACTAAATCAAACTCAGTGATCTTTCATACAAATATACAACAGAATTTATGGATTGATTATTCTGTGTCCCAGCCTACTTCCCAAAACTTTGAATTTTGAAGTTACATTAACACTGAATTGGAGGATTTGGTCCTGACATAGGGTTTGGTCTACTTAGACTACAAGACACAAAACTGAGGCAACTTGCTGAGTCATGCTGTACTAGTTGTTTGTCTCATCCCTGTGACAAAATACCTAACAGTAACTTAGGGGAGCAATGATTTATTTTGGTTCTTGGTTTGGGATAGTGCAGTCCATCATGGTGGAAAGGCATGGTAGCTGAAACAGCTGGATCCTAGTGGCAGGGGCTTACAGCAGCTGCTTGTTATGTGATGCAGATCAGAAAGAAGAGAAGTTAGGCCGAAGCTGGACCAGAGTATACCCATCACCTGCTCTCCCAGCAACCTTTCTTGTTCTCTTCTTAGCTTCTACCTCCTATAAGTTCTGTCACCTCCATAGACAGCACCACCAGTGGAGGGCCAAGTGTTCAAATACATGAACCTGTGGGGGACATTTCACATTGGCCAAAGTCTGAAGATGGCATAGGAAATCTGAGTGATGGCCGGTGGGGAAGGATGTAGATTTATCTGCAAAGTGAAGAATGAATGATTAAAACAGGAAAAGAGGGATGGAGAGATGGCTCAGAGGTTAAGAGCACTGACTGCTCTTCCAGAGGTCCTGAGTTCAATTCCCAGCAACCACATGGTGGCTCACAGCCATCCATTATGAGATCTGGTGCCCTCTTCTGGTATGCAGATATACATGGAAGCAGAATGTTGTATACATAATATGTAAATAAAAATCTTTAAAAAAAAAAAACAGGAAAAGAATGCTGAGATAGCAAAGTATACAGTTCATAAAATTGGCCACCTAGGCTTCCAAACCTTGTCTTTTTTTTTTAAACTCCTATTTTAAAAGACTTCAGGAGTTGGAGAGGTGACTCAGCAGTTAAGAGAACTTGTGTTCCTTGCAGAGGAAGCAGATTCCATTCCCAGCACCACATGGTGTCTCACAGCCATACCTGGTTCTAGTTCCAGCAGACCTGGTATTGTCTTCCATAGGCACCAGATAAATTGATGTTATGCACATACATACACGGGGAGGCAAAACTACTAATGCACACAAAATAAAACATTTAAAATTTATTTTAAAAAGCAAAAAAAAAAAAAAAACTTTTCAGCTATAATTGTTCTATTCTACTTGGTTTATTAGAGCAGAATTTCTCAGATTATGGGTTATCTGAGAACTTGCTGACAAATTTTGAGGCCCCTGGATTTATTTGAATGGAAATTTGGTGGGGTAAGTAGCAGTCTGTGTTTTAATTGGTCCTCCAGGTGATTCAGCATCTCAAACTTAAATATAAGAATCATTAGAAGTTTCATCTACAAACAAAAAAGAGAATGTTAATCCAAAATACAGCAAAGCTGTATTCTCAGTCATAAGTATCTAAGGTGGACTTAAATAATTCCTTTATTTTAATTTTCATGGTATTTGAATATAATTCTATTTAATCTTCATTTGTACTGTGTGTGTTCAGGTCAAATCAGCAATTTGAAGGCAGATATACTCTAAAAAGGGCCTAGTCTGGGAGGCTGGGAGCCACACAGTCCTGTGTTACACTTCCAGGAGCTTTACCTGGTTCTAACAGTGAAGAGGAAAGAAAAGTCCCTCTGTGCTTCCTGCAGGGGGAAGAGAAAAGTACCTATTCTAAAATATGTTCACAGCTGTCTGTTTTCTTTAACAAGGCCTGACCTCAAAGGAAACACTTTTACCACAGCCTAATCAACTGGATGTTGTTTTGGGTGTTTTGTTTTTGTTGTTGTTGTTTTGTTTTTGTTTTTGGAGACAAGGTTTCTCTGTGTGACAGTCCTGGATATTTTGGAACTCCCCAAGTGCTGTGGTTAAAGGCATGTACCACCACCACCATCAGTCAGCTGAATTTTTACCAAAGCCTAACTGACCTGGAGGAAGGAAAATACTCAACTTCATCCCTGTCTAATCTTTGATACAAGAGAAGAGAAATAATCAGCTCAGACTCTGAAAGACTAAGGCCTAGTGATAGGAATATAGAATGTCCCGTCCCTGTCCCCATCGTCTGCCGTGGTCATGTCCTCCTCCCCACCCCCCTCACCCCACTGCCCCCCTTTACACTTTATCACCCTATCAGTGGGCTCTTGTATAATCACAGAGGATTGTGCCTGAGAGAACTGTCAGCATTACACCACATTTAAGGAATCTCAAAGGAAGCCTAAAATGAACAGGGGAGACAAAAAAGAACAACAAAATATTAGCCTATCACATCGTGGAGTAACAAATGTTAAACACAGTCTAATTCCTGCCAAATAATGTAAAACATTACAGAGACCCTCTGCCTCTGTTCCATATCATTGCTTAGGCAGGATACAAGACATGCTAAAAGGAAAAAAAAAAAAGAGAGAGAGAGAGAGAGCAAAGTCTGAAGAGGCAAACTAAGCATAGAAATCACGTATTCCAGATCAATTTGGGTAAAGGTTAGAATGGTTATTTAACCAAGTAATACTCTGGGCAATATGCAAGAACAGGTAGATAATCATAGGAATAGGAAATCCAAAGGAAAAGGTAGAAATAAATAACCTTTAGGGTTAGGGGTATAGCTAGTTCAGTAGTAGTACACATAAGTGACCAGTGTGCCTCAGGTCCTGGGTTCAGTCCCAGTACCATGAAAAACTACTAAATACTACTGTTCACATGGCTTATTGATAGTGGACATGATTGAGGCAAGAATCATGGAATCTGAAGCTATCCCAAGACATTTCCAAAACTGACATGGAACAGAAAAAAATTATTTTCCTTAAGTTGATATGGCTCATAAAAGTTTGTCTAAATTAGCAACATCAACAATACATTTATGAATAGTTCTTGGATGAACCCATATCTAACTCATGAATAAGTAAAGTAAGTAACAACAGTGCTTCAGTAGATGGAACAGAAGACTTGGCAATGATCCTTTATGAGAGAATATAAAACTGGACTTGGGTTAGTTTAATTATATTGCAAACTGTAGGGCTATATTACTAAAAGAGACTAAATAGAAGGAAATGTAGTTGATAGCCACTACAGTTTGGATCAAAAATAATCCTTTAAAGACTCATGGGCTTTGTCTGCAGCCAGTGGTACAGTTGAAAGGTAATGGAACATTTAAAAGTTGTAGCCTACTTGGAAGATGTTAGATCATTGGAGGCTTGCCACTGAAGTTGATATTGGAACCTCAGGATTGTCTGAGTACCTCTCAGAATAAACCTTTTCTCTTATTAAGCTGATTATCCCAGATATTTTGTTATGGTGCTGGAAAGCCTGCTAATGCGGTACACCAAAAGAGTACAGAAAACTGAGTCAGGTTAGGTAGATAGCTCAGTTGATATAAGTGTTTGCCTTACACATCTGAGGTCTGTGTTCAGTCCTCAGAACTCATGGAAAGGACAATGGGGAGTGGAGGGGGGAGGCCTGGTGCAGAGTGCAAGCTTACATTCCCATCACTGAAGAGGCAGACATTCAGATCCCTGGGTTTGACTCACCTATTTGGCAAGTCTTGGGCCATTGAGAAACTGTCTTAATAAAACAAGGTTTGGGGCTGAAGCAATGATTTGAAGATTAGAGGACTGTTCTAGAGGACCTGGGCTTTATTCTCAGAACCCATAGGCAGCTCCCAGAGTATCCAATACCCTCTTCTGCCTTTGTGTGCAGTAGGTACACAAGTGCTGCACAGGCTTACTTGCAGACAAACCAATACTTGGACATATTTGAAGGGGGAAAAAGGTCATTTTCCTGAAAACCACCACCACCTGAGGTTGTCCCTGGCTTCCATATGTTCTTTCCCACAGAGGAACATGCACATGCAAGGAAGTAGTAAGGCCACATACACTATGCAAAGACAATGAGAAAAGAGTTCTGGAGATGTAGCTCAGTGGTTAAGTGGTTCATAATGACCTTATTTTTCACCCCATCATCACAAAAATAAATGAGAAAGAAATAGAGTGCAAGCAAAAAAAAAAAAAAAAAAAACAATGGAAATCAAAGGCAACACGGTAAAGAATTTAGAAATAAGGCAGTGACTAATCCAAATTTGCTGGTAACTTTGTTACTATCCTAAACAGAGCAATTAAAAGACAGATTGTTGGGCTGGGCTGGAAAGATGTCTCAGTGGTTAGAGCACTGGCTGCTCTCAAAGAGGACCCTAGTTTGGTTCCCAGAACCCACATGATGGCTCACAACTGTCTATAACGCCAGTTCCAGGGGATCAAAACTCCTTTTCTAACCTCTGGGGCACCATACATGCATAGAGGAAAAACACTCATACACATAAAATAAAGATAAAAATTTAAAAAGAAAGATTGTTAGGCTAGATTTTAAAATAAGATGTTACTGTATATTGTCCACAAGAATATAATTTATAGACCTTACTACTTAATATCTAGTAACCACCTAGTTGCATCATATTTCATGTATGTGCCCTCCCTGAATCTGAAAACCTTTGTTACATACTTGCAATTATGAAAACAGTCCAAGAAAAACACCATTAGATTTACTTTTGAGCAAACACTGAAATGATTTTTAATGTGGTTACAAAGTTGTGGAGTTATTACCTTCATCTGATTTTAGGACACTTTGATTTAAAGATTTTTTATGACATTGTGTTTGTGTGTGCATTCATGCACAAGTGCACATATAACCATGCAGTGACGGCACATGTGGGGTGCAAAACACAACTTTCAGGAGTTTATCTTTTCTTCCATCATAGGAGTTGCAGGGACAGAATTCATCTTGGCAGCAAGAGCTTTACCTACTAAACCCATTTCACTGCCTACATGTTTTTTGGTTTTGGTATTTTTAAAGTTGAAAAGTGTATTGTGTTGCCTGAGTTGCATAACAATTAGAAGTAAAAAGATTATCCATTTATAGTTCTAGAGTATCAAAGATAGCAAATTCATATAAGGTAGCATTTTTATCTAACACCTTGATACAGCTTAATTACAGTACATAGACTTCTAGACTCATAAAGTTCACTTGGCTCTGTTCTTTTTCTTCACAGTCTTTCTCCTCATGGTTCAGTCTTCTAGTACTTTAGATAGGCTACAAAGTTTTTTTATTCTTACTATTAAAATAAAAAGGCAAAATGTCAAAATGCTACCTTGAATTTTATTGTCACTAAAGTACATGCTTATGTGGTCCTTCTGTGGGGCCCATCATTTCTAAACAGTTCTGCCTTTATATATTCATATTCGTGGATATCATGTTAGCTGTCAGATTTTTCTTCAGCATGTTTTGGACCAGTAAAATAATCATATTTCTCTAAATTAATTTTCTCATTAAGATTGGTAGAAATTTTGTGTAAAGAATAAAAACTTTTAAACAGTTTTAAAAATGAAAACTCAGAATTACAAAAAGGCAGCAAACCTTATAATATATTCTAGAAATAATTGCTAGAGCTTCCCAACCAAGGACCTAACCTTTTGAAGCTGTTTCCTTTTTTATTGTGTGCCTTGTAGGGTTATAGTACAAATTGAAATATTTCATATAAAACATTTACTATAGATTCTAGCATATGGTAAGTGCTTGGCAATTTGTTAGCTGCTATTTTTTTTTAACTCCAGTAAAATTCAAAGAACATACATTAACATACATATAAGGATGTTATTATTTCTGTTTTTTATTACAGTATTAATCTTATGGTGGTTAAAGGGACTATGGTAATATGTGAAGGGAGCATTTTTAGGAATGCTATACCAGTGTTCCTTATATCTGGGAGATTGAGTCCAAGACCCTGGCAGATGCGCAGTTCTCTTACGTGGCACAGTACTTGCATTCAACCTACATATGTCACCCTGTATGCTTAAGTCATCTTTAGTTGATTGCCTAAATTTCTAACACAGTGTGAATGCTATGTAAATACTTGTTAACCAGTATTAGGATAGGAAATAATGACCATAAAAGCCAGTGTGTTCATTATAGAGACTTTTTTTAAAAAAAAAAAAATCCATGGTTGGTTGAACACATGCGTGTGTATTCCGCATGTGGAACCCACAGGTGTGGAAACCTCACGTTGAGTGTACAGGCTGCGTGGAAGGAGTTCAAGTGTCAGGAATATGCTGAAGTCAGTGGAGTACAGTGGATGAGCTCTAAACAATATATCTGCTTACCTTACATTTAGAATCTGATAAGTAGACAACAGTTGCTTGTTTGTTCATAGAAATCATGTTGTTTCAAAGCTTAAATGAATTATTACGTATATAATGAGGCTGACTTAAAATTAAGTAAAATCACTGAATAATGTGCTGAAGAGAAGATGTAAGTCAACAGGCAGTTCTATAAGAGGAAATGGTTGTGCTAGATGGATTGCTTGCTTTCTGTGGCTACCAAGCCCTATCCTACTGAAGTAGACTCAGAGGAACTAAGTTAAAGGGATATTTGGGGTTCTCTTTCTTTCTTTCTTTCTTTCTTTCTTTCTTTCTTTCTTTCTTTCTTTCTTTCTTTCTTTCTTTCTTTCTTTGAAGTTTTACTGTGTATCCCTGGCTTGCCCACTTGCTCTGTAGACCAGGCAAGCCTTGAATTCACAGAGCTTGAATGCTGGGATTAAAGGTATGCACCACTGTGCCTGGCTCATTTGTGGATTCTTGAATCTACTGTGAAATGTAAAATGTGAATTTTGTACATTTTCAACCTCTTTTGATAGAAATATGCCCTGTATTATTCTAAAAATTTATGAATGTTCTAAATTGTAGTATTTTCTTAATCATTTGTAGTCTTTTTTTTTTTTTAAGTAAGCTGAAACATGTGACAGCTCAATATGAATAGTATAGAGGCTGCTTTAAACAGCCTGGAGAAAGATAAGGATCTGAAACATTTGGGGGGGGAGAATAATCCAGTTTCACAGAAGATTATCTAGGGATGTCAGCAGTGCTTTGTGTTTTGTTTCTTGAGTCCATAGTTGGGTTGCATGCATTTAATCTTTGCAAGAACTTAAAAAGACCAATGAACTTTAAAGTGATTGCAGCAGATTAAAAAACAAATGGTATACTTTGGACCTATCTTTTATATTCATTTTAGATTGCAGTTGTTCATTATTAAAGTTCCAAAAATAAAAGTGTTAAATTCAAAAACATTTAATGATAAAAACCTTGTTTTATGCTGGTATTCACATTCCTTTTTCTTTCATTTAGAATCATAATGAAATTGTATTTACATTATAATATAAATAAAAGTTAAAAGAGACATCATGAATCAGAAAGAGGATGAGTGAAATTGTTTGACTATTTGCAGGAGAAAGGGTATATAAATTCAGAGCCTAGACACAGCAATAGTTACAGCAGAATTCCAAGTGCATAGATACTTAAATGAAAACAAGTCAGAATAGATTAACAAAAATGTAAAACATAAAACAAATTAATGGATGAAATTAAAGGTTCTTTCTGTTAAAAGTGGTTCAAGATATCTTAAACAAAACCTAAGCTTTACTACTTAAAATGAAAAATGAAATAGATCATATTTAGTACTTAAACCTAACTAATTAAAAAACTGAAAAAAATAAAATTTGGAAAGTTATATATTAAAATATTTACTGTATACAAGCTTATAAATACATTCTTTAGATAGAATATTAACATGGTAAAAAGCAAATCTAAACATACACATATTCACAGTGTGTGTTTTTTTAGTAATTTTTGGAGAGTTGATGCCAGTGATTTTTCAGAATACTCTTTTTATCCATTTTGAAATTAGTGATTTACTTTAAAAATGTTTATTTTAAAAGTGCTTACAGAATTAAATACTGAGAAATTTCTTGACTTTCCAGCATATCCTCTCCAGCTCCTTTTCTCCTACAGTTTTCCACCAAGCGTAGCACAATTCACTTTACCCCCGTCTGTATGTGTAACCCACAGTGTGGTAACTGTTCAGCTATACCACACACCTTACTTCTGAAGGGAACCCTTGCTGGGTAGTTATGGAATAACTTCGTATAAGTGTTTTCCTAAAATTCTATCCTCTATTCTTCCATTTCTTTTCCTTGACTTGAGCTAAGTAGCTTCCTTTTCCCTCTGTTGAAAGAAAGCTCATGACCATAACCATAGGCCACTCAGTTTGGCCTTGTGCTTTCCAGTGAGTGTTCTTCAGCCTGTTTGGCCTCATACTTGTAGTATAGTATATGTCATAGTTTCCATGTACTGTCTTTGTAAATGATATGTCTTCCTTGGTAGATGCCGAGCCCCAATGGGTAACAACTATACATTATTTATCTCTGTGTCTCCACTGTATTATGTTAGCAAATATTTATGATCTCATAACAGATGGTTGTGAGCCACCATGAGTTGCTGGGAATTGAACTCAGGACCTCTGAAAGAGCAGTTGGTGCTCTTAACCTCTGAGCCATCTCTCCAGCCCCACATTTTTATTTCTTTAATTTGTGTGCACTTTTGTTCATTTGTTTAGTCTAGTCAGAATTATGTTATATAGTATATCCTTCCTTAATATTCTTAAAGTCATTCAACAAGCACTAGCTAAGTATCTGAAATTGGAGGTGCTCTTTATGCACCAAGACTAAAGTAGTAAACAAAATTTTCAAAGGTTCCCGATTTTATAAGCCTTGTGTCTTTTTTTTAAAAATTCAAGACTTATTTTTATTATTTTAATTATGTGTACATTAATGCAAGTGCACACAAAGATCAAAGATGTGATAGCCCCCTGGACCTAGGGTTACAAGCAGTTGTAAGCTACCTGATGTGAGTGCTGGGAATTTAACTCAGGTCCTCAAGAAGAGCTATCAAAATGGGCTCTTAACCGCTGAGCCATTTCTCTAGCCCAAACCTTCTGTCATGGTGGAAGGAGACATGTTTTAAAAAATAAACCAAGAACATTTTCTATAATGATATCTACTAACTTTGGTATATTTTCATCTGTTTATACCCAAATATTTGGATATATACTTGTACATTAAAATCATTTCAATATTAGGACAAAATCAATTAAATTAATATAAACAGTGAATAACAGTACATACTCAAGTATGGTGGTAAATTCTCTAAGGAAAAGTTAACTAGGAGAATAGGGATTGTGTTTGTCAGGAATGGGACTACAGTTGTAAACAGATTGCTTGGTCAAGAAGACTTCATCAAAGTAATAGTTAAATAAAGACCTAAGTTATAGAGTAAGCTGTGTGGTTTCTGAGAACAAAGTGTTAATTTATCGTGAAAGAGTATCAACCAAAAGAGACTTTATTTTAAAATTACTGTCAAGGTATTATTATATAGTAATAAAAGGATCCTATTGTTAAATAACATGTAATAACTTGAGAATATATTCATCATGTAATGTTAAATGGGAAAAGAAATTATGAAATTTAGTCTATCTTAATATCTTAATGTACATGTATATAACCAAATATTTGTATCTAAATAGAAGGAAATACACCAAAATTAGCAAATATTCATTGTGGAAAATGTTCTTGGTTTAATCTTTTTACATTTTTTTATTTCTCAATTTTCTTAATGAAATATATAAAAGACTATCTTGTAAGATACCTAAAATTAATGTTGATACATATTCACTTTCAGGTCCTGCATTAATGGAGTAATGGGTATTGAACTTACCCTCTGTAGAATCAACTGTAAAGCTGAATAAAAACTACATTACATTTTAGTTATGTTTATTGTTAAATAATAAAGCATAGAGAAGGAAAGTCTAACAGGTGTGTTTTCCTTGACAATCCATACTATAGTTCAGCTAAGCAGAGACCAAACCATTCTTACACAGGGGTCAACAAGATGAAATAAACCATTATCAATCTGCATATCTGCTAAAGCATCTGACTGTATATGTCCAGATACTGGAGGGAAGGGGACAGCTTGAGAAGTTCGAGACACTTTTAAAGGTGTCCCTAACTCTCCTTGAGTACCGAATGTCACATGTACAGGGCCAGTTCCGGAAAGCAGCTGTTGGGACCTGTAGTTTGAAGAGGCCACATGATACTAAGAAATAATTTTCAACAAGATAGATCTAATAGACCTAGTTGAGCACTGTTGGCATTAGTTGAGACTGTATAAATTCTATAGCATAGAACTAGGTTTACTCTACCAGTATAGCAGTTTTTTGCTCATTTTGACAAAATGTGAAGCTAACATTCAAAGATGTCAGATTGAGCTGCTAATAAATTAACTTCGTGCCAGACAGAATATATTTTGAAGGAAGTCAAACATTGGACAGCATAACACCCTCATTGTCCATCTCTATGAAGTCTTCTGCAGACAGAAACAGTGATGTCTGGTGTTTATTATTCTTCTCTCATATATTAGCTGGAAATCACAGTTTCCCCTTTCTTTTCCTCCCCAAATCTCCCATCTCCCCTCTCACTCACATCCATCCTCCCTTCATCTCCCCGCATAAAAGAGTAAACCTCCCAGGAACATCAACTAAACAAAGCCTAATATGCTACTATAAGACCAGGCACAAACTATCAAGACTGGATGAGGCAACCCAGTAGGAGGAAAAGGGTCCCATAAGTAGGCAAAAGAAGACCGGGCGTTGGTGTTGCACGCCTTTAGTCCCAGCACTCGGGAGGCAGAGGCAGGCGGATCTCTGTGAGATCGAGGCCAGCCTGGTCTCCAGAGCAAGTGCCAGGATAGGCTCCAAAGCTACACAGAGAAAAACCCTGTCTCAAAAAACCAAAAGAAAAAAAAAAAGTAGGCAAAAGAGTCAGCAACCACCCCTGTTCCCAATGTTAAGAGTCCTGCAAGAGGACCTGAAGAGATGGCTCAGCAGTTAAGAGCACTGACTGTTCTTTCAGAGAACCTGGGTTCAATTCCCAGCACCCACATGGCAGCTCACAACTGTAACTCTAGCGTTCAACACCCTCACACAGACGTACATGCAGGCAAAACACCAATGCACATAAAGTAAAAATAAATAAATCTTAAGAAAAAGAAAAGAAACTTATCTGTTTAAAAAAAAAAAACAGATTTCCACAAGAATAGCAAGCTACTCAGCCATAATATATAACGCAGAGACTAGACTCCTTGATCTCTATAAGCTCCCATGAGTCCCTGTGAATTGATTCTGTGGGCCAGAATCAATTGTTCTTGTGGTTGACACACTTTTTAAAATTAGAAATATTTAGGAGTTTTTACCATATTAAAATGAAAGGAAAAAGAGATAGCAATAATTAGAAGAAACAAACTTGCCATGGGTTAATCTATAGAGAAAGCTCAATCTACCGAAAAACAAACAAAAAAAAATTATGACTTGTCTTTTTCTACATTATGAGTCCTGGGAATCAAATTCAGGTTGTCAGGATTTGGTGGTAAAGGCCTTTATCTGCTGAGCCTTCTTTTTGGCCTCAATGTAATTTTTAAATTTTTCTTTTGCTGTATATTTTTGGGTTTGGGGCATAGAGTATTGTTTTGTAGTCCAGACTGACCTGGAAATCATGACTCTCCTTTCTCAGCCTCCCAGGTAATGAATGAGTTTGCATTATGTACAACCACACCAAGATTGATTTGATTCTTTACAAGTAGAAACCAAATTGTATTTTTCAGAAAACCAGTCTGATTTAAGCCTCTTATGGATGAGGATAGCCAGTATGTATCTAAAGAAGGACGAGCTTAGGAAATAACTGTGCCACATATAAGACTGAAGGACTACAACATTTGTAGAGTTTCGTGTTTACATACAATTAAATAATCTAGAAGACCTATGCACACCTAGACATTTGTTGTAGGATAGGGAAGAATGAGCTGTTAAAAGCAAAGTAAAATAACTCCTTTTTCCCTTGATCCATTGTCGATTCTAAATTAACTAAAAGAAAACCTTCAAAAAAGTGCAGGAAAATGTTCATAGGAATCAAATTCCTATGAAGAAAAAGACAAATGCGTATTTCAGAACACAAATGCCTATTGTATTTGCTAGTGCTTAATTTTTAATTGACTTTTCTGTTTTGAGGAACTGTTGACTCACATGCAGTTTTAAGAAATGGAGAAACCATCCATTTGTACTTTGCCCCTTTTGCTCCAGTGATCACATCTTTCAGTGGTTCATTCAGGTATCACACCCAAGATGTTTTCGTGGTTGGTTCAGGCCAGTGTTCGTATCCACAAGCTCCTGATGGTGCCTATTATAGCTACACCCACTGCGTTCTCACCCCTCACCTCCTTAACTCTTAGTGATCTCTGTTCTGTTCTCCTTTTCTAAATACTCTGCCATTTCAAGAATATAGATCAGATTTTATAGTAATCTTTTAGGACTGACCTTTTTCACTTGGCATAATTCTCTGATTATTTACTTGCCTGTGCTGTTCATTTTATCAATAATTTGTTCCTCTTCATTGCTGAATACTGCAACATGACCTAAATGCACCGTAGTGTGTGTAGCAATTTCCCTGTTAAAGGGTATGTGGTTGATTTTAGTTTGAACTCTTAGAAGTTAGCTACTATGGGCATTCAGATAAAAATTTTTATGTAAATAAGTCTACATTTATTTTGGATAACTTCCCAAGAATGAAGATTCCTGTTCACTTTTGTTTTTTTAAGAGATTGCAAAACATATCCACCAACAGTGTCTAAGTGATCCTGTTTTTTTTTTCTTCCTTGCCAGTAATTGGGGTTGACATTCTTTAGTTTTGGTGTTCTCAGGTGTTTGTAGTGCTATGTCTCCTGGCTTCATTGTACATTAACCTAATGGCTTAATAACTGTGTCTTTTTTATGTGCTCTTTACCATGTGTATGTATATATGTATATACATTTCTTTATCTTTTGCATGTGTTTTTGTTAGTTCACTTTACTGATGTGTTTTATATATATTCTAAGTATACATTTATATGTTTATACATTTAGTCTTAGTCCAAATATAATCAGATTACTACTATGGAATGTTTTTCTTATCCTGAAGCTTGTCTTCTATAAATTGACTTTTAGATTGTAGTTTCAGAGTAGTTTTAGATTTGTAGCAATGCTGCACAGAGCACAGAGATTGCCTACATTCTTGCTGTTGCCTAGCATATATAAAGCTGCCTCTATTATCAACATCCTATACCAGTGATAGATTTATTCAGATTTTTGAAGCTACTTCAACACATTATCCCCCACAATGCATATTCGAATAGTCTTCACTTTTGATAGTGTATATTAAACATGAGGACATGTACCCATGATTACATCATGAAGAGTAACTTCACCACCCTAAACATCCTCTGTGCCCTGCCTGTATATCTCTAGTTCTTCCCAAACTTTGACAACCACTGATCTTTTACTGTTTTCATAAGGTTACCTTTGCAGATTGTTGGTGGGCGTGGCCGTATAATATGTGCTGGATTCACATTGGCTTGCTTCACTTACTGATGTACATTGAGTAGTGTCCCTCCACATCTTTTTTGTGGTTTATACAGCGCATTCCTTTTTAGTGCTTAATAATATTCTGTTGATTGATTATTTCCCCATGGTTTATTTATTCATTCACCAGCAGAGTGGCATTTTTATTGCTTTTAATTTGGGGCTATTATGAATCAAGCTGCTATAAACACATGTGTAGGGTTTTGTGTAAACACATGTTTTCACCTCTTTTGGATAAATGCCAGGGAGTGCAATTGCTGGAACATATGTTAAGAATATGCTTCATTTTGAAAGAAACTTTTCTTTGAAGAGGCTCTCCCAGCTTATGTTCTCACTAGCTATAAAAGCTTGTTGTGTGTCATTACAGATTTGATGTTGCCAGGGTTTGGATTTTGGACATTCTAATGCAAAGCAGTATCTTACTGTGTTTCAGCCTGCATTTCTCTAATAATTAATGTGTGTGGGGTGTCTATTCACTGTTTACCATCTGTATATTTTCTTTGCTGATGTTGGTATGTAGTTCTGTTTTTCTTTTCTTTTTGAAAGTCAGGTTCTTGTATTCTTAATGATGAGTTGTAAGCCTATATATAGCTTTTGAAAAAATAAAAATTTTAAAACCTGGTCTTACAATGCATTTCTAGCTATCCTGAAACTCCCAGACATACGCCTATCTCTCTAATAACAGTTTTTCTTAGGTACATCTTCTACAAATTTTGTAACCTAGTTTTTGTCACCTACATCTTTTGTCTTTTCACTCTCTTGACTGTGTCTTTCACAGAAGTTTTTCATTTTAATAAAGTCCAGCTCATCAGTTCTTACTTTCGTAAATTATGCCTTTGATTTTACATCAGAAAAGTTACACCACATTCAGTATAAGCTCTGTATGAGCACTCAAGCTCAAAAGATGTTCTCTTTTGCTAGCATCTATAAAATACTTTTCATTTATATTTATTTCTGTAATCCATTTTGAAGGAGTTTTTGTTGGGGGTACAATGTTTATGTCTACTTACCGCTTTCTGCATGTAGCTGTCCAGTTAGTTGATCCATAGCCATTTATACACTTTTTCATTATATTGCTTTTGTTGAAGATCAGTGAACATGCTTGGTTACGTTTACTAGTGAACTCACCTAGATTTATTGCTTTCTGCTTTGGAAGGCTATTAGTTACTTATTTCATTTCTTTAGTGGACCCAGGCCTATTTAGACTTTATTTCCTAATTTTGACAGATTTTGTTGACCAAGAAATTTTATGTATTTGATCAAATTTGGTAGCATAGAGTTGTGCAGAAATTTTCTTTATTGATCTTTCAGTGGTCGTAGTTTCAACTTTTTCATTTCTGAGATTAGTAATTTTTTAAACTATTTTGTGTTACTTTTCTCACTGCTGTGTAAGATATCTCTCTCTCTCTTTCCTTTTTCTGTTTTATGTGTGTACGTATGTATACATGTTTGCATGTGTGCAGAGTCCAGACTCCTGTGTGTGGATGCTTCCATAAATATGTACACATTCATGTGGAGGTCTGAGATTGATGTCCTGAGTCATTCTTGATCACTCTTCTACCGTATTTATTGAGACAAGGACAAAAACAAATTCAGACCTTATCTGTGGCTAGTCTTGCTCTAGCTAGATCTTACTCCTGTGCTGCCCAGGCTCCTGTTTACTTGGCTAGAATTACGGGTGAACCATCATGCCCACCAGCATTTGTTTTGTTCGCTCCTCACCTTTCCCCTGAGCCTTCTGATACCTGACTTTTTGAGCATTTTAAGAAGAATTTATTTGGGTTCATTGTTTTAAGAAATCTCAGTTCACCATGGCAAGGAAAGTGTGGTGTCAGGAGTGGCTGTGTTCACCTTAGTAGAAATATAAGTTTTATGTCACTCTATCCTTGCAACAAGAAACAAAATGGGATGGGGACCCTGAAGAGCTCTCCTCCAGTAGCCTTTCTCTGCCAGCCATACCCCTACCCCAAAAGGTTCCACAGCCTCCCAGCAGGGTACCACTAGCTGGGAGTCAGTGTTCAAATCATGAATGAGCCTGTCCAAGCCAGTTTACATTCACACAATTAACCACCTTATTTTGTAAGGTGGAAGCTTAGGTTATTGATTTTGAATCTTCTTTTTAAATACATATGCTATGGAATAATTTCTGTTTAAGCACTGCTTTTGTTGCTTCCCACAGGTTTTGATGGATTGTGTTTTTATTCACAGTATTCAAAGTATTTTAAGATTTCTATTGGAGATATAGAGATGTATCAGGTTTAAGAACATTCGTTGCACCTGGGCGTTGGTGGCACACACCTTTAATCCCAGCACTTGGGAGGCAGAGGCAGGTGGATCTCTGTGAGTTCGAGGCCAGCCTGGTCTCCAGAGCCAGTGCCAGGATAGGCTCCAAAGCTACACAGAGAAACCCTGTCTCGAAAAAAAACCAAAAAAAAAAAAAAAAGAACATTTGTTGCTCTTATAAAGGACTTGGGTTTGATTCCCATCACCTTTTGGACTTCTGTATATATATAGTCAAATAATATATAAAATATATATATATATATATAGTGTCAAAGGTTTTTACACACACACACACACACACACACACACACACACACACACACACAACTACCTACCTACCTACCTATCTACCTGCAGGCCAGAAAAGGGTATCAGATCCGATCCTGTTCAAGATGGTTGTGAGCCACCATGTGGTTACTAGGAACTGAACTCAGGACTTCTAGAAGAGCAGCCAGTGCTCTTAAACCCTGGGCCATCTCTCCAGCCCCCAAGAGCTCTTTTTTTTTTTTTTTTTAACTCATATGTTGTTTACAAATCTTTTGTTTTATCTCTGCTTATTTGGGATTTTCCAGCTATCTTTATATTTTTATTCATAGTTTATGCCATTGTAAAATAAGAGAAATTTTGTTAAGACATTCCTCTCATAGCCCAGAATGTAGTGTATCTTAGTGAATGTTCTTTGGATGTCTTGACAGTTGTTGGATTAAATACCCTGCAGGTATCCATTATAGGTGATTGATAGTATTAGAGTCAAGTGTGTACTAAACTGATTTTGTGCCAGCTAGCTCTGCCAGTTTCTGGTAGAGGGATGTTGACATCTCCAGCTGTAATAGTGGATTTTTTTCTCCTTGTTAGTTTTTTGTTGTTGTTTTGTTTTTTGTTTTTTGAGACGGGGTTTTTCTGTGGCTTTGTAGGCTGTCCTGGAACTAGCTCTTGTAGACCAGGCTGGTCTCGAATTCAAGGAGAACCGCCTGCCTCTGCCTCTCAAGTGCTGGGACTAAACGTGTGCACCACCACCTCCCGGCTCTTGTTAGTTTTTTTGTTTTTGTTTTTGTTTTTTCTTACAGAGTTTAACTGTAATGTTTGACTTACTCACCTTATGGGGTGATACGTCTTTTTGGAAAATTCAGACCTTTATCATGTAATGCTACTCCATCTCTGATAGTCTTTCCTGCTTCCAAATCTTCTCTATCCCACACTGTTACAGTCTTTTCTTATTCCTGAAAAATGTGTTATTGAGATATCCACCAGATGGCTGAAACTCGGGTCCCAAACCACATTACTCATTGTTTTATCATAGACTTACATACCTATGAGTAAGTTCAGTTCGTAAGCTGCAAACAATTAGCAATTTGGACTAATATTAAAATACAAAACTTACAAATTACTTCTGAAAGTAGGTGATTACAGATAACTGAGACCTCAGGAAAGAAAATAGGAAATAAGGTGAGGTTTTGTTTGTTTTGTTTTATTTTTTGGCAGTGCTTGAATCTTGTTTTGTTGTTGTTGTGTTTTGTGTTTTTTTGTTTTGTTTTGTTTTTTGCTCATAATATTTTTTTAAAACTAGTCTGTTTGGACCACCAGCATTTACAGTGATTATTGAGCATATTTCTCACTCTTCATTGCCTTTGTTCTGATCTGTCATTCTATTTCTTCCCTTTTGGATTTCCATTGAGTATTTCCTATGATTCCATTTTTATCTCCTTTGTTAGCTAATTATATATACTTCCCTTCTAACCATTTTCTTACTATTTGCTCCAAAATCTTCAGTACATATACATAACTAATCTGACCCTACTTTCAAAACACTACTGCTGCACAGATACTGGTGAGTGCCTTAAACAGCAAAGTCATACGAATTTTTGCTTGTAGTCCTTGTTTTATTACCCAACTTATACAGAAGCAGGGAGAAGGAATGTGTAAGTAAACATATGCATAAGGAATATATTATTTATTATTGCTATTTTGAATAAGCTAATGTGTTGAATCTGCTAAAAGTGAAGAATTTACCCATCACATTTCTCTGCTCTGATGGACTTGAATTCTGTCCTTTGCCAGACTTCTATTCATTTCCTTTAACATTCATATTTATTTGTGTAGGGTTGGTTGGTTGGTTGGTTGGTTGGTTGGTTTTGGTTTTTCAAGACAGAGTTTCTCAGTGTAGCCCTGACTGTCCTGGAACTCCTTTTTTAGACCAGGCTGGCTTTGAACTCAGAGATTCACATATCTCTGCCTCTCAAGTGCTGGGATTAAAGGCATGAACCACCACACATGACTCATTTTTATTTTTTATTTGTGTGTTTGTCCATCATATGTGTTGTTGTTTGTTTTTTACTTTCACTCTTTCTTCTTTGGCTCTTTTGGAGGGCCCACCACCCAGCCCCCAAATAAATTACACACTGAGGCTCATTCTCAATTACAAATGATCGGCCTTAGCTTGGCTCATTTCTAGCCAGCTTTTTTAATTTACATTATCCCATTTACCTTTTGCCTCTGGGCTTTTTTCCTTTTCTTCTGTAATCTTACTTTCACTCTTCCTTGGTGACTGGCTGTGTGGCTAAGTGGCTGGCCCCTTCTTTTCTTGTTTCTTGATCTCTCTTGTTTCCCATCCCTCTTTTTCTCCTATTTATTCTCTTTGCTGCCAGCCCTTCTATCCATTCTCCTGCCTTGCTGTTGGCCATTAAGCTCTTTACTGGATCAATCAGTTGTTTTAGAAAGGCAAAGCAACACAGCTTCACAGAGTTAAACAAATGCAATGTAAAACAATGCAGCACACCTTTGCATCATTAAAACAAATGTTCCACAGCATGAACAAATATAACAAATCTTAAAATAATATTCCACAACACATATGTGCCCACAGATGCCCAAAAAAGATGTCAGACCCTTGAAGTTGGACTTACAGGCATTTGTGAATTTCCTGGTGTGTGTGTGTCGAGAACAGAACTCGGGAGCTCTAAAATTTTGTAGCAAGCACTCTTCATTGCTGAGCCATCTCTGCAGCCCTTCCTTTAACATTTCTTGCAAAGCAGAACTACTGTCCACAAACTCCCTCCGGTTTGGTGAGAAGATATTCCACTTTCAGTTTTGAAGGTTTGTTTTTTCAGGTTAGTGTTACAGATTGGAGGGTTTTTTCCTCTCGACACTTTAATATTTCTTCTATATTCTGAACTTGATTCTGTGATGTTGTGTGTGTAGTTGAATATAATTCTCAACTTTCTCCTGTGTAAGTAAAGTATGTTTTCCTCCCTTTGCCTCTACTTCTGTCAGGATCCTCCCCCCTTCTTTCTGACCACTGAAGTCTGAGAGTCTCGTGGTTGTATTTGTGAGGAGAGTCACTGGTGTCTCTTGTTCATTTGAAGATTTTTTTCCTCTCTCTCAGTATTCCTGGGCTTCCTGGATCTCTGGTTTAGTAGTATTTGACATTAATTTGGGGGAATTTCTTTGTCATTATGATTTCAAAGATACCTCCTATTTCTCTCTTTCCCACCTTTCTAGGCTTAAGCAGATGTTAGGGGTTTGTTTGTTTTTAGTTATCTCACAGTTCTTCGTATTTTTTACTTTTGTCAGGTTCTTTTTCCCCTGTTTTTCAGCTTTGATGGTTTTTTCATTGAGATACTCCGGGCTTAGATTCATTCTTCAAATTTCGTTGGTCTACAGTAAACCTGTTACAGTGGAAATATTTGGTGTCTATTGTAGTGCTTTTGCTCTCTAGCTTTTCTTCTTAAGATCCTACAGTATTCATCTGTTGCTTACATTGTCCATCAGTCCTTATAAAGACACACTTCAGCATCTTAATCACTGCCATCTGATTTTCAGAATCTGATCCAGCGTGCTTGTCCTATCACAGTTTGATTCCGATGTTTGTAGTGGTCTTGGAACCAGATTTTTGCCACTTTTATTTCTGTGCTGGGTAGAAGGAACTGCTGTGAATGGGCCTTCAGCACTGCAGTAATAGGTGTTAGGTAGGAGAGGCATTGTAGTGTCCTGTAAGTCAGTTTCACTCTTTTAATGAGCCTATCCTGCTGGACTATAAGTTTCAAAAGTGTTTCTCATTCCTTTCTTTGAGACAGACTATGTAGAAGAGTCCAGAGTTAGTCCCTTTATCAGGTTCATTCATCTCAAGTAATGCCCCAGTGGGTTAACTAGGTTTTGTTTTGTTTTGTTTTGAGGGTAGAACTAGTTAAGAAACAAAAAGTCCTTTGGTATCTTTCAAAATAGTCCTTTTCCCCCTCCTCCTCCCTGAGTTACAAGGGAATTTTTCTCTAGTATTCACTGAGGCAACTTGGTTGAAGGCCATATGGTAACTCAGGAAGTGTGGCTGGCCTCCCATTACAAGGCTGTCCTGTAGTTTGTATCTGTCAACCTTTCTACACCGAGCCTGCAACAATCCATTAATCATAGTTCAAGTTCCCTACTGAGGTTCTGGACCTCCAGAGGTTTGTGTTGTTAATTCTTTGTCAGTCACTCAAGTTCAAGAAGATTGGGATCTATCATATGACTTCACCCTGATAGATCTAAGAGGAGATGCCGGTTTTTTGACTTTTTTTTTCTTGTTGGAAAACTAAGTGATAACTTTTTTATTTTTTTTATATGATGAACCAGAAATCTGAAGTCTTGGTTTGTTTTTAATTCTCTTAACAGAGCCCTTTATCAGTTTTTCCTTTTATAGTGACTTGATGTCAAATCTAAGAACTGCCTGGCTCTAGATCTGATTTTTTCCCATATTTACCCCTCAAAGGTTTTACAGTTTTGTTTTTGATTTGTCTGTGATCTATTTTGAGTTAATTTGTAAAATAAGACATGAGATACAGCTTGAAGTTCATTTTAAAATCTATTCTAATTATAATGAAATAATACAACAAAATTTGCCATCCTAACTGTAGCATGAATAATAAAAACCCAGAGACAGATATTGGCGTTCAAGCTGAAGATCAGAAAAGCAAAGCAGCCAAGCTATTAGAGAGTTTTTACCTCTACCAAGACTAAGACTGAATTGGGGGGTGGGGGCATGACTGCAAACTGCAATGCTCTCCACCAAACCTCAGCTGCTCTCCGACTATACTGAGTCCTACCTTATATTCTTTTCTGAAGTGCTGGGATTAAAGGCATGTCATCCCAACTGCTGGGATCAAAGGTATGAGCTCTGTTTCTCTTTTAGACTGATTCACTCTCATGTAGTCCAGGGTGCCCTTGAACTCACAGAGATCCATCTGTCTCTGTCTCCCGAATGCTGGGATTAACAGTGTGGCCACCAATACCTGTCCTCTATGGCTAACTAGTGACTTAGGTGTGTGGCTAACTAGTGGCTAGCTCTGCACTCTGATCTTCAGGCGAGCTTTATTTGTTAGATTACAAGCAAAATATCACTACACCTAACCATTTTTAAGAGTATAATTAAGCCAGGCGGTGGTGGCACACATCTTTCATCACTCAGAAGGCAGAGGCAGGCGAATCTCTGTTAGTTCAAGGCTAGCCTAGTCTACAGAGCGAGTTCCAGGACAGGCTCCAAAGCTACACAGAGAAACTCTGACTGGAAAACAGAGAGAAGAGAGAGGAGAGAGAGAGAGAGAGAGAGAGAGAGAGAGAGAGAGAGAGAGAGAGAGAGTGTGTGTGTGTGTGTGTGTGTGTGTGTGTGTGTGTGTGTGTGTTTAAAGCTGGCCAGCCTGAACTATGCAGTGAGTTTCATACCAGCCAGGGCTACAAAGTGAGACACTATCTCAAAACAAAAAGCACTCTCGTCCCACTGCCTTCTAATCCTTATTGCCCACAATTAATTTTCCTCTGAGTTTGATTGCACTTAGTAGAAAGTAGAATTATAAGGTTTTTGGTCTTCAGTGAGTAGTGTGTTTCAAACTCAGCCTGCTGCCAGGTTCATGTGTTTGTAGCATGTATCAGAATGTCTTGCTTTTTAAGGCTGAATACTCTGTGAATATTTCTTATTTTGTGTTCATTTACTTATCCATTGGTAAATATTAAGATTGCATTTCATATTTTATGTCCATTTATTTACCCATTGGTAGATATTAAGGTTGCTTTTACTGTTTCTCTTAAGAGTAATATTTTCTGCACATGAATATACAGTTATCTGTTTGAGCCCTTGTGTCAATTGCTACGGAGATGTGTCTTATTTAGGGTTTCTATTGAACCCTAAAGAGACACCATGACCACAGCAAGTATTATAAAGGAAAACATTTAATGGGTGGCTTACAGTTTCAGAGGTTTAGTCCATTATTGCCATCATGATGGCAGCACCCAGGGAGACATGGTGCTGGAGAAGGAGCTGAGAGTTTTACATCTTAATATGCAGGCAACAGGAAGTAGTTGATCTGTCTCTCTGGGCATGACTTGAGCATATATGATAAGACCTCAAATCCTGCCTCCACAGGCCACAACTACTAGAACAAAGCCATACCTCCTAATAGTGCCACTCCTTTTGAGGGCTGTTTTCTTTCAAACCACCACATTCCACTCCTTGGATCCCAAAGACTTGTAGCCAAATCATAATGCACATATACATTCAGCCCCATAGTCTCATCTAACTGTCTCAAACTATTCAAAAGTTCAAAGTCTCTTCTGAGATTCATACAATCTCTTCATTGAATCCCCAGTAAAAATCAAAAGAATTTACAACATATAATGGCCCAGGATAAACATTACCATTTAGGGAAGGGAGCATAGTAAGGAAATACTGAACCAAAGCAAGACCTAAAAACTGATAGGGCAAGCTCCAAACTCTGCATCTCAGAGTCTGGTGTCAAGACACTCTTCAAATCTCCAACTCCTTTCAGCTTTGTTGACTGAAACACACTTCTCTCTCTTGGTCTGGTTCCACTCCCTGTTAGCAGGGCTCCTCAGTAGGTATCCCACGGCTCTGGGATCGAAAACATCTTGGGGTCTTCATGGCAATCCAGGCTTCAACTTCACAGCTTCATGAAATGGCCTCACTAGGACTCCATACAGGAACACCCCTGACACATGCCTGACTTCAGCATCTTTTCTTAGGTGTGGAGGCAAATTCCATAGCTCCTTCTATCCTTGACTCTAAAGCTAGAACCATGTGACCAAAGCTGCCAAGTTCTGCTGCTTGTTGGAGCTGGAACATGGCCCCCTCATTCAATTATATCTAAAGCTTTCTGTTTTCCATGGTTTCCTTCACTGCCTAAGCTTGGCTGTTCTGGAATTTTCTCTGTAGACCAGTTTGGCCTCAAACTCAAGAGATCATCAGTCTCTGCCTTCCCAGTGCTGGTATTAGGATTAAAGACATGCATCACCACACCCAGCTCTAAGCTTTTCTTTAATTCCTTTTTACAAATTTGAAAGTTAGCTGGGTGGAATCTTGCCCTGAGGTTACCACTCCCTTCATTCCATTTCTTAATCTGTTTATCTCCTTGAACACAGGATTTAGCTTTATTCCAATTCCTGGTGCCCCTTTTCTCAATCTATACATTTTGTATTTTTATTTGCTCACCTTGCTCCTTTTCCTTGTAAGTTTTCTCCAGAGTTAACACTAATAACCTCACAACAGAGTCTGTATTAGGCTGTTTTGATATTCCTTCTGCCAACGAAATTAATTCAGAACTCTTTAGCCTCAAGCAGATTCTTGGGACATGGGCAAAAGGTAGTCACATTCTTCACCAAAATATCACAAGAACAATCTCTAGGCAACATACTAACATTCTTCTCTGAAACCACTTGAGCCAGCCCCTCACAATTTGAATCATCTTCATCACCACTGTCTTCCTACTGGTATGGCCCATAAAGCAGTACTTATAGCATTCCACTGCTTTCCTAACCCAAGTACCAGTGTCCAAATTCCTCCATTCAAAAGCATGATCAGGCCTATTACAGCAATACCCGAGTCCCTGGTACCAACTTCGATCTGAGGGTTTCTATTGCTGTAAAGAGACATGAGGACCACAGCGACTCTTATAAAGGAAAATACTCAATGGGGTGGCTTACAGTTTCAGAGGTTCAGTTAGTTATCATGGTGAGACATGGCAGCACACAGGCAGACATCGTGCTGGAGAAGGAGCTAGAGTTTTACATGTTGATACGCAGACAACAGGAAGTAGTTTGCCTCACTGGGATGGCTTAAGTATACACGAGACCTCAAAGCTCACCTCCACAGTTACATACTTCCTCCAACAAAGACATACCTACTCCAACAATGCCACATCTTCTAATAGTTTCACTCCCTTTGGGGACCATTTTCTTTCAAACCATCATTGTATCTTGTCTATTAGTGTATGGTCACTTATGTTTTATATTTTGAGGATTCCTATATTGCTTCCTGTATTGTTGCACTATTTTATTTTCCCCACCAGCTTTGCACAGGGCTCCATCTTCCACACCTCTTCACACTTATAAATATTCTGGTTTTGGTTTGTATTTTAGTAGTAGCCTTCGTAACAAGTATGAGGTACTCTCTGCATTGTGCGGATGTCCAGTTGTCACAATATCATTTATTTATAAAAGCTCTCTTTCCTCTATTTAATTGCATATGCAACTTTGTCAGAAATAACTTGAGCATCGTTGAATGGATTTATTTCCTTGTGGTGGTTTGAAAGAAAATGGCCCCCAAAAGGAGTGGCACTGTTAGGAGGTGTGACCTTCTTTGAGTAGGTGTGCTCTTGTAGGAGGAAGTGTGACACTGTGGGCTGGCTTTGAGTTCTCATATTTGCTCAAGCCACAGCTAGTGTCTAAGACCTTCCTGTTGCCAGCAAAATGAAGCACTCTCAGCACCATGTCTGCCTGCATACTGTCATGTCTCAACATGATGATAATGAACTGAACCTCTGAACTGTAACCAAGCCACCCCAATTAAAAGCTCTCCTTTTTAAGAGTTGCTGTGGTCATGGTGTCTCTTCACAGCAATAGCAACCCTAACTAAGACACTTGTTTTCTGTCCTGTTTTGTTGATATGTATTTCTGTCACCTGTCAAAAGTACTGTGGTAATAATAGCTTTATAAATGAACTTGAAAGTTTCCCCTCATCTTCTATATTCTGAAGGAAAAGCGTAGAATTGGTGCTAGTTTATAGACATTTGGTAGCATTTTTTAGTGAAAATATCTGGGTATTTACATTAAATTTTGATGTTTTAGTTATTGAGCTTATGTCAATAATGAATAATACAATAGATCACAAATCCAGAGAAGAGAGTTGAAATACAGGTTTAAGATTAGTATATGAGGGGTTGGGGGCAGGGAAGGGAGAGGAAACTGGGATTGACATGTAAAAGAAACTTGTTTCTAATAATAATATTAAAAATCTATTAAAAAAAGAGATTAGTATATGAAACCAGGTTTTGGTGGCGCACGCCTTTAATCCCAGCACTCTGTGAGTTGGAGACCAGCCTGGTCTACAAAGTGAGTGCCAGGACAAGGCTCCAAAGCAATACAGAGAAACCCTGTCTCAAAAAACAAACAAACAAACAAACAAACAAAGATTAGTATATGAAACAAATAGGCATTCTCTAGTGTCCATTTGCTTGTAGCTTCATTGTATGTTCTCTGTTCTTTGATCATATTTAAAAACCATTTCATCATGTCTTAAGGTTTCTGTTGCTGTGAAGAGATACCATGACCACAACAACACTTATAAAGGAAAATAAAACCGTTCAGAGGTTTAGTCCACTATCTATATGGTGTGAAGCATGGTGTCATGCAGGCAGACATGGTGCTGGAGAAGGAGCTGAGAATTGTACATCTGGATCTGCAGGCAGCAGAAAGATAAAGCCACACTGGGTGTGGCTTGAACATCTAAGACCTCAAAGCCCGCCCCCAGTTACACTCTTCTTCCAGCAAAGCCATACCTTCTATTAGTGCCAATCCCTATGGGCCTACAGGGGCCATATTTACTCACACCACCACATATCTAGAATTAGGATTTTGGAAGATCAGAGAACATCTTTTGGAATATGTTTTCGACACACACTGTCTACAAACCTTAGGAAAAATCCTCCTTAGGGGGAAATACCTGACTTAATTAGCCCTCTAATAGGCATTTCAGTCCTCTTCTAGAAAATGTTTTACATGTTTTTGTATATATTACTTATTTGCTTTGATTAGTTTTTATGCTTTTGCTATGATGCTCACAGTGTTCTTAAGCTTCCCCAGTCTCCAGTATGGTGAGGTTTTGATCATCATTTATAGTTGATTTCATAAAGTTCTTTTTTTCTGGTTTTCAGGAACATAAAAAAGTAAAATGATTATTTGAAGTAAATTTTTAATTAAATTTGCCCTATATTCCACAGCCATTTTTTTGAATGTAGATATGATATGGATAGTATAGCTCTGTAGATGGATCATTATATCTTTTGTTCTGAAGGCTTTTTACCTTGGGGAAATCTGCCCCTTCCTCTCCCTCAGCATGGGTGTGTAACTTTTGGCCTATGAATTGAAGGTGGGGTATTAATGAGTTCACGAGATCCAAGATAAATGATAAATGGGTGTTTTATTGGGGAACAACTTACACAGGTAATAGTAAAGAACCACCACAGTGTTCCTACCCCGGAAGATGCAGTCTCTGCCCTTCTGATGGGAGCCACAACTCAAGAGAGTGCCTTGCCCCATGCTTCTCTACCTTGTGCTTCCTGTCAAGTCCTTACGTGAAGCCACACCCAAAGGGCTGTGGCCACTAACAAAATCACTGGCAAGGCGAGATGTTACTACAATGAATAAATGATTTTTGTCCCACAATTCTCTCTGAAATAGCCCAAGGAGAAATTGCATTTCTTCATAGAATCATGCTATAGGCACAGGGAGAAAAATGAATGAAAGATATGGCCCTTGCTATCTATCTATCTATCTATATATATATATATATATATATATATATATAGATATATGTATATATATATCACTAATAAATTTCCTTTGGTAGCTATTCTGTTTTTGCAGTGCTGCCAATGGAACAGATAGTTAATGGTTTGAACAATGAGACTAGTTCTTTGATCTACATAGATAGCATTCTACTTTATGAATTGAAATAAAAAAGGTCAGGCTTTCCATCTTTGTAGGAGAGAATTCTAATTTTAACTATCAGTGATTTTCTTAATTTTACCTTTGATTATGAGAAAAATATTGTAGTTCTTGTATTTAAAGTGGATGGCAGTTAGATGTTGAAATTGATGACTTTGTTTTCTAGACAGAATATTCAGATACTGAATACTTGACTACCATAATAATTTCTAGTGGAGTTTTCTCCCGTAAGTCTCCCTAAATATCATTGTGATTACAGTGTTCAGAAGTGCTCTTGTATTACTTTACATGACATGTGAGAATAGTCTATAATCAGCAGGACATCAAGCTTTGTTGCCTGATTGTGCCACCACAGAGAAAATTCATCTTCACCTCAGTCTTCACAGCATTCCCATTCTTATTTCTTTCTCTTACAGTCTCAATTAACTATCTAATGAATGATAGTGTTTGATGCTTTTCAGCTAAAAAGACTTATCCATCACATGTCACTTTGTTGGTCATACTAAAGGTATAATTTGTCTTAGTGTCTATGTTTGCTTGTTTCTGTTCAAAGATTTACCTTATTTCTGACCCAGCTTTCTAATAAAGCAACATAAGATACTAATCTGTGTGGCTATTTGACTATTGTCCTCACTCTGTAGCAGAGGATAGAGTTCGTGCTCTTCTGGGTTATCCATTAACATCCCACCCCACGTTTTAGTTTGTTTTCAGATGCTACATACATTATAAAATTTAAGCAGTAAGTAAAAGTACAAGAAGCCTTTTAGACATGTTAAAGATGTTGAAACCTCAAAAATCTCATCTTTTAAGAAAAAGCTGTTTATACGTTTTTACCTTATGGTTCATTCCATGATTTTTATGGTGAATATTCATGTATGTATTCTGTGCACACAGTAAATTTTCCTGTGTTTGGAACCTGTAGTTAGCTCTGCAGGATCAACACTAAAGTCAGCTCAGCAAAGAGTCAGTATCTTGGGGTATAGCCAGATTCTCCTTCCAGCTTACTCATTGGAATACATAATGGGTTTGTGGAAAAGGAAATTCCAAAACATGAGACGAGGGCACAAAATGTTCTTGATTAAATCCTAATAGAGGCATGATTATCAGTTGTAACAGTAGCAAATGAAAATAAATATGTGACTTTGCACAAGTCATTTTTGCTTTTAAATGAATATATTATATGCATTTATTATGTGTATGTAAGGACACACAGGTGCCATAACATTCATGTCAGAGGACAAGTCACCAGAATCCATTTTTTCCTTTCACTGTTGCTTGCCAGGATCGAACTCAGGTCATAATAGCTGTCTCATCAGCCCCATTCAATTGTTTTGAGTCTCTTTCAGTATCTGAAAATGAAGAGATTAAACTAGATTTAGTTTCACATGGTGTTTTATTTGATTAAAAATTATTTTATCAAACATTCAATAAAATGTTTAAAAGTTGTACTCAATCTAAGTGTTCTTTTTTCTTACATTAAATGATATCACTTGGCATTTAATAAGAATCTATTGCATATTTGTAACATAACTTTTATTATGTCATCTTGTTTAATCTTCATGAGAAACTCAGGTTCATGTAAGGAAAATATATATAGGGTCTCAGACAGGTGTTCTTGAGGGACACTGAAACTGATTGTTCTGTATGGAAGTTTATTAAGAGAGCTATTAGTGCCAGGAACAGATAGACAGCAACATGGCAGGGGCTCTGAAGAGAAGAAATTATGGCCCCCATTGCTCCAGTGGGCACCCTTACACCTTTCTGAGGATAGGAATGATTTTACAGCACAAGCCTGCAGCCAGGCTCTCTGATTCCCATGCAGAAGTCAGGGAAGGGATTAGAAGCAGGACATGTGGCCACCAGTGTCCCCTTTAATGTAAACTCAATTCCCAGGTGAAAGATCCTGGCACCTGAAGTCTGTTAGCTACAGATTCGTGGTCTCTCAGAAGAAGTCTGTCAGTATCTGTCAGAGGAGATGGGCTGCTGCAGCTATTGGATCCTGAACAATACCTGGATTCCAATGTTACATTCTTAAATAGTTAGAGAATCAGAATTCTTTGTTCAAAGTCCATGATTTATTTCTTTTCATTCCTTTGTTATTGTTGTTGTCCTAGGTAGGGTAGGGTTACTATAGCTAGGATGAAACACCATGACCAAAAGCAACTTGGGTGAATGGGCAGTTATTTGGCTTAAGCTTTCACCATTTATCATCAAAGGAAGTCAGGACAGGAACTCAAACAGGGCAGGAACCTAGAAGCAGGAGGTGATGCAGAGGCCATGGGAGAGTGCTGTTTACTGGCTTGCTCCCAAAGCTTACTTGGCTTTTTTTTTTGTTTTATTTTGTTTTTGTTTTTGCTTTTAGCTTTTGGCTTTTTAGTTTTTTGAGATAGGGTTTCTCTGTATAGCCTTGGCTGTCCAGGAACTTGAATAGAACAGGCTGGCTTTGAACTCACAGAGATCCACCTGCCTCTCTCCTTCAAGTGGTAGAACTAAAGGTATGCATTACCACTACCTGGCTTTCAGTCTGATTTCTTACAGAATCCTGGGTGGCATCACTTACAATTGGCTGGACCTTACCCCATAAATCACTAATTAATAAAATGTTCTCCAAACGTTCATATAGTCGAGTCTTATGGTACCATTTTCTCAATCAAGGTTTTTTTTTCCTCAATTCTCTCCTTTCAGACAAGTATAGCTTGTGTCAAGTTGACATAAAACTAGCCAGCACAGTTGCTGTATGTGTTACGGTTTTGCTAGGTAAATTTAGTTGAAGATTACTTTTTGACTCCAAGAAGTGTGGTACATAAGAATATGTGAATAAGCTTTCCAACTTGGGCCCAGCAGAATGGCTCCCGCAAAGAAGGGTGGCAAGAAGAAGGGCTGTTCAGCCATCAGTGAGGTGGTTACCTGAGAATACACCATCAACATTCACAAGCACATCCATGGCATGGGCTTCAAGAAGCGTGCTCCTTGGACACTCAAAGAAATCCAGAAATTTGACATGAAGGAGATGGGGACTCCAGATGTGCACATTTATACCAGACTCAATAAAGCCATCTGGGCCAAAGGAATAAGGAATGTTCCATACTGTATCCACGTACATTTGATCAGAAAACATAACAAGGATGAAGACTCACCAAACAAGCTGTATACATTGGTAACCTACATGCCTGTTACCACATTGAAAAATCTACAGTCAGTCAATGTGGATGAGAACTAACCTGCTGAATGTCAAATAAAATTGGAGAACTGACAAAAAAAAAAAAAAGACTATATGAATTAACAAGCAGAACAAGTGTATTATGATTAATTTAGCTGTATGTGGGTATCTATTGATACTTTGAACTATTGTCATTGACTTGAAATTCTGTTTGCGTTGAAAGAAATGAGTGAAACTCTCAGATTGAGACTACACACACACACACACACACACACACACACACACACACACACACACACAAATTTTTCCCTGGGACTGCAATTACAGATAATTGTGAGCCACCATATGGGTCCTGGGAATTGAACTCAGGTCTTCTGGAAGAGTAGCCAGTGGTCTGAAGTGGTTTTGGTGTTTACATTCCCCCTAGAAATGTATGAGTGTTGAATGTTCCACATCCTTACTTTTCAAATTTGGGGGGGGGGAGACTATGGAGAACATGTATGCCATATTTGTGAGCATGCCCATATAGGCCAAAGAGGGTTTCAGATTCCTTGGAGCTGAAGTTACTGGCAGTAGTAAACTACTCAGTATGGGTTCTAGGAACCAAACTCAGGCCTCTGTAAGAACAGTAAGCATTCTTAACAGCTAAACTATCTCTAGCCTTAGATAGGAGTTCTCAAAACAACATATGTCATAAAGAGAAAGTTAATACATTGGGTTAAAAATTTTTATTTGACCATCCATGGGTGCTACTAGCTAGCAAAGTCAACTGTATATGATGTGTTGGTGTCTAGGATATGTAAAGTCTTGTGTCGTTTAGTAAGCATTAGATCTGAGCCAAAGATTAGCTCAGCTGATAAAGTACTTGTCAAACAAGAAGACCTGAGTTAAGGCCCAAGAAATCACTTTAAAATGCTGGACACTGTGGTGTGTGCCTATAATCCCACCACTGGGGAAGACACAGGAGGATCTTTGGGGCCAGTCAGTCCAGCCTGTTTCTAATTGTTGAGCCCGATGACAATAAGACACTGTCTCAAAAGACGTAGTGTTACAACTGAGGTAGTTTGCTGGTCTCTACATGAGCAAATATATTATACATGTACGCATGCAAACATAAAATAGTCAGATCCATATAAAAGTAGACAAAAGACTGGAACAGTTTAAAAGGAAAAATGTCATGTTCAGTATGTACATACATACATACATACATACATACATACCTCATAAGTAGCCAAAGGAAAATAGAAACTATTTACCTGGAAAAATGGCTAAGTTGTTAGACACACATGCTGCTGTTCCAGAGGACCCAAGTTCAGATCTCAGCACCTGTGTCAGGGGGCTCACAACTGCCTGAAACTCCAGCTCCAGGAGATCTGATACCTCTAGCCTTCACAGGAACCTGTGCTTATGTGCATAGACATACACATAATATAAAATAATAAAAATAAATCTTAAAAAATAGGAACCTTACACTGCTGATAGAAGGACGAGGGGGTATAATAGCTTAGAATAATTTGAAAAGTTGCATTCATACTTTCAGAAAATCAAATTCTAGATTTATGATTAAGATAGTCTTGTGTGTATGTCAGGAGTTACTGGCAAAGACATTTTTGTTAGCCAATAACTGGTAAAAGCTTAGGAGCGCCATGGCTTTGTTGGTGCACGTCTTTAATCCCGGCACTCGGGAGGCAGAGGCGGGCAGATCTCTGAGTTCAAGGCCAGCCTGGTGTACAGAGCGATTGCCAGGATAGGCTCCAAAACTACACAGAGAAACCCTGTCTTGAAAAAAAAAAAAAAAAAAAAAGCTTAGGAGCAAAGGACCGATGTGAATGAACAAAGATTCACTGAGAAGCTCATGTGTGGTGGTTGGTAATAGAGTAGATCCAGAAAACAGTTAGAAGGCTACTGTAATGAACAAAGGCAGCTTTTAAAAGGTTGGAGAGAAAGCTAGTTTCTTTTTAACAGTAGTACTTAACCTACAGATTACTTTCTGATTTCATGCCATACTTTAGGAGTTGAAGCTAAAAAAAAAAAAAAAAAAATACACAGTGGCTGTTTGCCAGTAATGTGTTATATAAATGACCCCATAGTAGATTTTAAAAGCTATAGAAATCTTTTGAAGCTGAACAGTGGTGGCACACACCTTTAATCTCAGTCTTAGGAGGCAAAAGCAGGTTGATCTCTGAGTTTGAGAGGCCAGCCTGGTCTTTAGACCATGTTCCAGGGCTGCCAGGGCTACACAGAGATTCCCCCCATCCCACCCCCCATTCCGCTTTAAAAAAAAAAAACGCAAAATTTGTAGGGTTATTAAAAAATAATTTCAACCCCTCCTACCTACCTGAAAGTATCTGTTACTAATCGTCTTTCAGCCATTCTGAACTTTACAACTAAATTTAATGCCATCATACCTTGATGTTTTTGCTGTCATTGTTTTACAGACTTGAAATAGGGATACAGGTACACAATTTTGATGCTATGTGTATTAACTGAAAAGAGATTTTAAAGCCAATTTTCACTTTGTAACATATAGCTGGATTTTTTAAAGATTATATTTATTTATTATGTATACAGTGTTCTACCTACATGTATCCCTGCAGGTCAGAAGAGGGCACCAGATCTCATTACAGATGGTTGTGAGCCACCATGTGGTTGCTGGGAATTGAACTCAGGACCTCTGGAAGAGCAGCCAGTGCTCTTAACCTCTGAGCCATCTCTCAAGCCCCAGTAGCTGGATTTTTTAAAGATTTTTTTTTTTAATTATATTGTGTGAGTGTTTTCCTGTACCTATGTGTATATATATGTGTACCACTCACATGCTTGGAAATGGAGTTACAGGTGGTTTGTGAGCCATCATGTGGGTGCTAGGAATCAAAACTGAGTCCTTTACAAGAGTAGCAAATGCTCATCACCAGGGCAAGCAATGGTGGTACCCACCTTTAATCACGGCACTAGGGAGGCAGAGGCAGATCTAGTCTACAGAGTGAGTTCCAGGACAGCCAGGGCTACAGATGGAGAAACCCTGTCTACCAAAAAAAAAAAAAGTGCTCATAACCATGGAGCCATTCCCTTTCCCCCATAACCTAATCTACTTGACTCAGACTTTTTGTGAAGAGTACTTTATGATGTATTTTAAGACTGTGTAAAGTATCTACATGTTTTGCATGATTTGCTTGCATTTATACTTTAAATGGGTATTATAACAAAATACAGTACTTAATAAGATGCTTCTGTTTTTCCTTAGTATGTATAATTATTGCCTCTGTTTAGGAGTAGTTCTCATATTTAATAATGATTTATTGTTTATTAACCCTAACCTTCTTTTTCTTTTAGCAAAACTGTACAATCTAAAGTGGACTGCATTTTGGTAAGTGCAATACCTAACATTACCACCATTTTTAAATAAATACTGATTCTAAGTACCACTAAGTTCTGTGAATAAAATTTTACATTTATAATCTTCTGGGCACATTCATTAACAGCTGTCTCCCTTCTTATATCTATCTCATCAGTCCTAAGAATCACAATTGGGAGCAATTGTGGTTTTGAATCTTACTGATCTTTACTGAACGATTACTCAAACATTTAATTTAAATGAGTAATTTTTAAAATTTGTATTACTATGTAAGTAATTATTTTAAAAAAACATTTTTAAATGTTTGGTGTATTGAGTTATTGTTTTGGTGGCTAACATTTTGGAATTCAGCTACAAAGATAGTATAAATTTAGGTTATACATACATGTATTTACTTTCATAAAAGCTTTTAATATTCTTTGTGAGTTTTTATTTTGTTTGTTTTTCACCTTTAGGTTGCAGTTTTAAGATTTTTAAGTTGCAATAATTGTTTTAAATTGGTAGTTCCTTAGGTCTTGTAAAGATTTTATTTTTATTTATATGTAAGTGTGAGTGTCTGCATGTGTGTGCAGTTACCTGCAGACCAGAAGAGGCTGTTGGATTCCCTAGAGCTGGAGTTGCAGGGGATTGTGAGCTTCCTGACATGGGTATTGGGAACCAGACTGTCCTCTTCAAGAGCTCATAACTGCTGAGCCATCTCTCCAGCCCTCCTTAGGTCTTTTAAATGTATAGGGAAGCCAGGCCATCTTTGCATGGTTTGTGATCCCAGCAGTCATAGAGGTGAAGGCAAGTTTGAAAATCAGCCTAGGCTACTTAGTGGGACACACACACTCACACACATGCAACCGCTGGGATGACAGTTAATACTCCACCAGCTTTCACAGGAGCCTAGGCTACTCTCTCTACTCCTGTGTCCTGTGTACAGTGCATTCCAGATTGTGTGTGGCATACTTTGTGTAGATATTCCCCACACCACAGAATGTGTTCACAGACAGCAGCTGGTTTCTCAAATACCCCACCCTACTTCCTTGTCTTCTGCTGAGGGGCTGGTCACAGAGTAACTTCAGTAGTTCAGAAGGGGTGGGGAGCATCAGGACTTGGGTTTTTCTATGTATGTGACACAAAGAGAGAAGTGACAGTCATAAGTTCAAGCATCTTTTATTCCAGAGTAAGCAGAGTAGTGTCTGTGTGCAAAGATTTGGAATTTTTTTAAAGTACCAAGTTCCTGAAATTCAATAAAATATTTTCATTAACTAAAAAAAAAAATCAGTGTTGTGTAATGGCCTGCCAGCAACACATAGTAGACAACAGGAACACACAAATTCAAAATTAGGAATGAGTTTTGAATATTTGAAAAATAAAAGGATTTCAATGAGTTAAAACTCATGGAAGGAGGCCAGGCAGTGGTGGAGTGCTTGAGAGAAAGAGGCAGGCGGATTTCAGTGAGTTCAAGGCCAGCCTAGTCTACAAAGAGAGTTCCAGAACTGTTACACAGAGAAACCCTGTCTTGAAAAACACAATAAAAAGAAACCTCATGGAAGGAAGGGAAATGATAACAGAGTTAGAGTAAGTAGTGTAAGGAGTGGTTTATGCCTGGTGTATTTAGCTGTGGCAGGAAGTATGCATGCATCATCCTAAACGCGTTGAAAGCCAAATAGAAGGCTTTTCACAGAGCAGAGTGCTCAGACTTTTCAAAAATATTGCTGAGTCAGGCGTGGTGGCATACACCTTTAATACCAGCACTCAGGAGGCAAAGACAGGAGGATTTCTGAAAGTCAAAAGCCAGCCTGGTCTATATAAAGACAGCCAGGCTACTACATAGAAAGACCTTATCTCAAAAAACCAACACCCTTAAAATGAGTGTGTGCGCGTGCGTGCGTGCGTGCGTGCGTGCGTGCGTGTTTGAAAGAATGGGCTCTATAGATAAGGGGAACAGGATGAAAATAGAAAAATTAATTAGGCTATTCATTAATCCAGTAGAACATTAAAGAATTTTAAGTGATGGAAAAATGTTAATTATTTCTAAAATATTTTACTTTTGAAATTACATATTCTGTAATTTTGCTAAGGTTTTCCATTTCCATATGAGGTATTGATTCATAAGTCCTTTGTTGTAGTATCTTCTTTTTGCTTTCAGTTTTAAAAGATAATTTTTGCTGGATATAGAATTATTGCTTGGCACTTTCATGGCTATGAATATGATACTTTGTTGCTTTCCAGTCTTTATTGTTTCTGATAGGAAGTTAGCTGTTAGTCCATCATTGTTTTCCTGAATATGATGACTTCTTTTTTTCTTAATTGCTATCAAAATTTCTTTGTATTCATTCTGTCTCTTTCTTTTTAACTTGACCACAGACTGTGGCTCTCAGCTGTTTGACTGTTACGTATGTGGCTAATTATTAGTTTGTATCATCCTATTCAAGGTTTATTCAATTCATCTTCAGTAGATTAGTTAAATTTGGGTAGTTTTCAGGTACTGTCTCTTCAAATACTTTTCTGTTCCTTGATTTTTCTCACACACACCCCCCACTTAAAATTTCAGTTATACATAATATTGAAATCATTGATATTATTCTAGTTTTGAAGACTTTTTTTCTCTCTCTCTCTCTCTCTGATTGTCTTTCTCTCTACTTTGGTTTTTCTATTAAAATTTTCTAAACCGGAGCTGGAGAGATGGCTCAGTGGTTAACAGCACTGACTGCTCTTCCAGAGGACCTGGGTTCAAGTCCCAGTTCACTACTGTCTGAACTCCAAGATCTGACACCCTCACACAGACATAGATACAAGAAAATCACCAATACAAATAAAATAAAAAACATTTTTTTAAATTTCTAAACCTAGGACTCAGAAGCTTAAGCAGGAGGACTGTTCAAGGCCAACTAGACTATAAAAAAGATGTTGTTTATTTATTAGTTTTTGTTATCTGACTTGTATTCAAGTTTTCCCTTGTTTATGTTACTGAAAAAGGACTTGAGAATCTTTCATGAGGTAATGTTCTGTTCTCTGTATCTCAAAGAATTGAGCAAAACACAGAAAAGCAGCAGTGAAGGCCATTGATTTAGTGAGAATGAAAGCCAAATACATTTCCACAGAGCAATGGGCTCCAGAAAGCACATGGTTCAAGAGCTCCTGTGCTTACAAGGGGTTTTAGTTACAAAGGGGCTTCCTGATGGGGTTAGATCCTTCTTTGACTGGCATAGATGATTAGCATCTCTGCTTAAGTAACGTCATATTTACTACACATGTTCTTTTCTATAATCTTTTCATAGCCATCTGCTTGAGATGCAGTCCATATGCATGAGTTTTTAAGTCGTTTGTGGTATCCCAAAGGTCAACTTGGGAAAATGTTGTTTTCTTAGTTTGTATGTGTATCTTTAGAGTAATCTCCTACTGGGTTTTATTTCCTAGCCATAGTCACATTTTTTTTCTATTGTTAGAGAGGGTTTGTACAATTGAAGGAACTGTCTGGAGCAGTCCAAGGGACTTTTTCAGTTACTTGGTACTGGAGTTAACCTTCCTGGAGGTACATCTGACCCTACCTCCTGCTTCATTTAGACACGGTAGCCTCATTTTGGTAGCATTACTATTCAGACTAGGTGAGATGGAGTCATGGTAGCAGTCTCAAGCAAGAATAATAGGGGCTCTAATAGTTATTTACAGGAGTTCAGGTGTCTTTAATAACTTCAGTACTTCATGCATTGTTTTCCTTTGTCAGTTTCCAGTTGCACACGACTGCTCTTTTCGACCACTTTGTGTCATCCTGTAAATGTTTTAAAGGAAGCATTTGCCAACATCTTTTTGTTTGGTTCATTTTGTCTTGTTTGGGTTTTTTTGTTTGTTGGTTTTGTGGGAGTTTTGGGGGGGGGTGATTGACAGAGTTTTTCTGTAGATAAGGCTGGATTCAGATCTTGTCTCTGCATCCCAAGTGCTGGGATTAAAGACATACATCACAACTGCTCAGCCTTTCCAACATCTTAACCTCACTTTTCCTAGTATTTCAACCTTCCCATGGAAAATTTAACATATTTCCTTCTAAAATTTGTATTTAGTCTTTTCTTCATTATCTTTGAATCATTTTGATTTTTAATTTTTCTTTGGCTTCAGTTGATATTCAGTTGCATGGGTGTCTAGCTATTCGTCACCATTTATTGATAATCGTGTAGCCTATCAAAAAATCACAATGTATATATATAGGTCTTTTTCTAGACTGTCTTCCCTCCCCATCAGTGACATCACCCCATTGTCTTGTTTGCTATCACTTTGTATGAAGTCTGAGTATCAGATCTATTAACAATTCAAATTCTTTTGGCCGTTTCCATACAAGTTTTAGAATTACATTGTCTATTTCTATTTTCAGAAAAATTGTTCCATTGGTATTTTTATTGGGATTGCAGTGAGTTTACCAGGCCCTCCTTTATGAGATTGGGATGTCACTATTAGTTGGTTCTCCCATAATTTCTCTCAATATACCTTTGTAGTTTTCTCTATGGATTTCATATAAATTTTCTTAAAACTATTCCTAAATATTAAAATTTTTAAAGCTGAGATGCTGTTTTGGTTGGTAATTAAAATTTTTTTGATTAGCCAGTGTCTTATTGCCTGTATCTATATTGATCTTTTGGCATTCACCCTCATAAGCTAAATGCAGTGATTGTATTTTCATTTTATGTTTATGAGTGTTTGCCTGCATATATGTAAAGGCACCATGTATATACAGTGCCTGCAGAGGTCAGAAGATGTTGAATTCCCTGCAACTGGATTTACAGGGTTTATAAGCCAACACATGGGTACTAGGAACCAATCTTGGTCCTCTGCAAGAGCAGCCAATGCTCTTAACTCTCCAGCCCTGTAAATATAATAGTAATTTTATGTACAGGTCTTAAACATTTATGCATACCTAATTATATTACTAATGAATAGTACTTTAGTTCCTTTTGATTTATTTCTAACTTTTTGTTGAATTTATTTTTCTGTTTCAAATATGGGAAAGTTCACTGAGGCAAAAATTGGTCTCTGGCTTCTGGGGAAAATGTAGTACACTAAATCCATCTTCCCACATGTCAGCAGTTGTGCCTGAGTTCTGTTTCAGAAGTGATAGGAGCTCTCAAGTCTTCTCAGTCCCCACCATGCTTTTATGTCCTCAAAACGGCCAAAAGAATTTTAAGTGTTCTCTATTTGTATTACAATGACTTACATTGGAGTTTGTGTTAGATTCTTTGTGGGCAAAGTTCTTCCAAGAGGCATTCTTTATAGGCTTGAGGAAACCATAATTATCTAGCTGAGGACAGAGAGTGGGGGGAAAAAACTCTATTTTTGTTTTTTAGTAATGTGTACTACCTCTTATCATTGCTTCTGGCACCATTACAATACCCAGTCAATAGAAAGCAAAATATAACAAAGTTGACTAAACAAAGAATAATGATATCTTGTAGGAATCTCTGCTGTATGTCAGTAATGAGAGAATTACCAATACAGAATCAGGCAAAGATATAAAGGTATTTATTAGGGAGATGCCTTACTTATAGAGCAAGCTAGCCAGCCGGCAGGACACAGAGTAAGTACAACAAGCCAATGATGAAAAGGAAGAAGGGACTTCCACCTTCGTGCCCCTCACTCTTAAACCTTCCCTAAGTCACCCTGACTACACCCTTGCAGTCGTGGTCAGGTACACCTGTAGCCAGTCCTTAGGAGGTGTGGTTACCATGTCTCCCCACAATTCCTCTTTTAGTCTAAAAGAGGATTAAAACTTAACAGTGTAAAGTATCCAAAATTAACAATCATAAAGGTGAAATATAAGATACAACAATCTGCTTATGTCACATCCTAACTATGTCTATTTTAACTAAACCCTAAAGTCATCTGAAAGAGGTGTCCAAGCCTGAACACCTCCTTCCAATCCCAACCATAAACAATAGGAAGCTATCCCTAACTAGGCAGGAATGGTCAGCTACACCATGGAGGTGTGGTTACCGTGTCTCCCTACAGGTCAGCCATTGTGCAAAACATTTGCATTTTTGCTTTGTGTTGAGACCTTTGATCAATTTGTTTTAAATTATGCTTCCCAACATTTTTTTTTGCTTCTAGCATTTATCTTCATCATGTGGATAATTTTTGTTTATTATCCACTTCCATGTTACTAAAATATAAATATTACCTAAAATGTACTAAGTACTTAATTCTGGATGAATGAGTAATTTCATTTAACTTTGAAACTTTCAAGTGTGTTTCATGATTATGATTTTAAGTGGGAGGAGAATTAGCTTAATGTCCTTAACTGCTAAAGTGGTGGACTAAAACCACTTTAGATACATGCTTTCTGAGAACCAGACTGATATTAGACTGAGACCTTCTAAGGGAGATTACTTACTCCTAACAATAAATTAAAATAGCTCACTCAAGTGCTTTTTGCTCCTGCCAGTGTATATATATCATTAGAGAGATATGTGTAAAGCATTTGACCATTTGAAAAAGTTTCTTTTCTCCTCTGCTAGAGGAAGCATTCTATAATGAATGCTAAATGCTAACCAAGGTCAGCATAGTAACCCAGACTTGACTAAAACTAGAACTACATTTTGGAGTATCTAATTAAAATATACCATGACTTTAGCATGCTTGTGGTCTGAAGATAGACTTATTTTGTAATACAGCCTTTGGGTTAACTTAGTAAAGATGTTCTAGTTATCTGTGATATTTTTATTTAGTCCTTTATGTTGTTTTTTCTTTCCTGTAGTTCTCTTTTAATTTATTACTACTAATGTATGAATTCAATTTTTAAGAATTAAGCAGATAAATAAATAAAATTAATGTAAAGACCCAAAATATAGTTGAAACCACGTTCCTAAATGTGAGTTTTCCCTAAATATAGGGAATGTTCTCTTTTTTTTTTTTTTTTTTTTTTTTTGGTTTTTTGAGACAGGGTTTTTCTCTGTGTAGCTTTGGAGCCTATCCTGGAACTTGCTCTGGAGACCAGGCTGGTCTCGAACTCACAGAGATCCCCCTGCTTCTGCCTCCTGAGTGCTGGGATTAAAGGCGTGCTCCAGGGAATGTTCTTGACAATATCTTTCTTATTAAAATGCTCTCATATGTTAGATGCAGAACTTTTACAGTATTATACACAGAATCCACTTATAGTCCTATCTTGGTAAATCAATTTGCCAACATTCACATTGCAGCACCTTGGGATTGTTAGTGCTGCAATTTCTCCACACATAATTGTGGATGGAATAAATTGAAAGGAGTTTCTTGCTTTGTTTTGTTTTGATTTTTAGATAAGGTTAGAGTCTGTGATGACAGCAAAGAAACAGGTAAAAGCTCACATCTTCACCCACAACTGTAAAGGCAGAGAAAGAGAGAAGACATGCTGGGAATGAAATGAGTCTTTTAAAACCTCAGAGCCTGCCTATGGTGACATACTTCCTTTAAGAAGGCCACACCTCCTAATTCTTCATCAACTGAGGATCAAGTGTTGAAGTTTATGAGTCTTATGAGGCCATTATCATTCAAGCTACATTAGGGTTTTGCTCAAGTTTGCTTATTGGACTTGGTTTACTTTTCCTTCCCTGACCCCTAGTAACTCAACATCTTCCAAGTGTACTTAGATCATTTTACTTATAGCAGAGCAGAGAAAGTAAACCATTTTCATTTCATACCTAGTTCAGTAGGTTTATAAACAGAAGGCCAATTTTTGTTTTTTGTTTTTTTTTTTCAAGACAGGGTTTCTCAGTGGCTTTGGAGGCTATGCTGGAACTTGCTCTATGCTGGCCTGGAACTCACAGAGATCCGCCTGCCTCTGCCTCCCAGGTGGTGGGATTAAAGGCGTGCACCACCAACGCCTGGCAAGGCCAAATTCTTAACAGTAATCAAATATAATACAATACAAAGTGTTTGCTCTCTTGGTTGCTTGATGTTTTCTAGGACAGAGAATAGAAAAACAATTTCCCTTTACATAGTTTATGTAGGTTCCCTACAAAAGGAAATCCTATGCCTCCCCCTGATTTTCATAGAAGTTAGGAAACTGAAAATTAAGACAACAAACATGGAAAATAGAGTCCTCATGCCTTTCCCTCTTTCTTATTTAATCCAGTGAAACAAAGTACTAGGATTTAGGATAATGAATGAAGAGGCTGAGGTATTTGACTACCTGGAACATCAGAAGATTTGTGTCATAAGTCTCCAAAATCAAAATGAATACTTACAACTAAGAGAAAAATCTTATGTGCACATGTAACTACTGGGGGATTAGTATACCTTGTCTATGATGAAGAGCCTTTTTTAAATGTGTATTCAACATGAAATGTCCTTTGAACACTAGTTCCAGGGACATAATTCTCTGAGGAGCAGTAGCAGTATTGCTTGTTAAAAATCCAGATTCTCCAGCCCACATTTCAGATCTGCTGCCGCAGAAAAGCCTCAGAGACATTGTATTAAAGCTAATGTGACCATACTCATCATTATTTATAAAATTATAGGTGAAATAGAAACATTTCTTCATGCCATAAGATTATTTAAAAACTCACAAGGAACACAAATAATAGCATTAGTGGTTAGTTTGTTTTGTTTTGATTTTTGGTTTTTCAAGGCAGGGTTTTTCTGTGTAACCCTCCTGGCTGTCCTGGAACTCGCTTTGTAGACCAGGCTGGCCTCGAACTCACAGAGATTCACCTGCCTCTGCCTCCTGAGTGCTAGGATTAAAGGCATGCGCCACCACCACTAGGTGTAGATAGAAGTTTCTGTTCTGTCTGGTCCCACAGCCATTTAGCCCCAAATAAACACAGAGGCTTACATTAATTATAAACTGTTTAGCCAATGGCTCAGGCTTCTTATTGGCTAGCTCTCTCTTAATTATTAAACCATTTCTATTAATATAAGTATTTTCACATGGTCTTGGCTTACCGGAGAATTCCCAGAACCTGTTACTCCTTCAGTATCTACATGGCATCTCCCTCTCAACCTCTCTCTGAGTCCTCTCCCCAGAATTCTCATAGCCCTGCGTATACTTCCTTCCTGGCTACTGACCAACCCGTGTTTTATTCATCAACCAATAAAAGAAAAATATATACAGAAGGACATCCCCCATCAACCAGGCAGCATTAGTGTTTAAAATAGTGAAACTTTAAGATAATTCACTCTTAGTAGGAAAATGAACAGACCATTCTATACAGTATACTTTTTCATTATCTGACTTTTGTTTTTTTAACCATCATATATATATGAATGAGATGTAAACTGGTGGTTTTTCTTATGACTTGTTCATAAATGCCTATGGCATCTTGATCCTTGCCCCCCATTGCTTTCGCTCATCCTCCTCCCTCTGTTTCTTTTCCCTAATTGTCCCACCTTTATTTGTATGCCCCCGAAAATGCACATACAGAAGCAAATATGCAGTATTTCTGAGATTGGCTTATTTGTTTCCATCTGTTTTCTTACAAATGATGATTTTCTTTGTGGCACAATAAAACTGTTGTGGTTAAGTATCACATTTTATCTCTTTTCTATCAATCAGCATTTTAGACTCATCCCATTACATTAATATTTCAAACATTGGGTAAACAGGTATCTTTATTATATATGCTGCTGAAAGGATGTGAAAAATATTAGAAGCAAATGTAGCATAGTAGTGCATGCTTACATGTTCTCTCTGTACTTTGTGATTTTATAATTTTAGATTTTTAAAAACAAAATTGGATGTTAAATTTTTAGAAAGATTCCTATATGACTTCATCTTATTTTTTAGGATTCTGCCTCACAAGAAAATTAATTAGAACAAAAGAGATAAAGCTTTATCTTAGTTAATGGGGAAAGTATAACCTGTTACTGGAAAGCATTATTAAATTAATCCATAAATGCAAATTAATTAATTACCCATAAGCTGAGCATTTTTCTGAGTGAATACTAGGATCCAAAATAGAGGAAGAAACAGGATAGTGTTATAAGCTTTGATTCAAGTTGATTTATTATCTAGTGTATTTGCTTGTTTGTTTTCTATATATGTTTAAAAGTTCAGGGGAAGAGACCACCAAAGCTGTATATTTTTAAACCATTGCTTCACAACCTTTTTCCCCCCATGCCCCACCTTGATAAATGTAAAGGTGATTTTTGGTACATTGAAATTTCAAAGTAAGTTAACTACTGTCTAACTATGACATATTTTCTTCTCATATTTTCTTCTATCAACTGTTATCTAGTTTATTCAATAAACTACACTTGAGGCTCACCCTAAACTTCAAACCACTTTCATAACTTTAAGAATGTCTTTTAAAAAGTGAAAACTTAAGTCTGGTGATAAAGGGATGTTGGTGCATGTCATTGTTTTTAAAATGAGATCTTTTTGCAGTTTGAGTCTTTAGATGTGAAGACAAATCTTCCAAACAAACTATAGTTGGTATACTTTGTTTTTATTTCTTTTTTATGAGTATTTTGCCTCCATGCATATATGTGTACCATGTGTGGTGGTACATATCTTTAACCCCAGCACTAGAGAGACAGGCAGACAGATCTCTTGAGTTCAAGGCCAACCTGGTCTACAGAGTGAGTTCCAGGATAGCTACAGTACACAGAAGAACCTTGTCTCAAAAAAACAAAAGGACGGACGGATGGACGGATGGATGGACAGACAGACAGACATGTTGGGTCCCTGGTTATGAGCTCTGGGAATTTAACCCAGCTCCTCTGTAAAAGCAACAAGTGCATTTAACCTCTGAACCATCTCTCCAGCCCCCAAACTATATTTTTTCTGTTAATAAAAGTTTACCATTATTCACATTTAGTACATATATTCACAGTACAGTACAAGTAATACTCAATCTAATTCCAAACTGTTTGAATCTAACTAAGAGGCAGTATTATGCCCATTAAACAGTCATTGCAGGTCCCTTCTCACAGTCTAGTTGGAGGGGTGTCTGGGGGAGAGGTATCACTAATCTGCCTAGGCCTCTTGTGAATGATTTATTTTACTTAGAGCATCACTTCTCTAAGAGTGAGTCTTGACCCCTTTGAGGTCATATATCAGGTATCCTACATATCAGATATTTAAATTATGGAGTTTTTTGTTGTTGTTGTTGTTGTTGTTGTTTTGGTTTTGGTTTTTTTGGTTTTTCGAGACAGGGTTTCTCTGTGGCTTTGGAGGCTGTCCTGGAACTAGCTCTTGTAGTCCAGGCTGGTCTCGAACTCACAGAGATCCACCTGTCTCTGCCTCCCAAGTGCTGGGACTAAAGGCGTGCGCCACTACAACCTGGCTAAATTATGATTCTTAACAGTAGCAAAATTTCAATTATGAAATAGCAACAAAAATAATTTTACGGTTGGGGGTCACCACAACATGAGGAACTGTATTAAATGTAGCAACATTAGGAAGGTTGAGAAGCACTGACTTAGAGTAACGTTCTTAAGGCAGAGGCAAGCAGATCTGTACATTCAGGGCTCACAGTCCTTAAGTGTATATGTTTCACTGCTGTGAATATAGACTACCATTATCTGTCACTTCATAAATCCAGGCAGATGTGTTTTTTTAACAACCATTGCATCTCAACATGGAATAGGAAATTTATTCTTTACATTTAAGTTTTCACATGTATTAAATACATGATAATCTAGCAGGTTTAGAGTTTTTACATAAATCAGCAAGCATTGTTTTGGAAGCCAACATTGATAGTGAATGACACAAATTTCTAAAACCAGAAACTGTGCTGAACTCAGACTGGACTAAAATGCCATTGATACACATTTGGGTCATTTTGTTCCCAATTTCTTCATAGAGCTTGATATTACTATTTTTAGTGATATTCTGTAGTTTTTCTTTTGTGTGTCAAATAAAGAAACAACATAGCATTTACAAGTTCTTGATGCTTGAAATAAAAAATTTTAAGCTTTTTCCCAAAAATATTCTTTGACATCTTCTTATGTAGTCTCCTTTGAAATACATTTTGAAATGTCTTCTCTGATCTGAAGTTCTTTCTCTACTCTTCTCAGATCCATAAAGTTAAAACACTATGTAGAACCCAAGTTTCACAGTCAGTATGAGACTTCTTAATCAAAGATTGTGATTTTAGTTATAGTTCTCAGATTCTGTCCATAATTTTATGTATGTTTTATTATTACAATGTAACCTCCCTATGTTCAATATGATAGGCACTTTGGAAGTTGAATGAGGATGATAGTATGTAAGGAGCCAAATTAATACATTAAAAGGGGGAGAGGTTGGAGCCAGGGAAGCCAGTTAGTTAGATAAATATTGTCTTAAGTCCTTAAGGGCAAAAAAAAATTGTGGTGTTGATCTGTATTGTGCTGTGTTCAAGTATTTGTGTGATATACAGTACACAATATAGCTATATGATTCTCTTGCATAATTTGTGAACTATTGAAAACCCAAACCATATATACTTATTAAATGAAATCTCTTTCATTGGTGAAAGAAAAGAGCCAAAAGACCAAGACTACCGTGGCAGTGAAAATAAAGAGACTGAAAAACTGTGGGGCAAAATGTTAGTGGTCCAACTGGAGGATTTATGTGGAATACACTGTGAAGAATAAAATTAAGCAGACTCCAAAACCACACATTGTGGGAACTATGAAAAATTGAGGAAGGTATGCTCACTTTTTTTGTAGCTCATTAGGTATTAGAACAAAAGCCATTTGGAAAATACCTATAGGTGGTGAAATTTTTGAATTGTACATTTAGAACCTATAAGCAAATAACAGATTAAATCACCTTGTGAATTGTCTTAAGATTAAGACAATTATGGGTAAATTATGGGTAAATTTTGATAATAAGAATAGACTGCTGTGGTCTAAACAGATGGCTCAGTAGGTAAGAGTGTTTTCTGCACAAGCATAAGGTCTACAGAACTCACATAAGAAGCCAAGGCATGGACCTGCATTCTTAGTGTTTCTGAGGGAGGCAGGGAGAGATGGGAGTATCACTAAGGCTTGCTAACCACTGGTCTAGTCAGTAAACGGCCAACTACAGGTTAAGGGAGAAACTTAAAGCAAATAAAACAAGAATGCGATATAGGAAGACATCCAACATCCTCCTCTGGCCTCTATGTACATACATATATGTGTATAATTGTAAATAATACATATAAAATTAATTGTTCAAGGTTGTGGGGTTATTTTCCCTTCAAAATTGAATCTGTGTTTATACTGAACTTTAAGAATAAATTTTGAGCCAGGCATGATGGTACATGCCTTTAATCCCAGCTCTCATGAAGCTGAGGCAGATGGATCTCTGTGAGTTCAAGGCCAGTCAGAGCTGCATAATAGAGTGACCCTGTCTCAAAAAGTCCTCCTCCACCTCTACCCCCACCCCACCCCACCCCTGAAAACTTCTGTCATCAGAAATACCACTAACCAATTCACTTTTCATTACAATGTAGTTTTGCTTGAAATGAGTTACCATGAATATCTTCATTGTAGAAAGGGTTGTGACATGGATGGCAGCCCCTATGAAGGAATGCAGGAGTGACGTAGTTGCTCAACAGTAGTAATGGAGAGTCTTATAAATAGGTTCTCTAAATAGAAGCCACTGTTGAGAATCAAACTGTAATTTTACTTGCATAATTCAGAAGGGTTTGTTGGTTTTATTTTAGTTTTTTAGACTTCAATTAGCATTACTGACATTCTAGGTATTTGAAAATCATAAAAGATCAATAACTTGAGAAAATAATAAATTTAGTTGGGAGGAAATTTTTTTAATGATCTTTCTTTTTAACGCTTTGTAACCAGCAAGAAGTTGAGAAGTTTACAGACCTAGAGAAACTCTACCTCTACCTTCAGCTGCCTTCTGGTCTCAGCAGTGCAGAGAAAAGGTAGCCCTATCCTTTGTCACAACTACCTTGTTTGTAGGATAGTGCTAACCTGTGGGTATTATGATTGGTTGTTGTTTAAGTATTTCCAAGCTTGTTAGAACACAGACTAGTGAAACAATGGATCATTTGTGTCTTTGATAATATTTAGTTAAGTATTTACCTGCAGTTTTTACTAATTCATTTATGTAAGTGGCTAAATACTGTGAAATGTAAATTGGATTTTGTTATATAGGCCAGTGGGAGTATTTATGTAGTATAAAAAATTGTGAAAAAAGAACAGAAAACCAAAGAATAACCAGGTAAGTATTCCGAAGAATAGTGTGGGGTTGTATTAGATGTAGAGATAAGTAAGCATATCATAGGATATAAGAGGGAAGAAAGGAAGTACAGTGTTGAGCATAATTCTTGGTAGATACACCTCACTTTAAATACTTGCTATTACTTTAGTTTCGTCATTAAAAATACTAAAGTTTAAAAAACAAATTTAAGTGGAGAAAAACTTTTCAGATTCTATTAACAGTTTCATTACCTTTTAAGTATTTCTGAGGATTAATTTTACTCATATGTTATTTTCAACATTATCCATTTAAAATTATACATAAGAAGAAATGCAATAAAAATTATGTTGCCTTTACCTGTTCTTGTCTCAGACCAATGTAGTAACTATCTAAATCATTTCCTGACCTAAAAACATGCTCAGTATTTTGGAATCAGATAACTCTTCTAGGAGGCTGAGATTAATGTTAGCATCAGTGGAATAGCTTGCCTTATACTATCTATAATGCTGATTTCATGAGATCAGCTTATAAAAGTATTGCCAGATAGTAAAAATTCATGCTTTGGGGTGCATATGGTAGTCTGTGCAAAGAGCCTAACTGTGAGAAGGGCCATAGTGGGAGATTGACCCTCTTGAGATGTCTCCCATGTGGCCTAGGCATAGAATGTTTACTATGATTTCAGGTTAATTACTTCTACATGGCATATTCTTTGAGTGTGCAGACCAAATGGAATATAAAGAACTTTTACCATAGTTTTAAACATTTAATGATTTAGTAAGTATGGGCAAATGAACAGGCAAGTAAGTTAGGAAATATTCATTGAGAGGTAATTTGGGCCAATACAAATGCCTAATATTGTAATATCCCCACCATCTATCATGCATGCTTTAAAATCCAAACTGGCAATGGAACGGGCCAGTAATTGCAGTCTGACACTGATTGTAAAAACTGGCTCACAGTCACAAATGAGCAATTTGTTTATAGATTACTGAGTATACACTGTATGTCAAACTGGAGTTTGGTTTTACCTGTCAATATGTTTTTAACATAATATTTAGGCCTTCTTTTAAAAATTATTAATGGAATTGCTATCTAGTTCAACTAAAATTTGTCTGTATTTTATGGTTAGTGATCAGAATGCCATGTCATCTAGTCGAGCACAGCAGATGCATGCCTTTTCCTGGATTCGGAATACCTTAGAGGAGCATCCTGAGACTTCACTTCCCAAGCAAGAAGTCTATGATGAATACAAGTAAGTATTCCGTGTCTTACACCATGATGTATTAAAGCAGATGAGTGCTGTGTAGTACAGTGATTGATTTTGTCATTCCTTACTATCTAGCTGTTATTGGGTACTGCATTTAGAAATTTCCAAGACTCCTTCTAGCTCTAAGCTTCTGTGGTAGAATGAATACAGAGCAAGATTATTAAATGAAGGGTTTGTCTAGGATTCTGAGGGTAAGATGATTGAATAGGGATGCTGAATTAAACATTCTTACAGAATTTCTACAATGACAAGAATAGTAGGCGGGACTAGAGGGACAGTGGATGACAATTTTAAAAAAAATCAATGCATAAGAAAAAACTAAAACATGCTTTTAGACTTGGATTTTTTTAAAGTAACTTCATGAATCTAAAAGTATTTAATTTTCCATGCCAACCAAAGAATGTTGTGAATTATTTATTCAAGAGTAAGAGAGATCAGTCTTAAACCCCCCCCAAAAAAAACACCCACACAAATAACTGATATTCAAATCATTTCTTTAAGAATAGAAAACAAAATTGTATATGTTAGAGGGCTTCTAAGACAGAGCATGACCAGTAAGTGCCTAATTTAGTCTTGCTTAGTGTGTTTATAATTTATTTGAAAGGAAGAATTCATTCTGGTAGAATAAAAAAAGCCAATGTTATGGTTATTGAAACATCAAACTAGCAAGAATTAATTTGTTGTAATTATATAATTTGTAAGAAAATTGTCAAATGCTGTTGTTAGTTTAAAGTAGTACTGAGAAGCTACAATTATTGAGAAGATTTTTGGTATCTAAAAAGAAAACTTTCTAGCTGTACTCATAAGAGCTCATGAAAGGGAACATAGTGGAGTTATAGAAAAAAAAAAACAATGCATACTTGAAATGGGCAAGAGAACAAATTTGAACTAAGAGTTTTAGTGTTTTCTCTTAAGAAAAGTTGAAACTGAAAGTTGTTCATTCTTATCTGAAACTGTCTAATGAGTGTTTGCTATATGCTGGACCCTGAATATCTGAGGACTGACACTGGCTCTGTCCTCCCCCAGGATCTGTGTGTGTGTGTGGTGGTTGGGTGTGATGATCCCAGACTAATGCAGGAGGGTTGTAAGTATAAAGTTAGCCATGGCTACATATGAAGCAAGAAAGGAAGGAGGAGAAAAGATGTATATTTATAGTAAGGATAGATCCAGTGCAAATAGAGTAATTAAAATAGAGAAAACATTCTGGAACATCTAAGAAATAAATCTGAATTCAATAAAAGAACACTTGTATGATATATTGAAGAAACTGTGAGTTGAAGATGAAAAAAAAATAGATGTTGTCAATAAGCTTCTATGACCTGGGCAAGTATTTGACTATTCTTTTTTGGTTTTTCAAGACAGGGTTTCTCTATGTAGCTTTGGAGCCTATCCTGGCGCTCGCTCTGTAGACCAGGCTGGCCTCAAACTCACAGAGATCCACCTGCCTCTGCCTCTGCCTCCCAAGTACTGGGATTAAAGGCGTGCAACACATGCCTTTGTTGCCCGGCAACAAATGATTTTTTTCTTAAGTTTTATTTATGTATTGTATTAATATGGTTGTTTTGTCTTCAAGTGCACCTGCACACCTAAGGAGGGCTTCAGATCCACATATATATATATATATTATATATATATAATATATATATTTATATATATAACATACATATATATATATATATATATATATATATATATATAGTTGTGAGCTGCCATGTGGTTGCTGGGAATTGAACTTAGCATTTCTGGAAGAGCAGCCAATGTTCTAAATCTCTGAGCCATCCCTGTAGTCCCAACAAATGATGTTTTCGTGGTAGACTAGGAAGAGACTGGTGACTTTCATGCATTCATGAAGTGTTGGCCTTGCACTATTCAACAACTTAAATCACTAACAGAAATATCACCTCCATTTGTGAAAATGTGACCCTAATGCATGAAAGCAGTTAATATTTTCCTAAAAATATTCTCTTACTATTAAATGATAGTGAATTTTGCTTTGAAATCAAGAAATGTCAATGCTTTTTTAAATAAAAGAGATTGAAATTTCACATTTTTAAGAGGGACTAGTAACACTTCCAATCTCGAGCCATTAATTTGCAGATTAGTTGAGTTCTGTGAAGAACTTCATTGGGATTTTGATGGAAATTACATTGAATCTGTAGATCATTGTTAGTAATGTAGCCATTTTCACAATATTCTGCCAAACCATGTCCATGAGAGAGCTATTTCCACTGTGTCACTTCCACAAATTCTTTATTCAGTGTCTTAGTTCTCATGCAGAGGTCTTCTGTGTCCTTGATTAGATTTATTCCTAAGTATATTGATGAATATAGGATAAGGAAGCATTAAATTATTATAAGTAGAATGTTTTTCCTAGTTTTTATTTAGCATGTTCGTTACTGGTATATAGAAAAGCAACTCTTTTTTGGGTGTGGTAGTTTTATATCCTAATACTTTACTGAAAATATCAGATTCAAGATTTTTTAGGGTCTACATTTTAAATGCAGAATCATGGCATCTTCACATAGGAATAATTCTTTTTTGTCTCCTGTTTTTACTTGTCTTACTGCTCTAGCTGAGATATCAAGAATTGGATAGGGAGTGAGTTTTTTGTTTGTTTGAGAATTTCATACATTTTGTCCATATCCATCTCTCCCTTCCCCACCCTCCTACTCATGTTCCCTCCCACATCTCCCTCTCAAATTCATGCTTTCTTCTGAATCCATTGGTGTTGCCCATATATACACATGGATATAAGGTTGACCAGTGGAATATGTACAACCAAGCAGTGGGCTCATCCCTAAAGATGACTTCTCTCCCTCTACAGCCATCTGCTACCCTTAACTCCTCAACTAGAAGAGGGGCCTTGTGAACTCCGCCCCCATCTGTGCTAGAATGTTGGCTACTGTGGTCTTCTACAGGCAGCCATAGCTGTAAAAAGTTCATGGGTATACCATCCCTGTCATGACCAGAAGAGACTTTCAAAGTAGTCATCTCAGTCTTCAGGCTCTTACAGTTTTTCTATTCCTTCTGTGATGATTCCTGAGCTTTGGGTATAAGGTGGTATAGATGTCCTATTTGGAAATGGATTCTCCATGGTCACTTTCTCTCTACATTTTGACCAGTTATGATTTTCTGTGATAACCTCTGTCTGGGGCTGGAGAGATGACTCTGAGGTTAACAGCACTGCCTCCTCTTCCAGAGGTCCCGAGTTCAATTCCCAGAAACCACATGGTGGCCAACAATCATCTGTAATGAGATCTGGTGCCCTCTTCTGGCCTGCAGGCATATATGCAGGCAGAACACTGTATACATAATAAATAAATAAATTTAAAAAAAAAATGATGTTAGCTGGTAAGTGGTAGTGAACTCCTTTAATCCCAACACTATGGGGAGGGGTTGCAGAGACAGGCGGTTCTCTCTGAGTTTGAGGCCAGCCTGGTCTACAGAGTGAGTTCCAGAACAGCCAGGGCTACACAGAGAAACCTGTCTTGGGGGGAAAAAAAATATGTTAGAGTTAGTTATCCTATAAAAAGAACATTCTTTGTTCTTTACTTTTTATTGGTTGCCTAAAATAACCTAACTATAGGTAAGCTGTTAATTGACACCAAATCCTGCTTGATGAACCCTGTGGTTAAAGCAGGAAAATGAGATGTAAACTAACCAGCATCTTCATTTGGCCTGCCATGACCCATTTCAAACCCTCATTTCAAACTCATGGCTGGGTGTATCCTATAAATGCTCCATAAATTATACTTTAAACAGAATCTTTGACTATTCAGAATTTTCCAATGGTAATAATGAAATTCTTTCTCTAAAAATAAAACCTTAGCCCGGTGTTGGTGGTGCATGCCTTTAGTCCCAGCACTCAGGAAGCAGAGGCAGGCCGATCTCTGTGAGTTCAAGGCCAGCCTGGTCTACAGCTTGAGTTCCATGACAACCTCCAAGGCAATACAAAGAAACCCTGTCTCGAAAAACCAAAAATAAATAAGTAATAAAATAAAGCCACTGAAATCTAGATAGGCAGGCCACCTTACAGTAGAGCTGTCCAATCGGGGGAGAGACTCACGTGAGGTAACTCACTGTTTAACAGTATGACCATTTCTGAGTATAACACGAGGTTAAGCTATAACTGAGTTCTAAAGGGATACAAATGGAAAGGGTGACTCTGGCCCTTCAGGGCTTCTTGTTGTCAGCCTTATCAGTGGAATAAAAATGTTGGTACACATAGACAGATGATCTTTAAGGACTCTTTTAGTTCACATACCATGAGATGGTATTAACGGTGATTTCTGACATTCATGATGTAAGGTTAAAAATTATCTCTGTGTGTGAACCTGATATGTGTTTAGAAATTATAATCCTGTTACATGTACTCATTTAGGACCCTGAGTTTGACCAGAGCTGGAAACTTTAGCAACATCGTGTCTCTGTACGTGTTTCCCAGATGCTATTGAAAACAGTACTGTAGACCCTTAGAGTGAGTCCAGCAAATTCAATCTGAATTTAATATGCAGCTCCCAAGAATGAGAGTTCATAAACTCTTATGAATTACTGGAAGGTTCATTGCTTCACTTTACCAAAGGTGTTTTGAAGTAACACCATACTGTGTGATGATGAATTCTGTCACTTTTTGAATTGGTCTGTTCTTCTTTTGCAGGAGCTATTGTGACAATCTTGGTTACCATCCATTAAGTGCTGCTGACTTCGGAAAAATCATGAAAAACGTATTTCCAAACATGAAGGCACGCCGTTTGGGCACTAGAGGCAAATCTAAATATCCTTTATCTGAGTGCTATCACTAATCTCTTTTGGCTCATCTGTTGTTGCAACTCAGTTGGCAACTACATTTAGGAATAAATGTGAATCAACAAATAAATAGCTCAAAATCCTTAGAAGAATAACTGCAAATGTTAACTCCCCAGCTGTTACCAAACTACGTAAGAAATAGCAAATGGTTTGTGAGCTTATTAAGATTCTGATTTTATGGGGCCGGGCGTTGGTGACGCTCGCCTTTAATCCCAGCACTAGGGAGGCAGAGGCAGGTGGATCTCTGTGAGTTCGAGACCAGCCTGGTCTACAAGAGCTAGCTCCAGGACAGCCTCCAAAGCCACAGAGAAACCCTGTCTCAAAAAAAAAGATTCTGATTTTATCTTTTATCATTTTAATTTTTCTCTTACCTGTTTTTGTTCATATTTTTGTGTGTATACCTGTGTACATGTATGTATACCACATGTGTGTGCATGTGCCCTCAGAGTCCAGGAGAAGGTGTTATATCCTCTGGAACTGGAGTTACAGGTAGCTGTAAGCCTCAAAGTGTGGGTGGGTTCTGGGAACCAAATCCAGGTTCTCTCGAAGACATACAAATGCTTTTAAGCACTGAGCCATCTTTCCAGCCCCTTTTATTACTTTGTTATTATCCAGCACTTTGCTTTAACAATAAAAATTAAGAAATGGTGTATTTAGTAACTAAGTTATAGCAATAAAAGTGGGAAAAGATGTTAGCTTATCTTCTTTCCTTCCTCTCAGAAACATGGGAATTTCCCTGGTTAAAGAAAAATAATAATAACATTAATAATACACTCAAAATGTTATTGTTTTGTGATGAAAGATCAGTATTCACTTTATTTTTCTGGTAGTCATGAAAGTGGGGCATAGAAAAGGCCCTTCTTATGACAGAGAAATATGTATAAGCAAACAGAAATAAGGGAGTGAAAATTAAGAATTTATTTAAGGATTTTATGCTCCTAGGAGATATAAAGTAGAGACTATCTTTTATTAGAAATGCATTCTTCCTTGCTTAGCTCTTGGCCTTTTTAAGGCCTTAAATTAGCTACTGTGGCAATTAAGAGAAAGGGACAAGGGGGAAGGCTGTTTTTCTAAAAGAGTCACAGGTGCATTTGGACCACTCTACCCTTATTTCCTGAATACAAGACAGAAAAGGTCTTGATGTGTCTTTGGCATGTTACAGGTGATAATCCTGTATGTTTCAGTGGAAAAAAGAAATGTAAAGGTTAAAGCCCTTGTGATACTCTTAAGAGTTGTTTTTGTCTCTGTGCCCTGGACTCAAGTTTCCCTTCCCTTTGCCAGGTTTCCATCTGCTGGTTCCTTCCCTGTGACCTGTAGCTGGCACTGCATAGTGGGAACATTTATTCATAATGTTATAACAGATGGAAATCCTTTCATTTAAGATGCTAATACTGAACATTCTACAAGAAATATTTATTTTTGAATGAAAGTATTGTGAGTTTCTACTAGTAAATTGTGTTTTTACTAACGAATTCAGAAAGCAGATGTTATTTCCTGGTGATTTGTATTGTCATTTCATGTACAGTTCCTTCTCAAGTGCTATCTATATAGGCAGTCCTTGTCATTTAAAGTGGTTTCGATCTTAACTCTTTATCACATATTGCTACAGTGGACTAAGGAAAAAAGCTTTTGTTCATATGCCAACACTGCCCAACCTTGACTTTCATAAAACTGGAGATGGGGTAAGAATTCTACCATTTCTTTTTAATAAAGATAAATGTACCTTTAAAATCAAGACCTGAGAACTGTTCTTCCTACAAATAAATAAGAAGAGAGAGAAAAATCACCCACAGTGGCCAAAAGATACTAGTAACATTTACCTGCATGACTGGGCAGTTGTGGCGCACACCTTTAATTCCAGCACTTAGGAGGCAGAGGTGAGCAGATCTCTGTGAGTTCAAAGCCAGCCTGGTCTACAGAGTAAGTTCCAGAACAGCCAGAGCTACACAGAGAGACTTTATCTTGAACCCCCCTCAACAGAAACAAATTACCTACATAAACATGAAATTCAGGAGAATAAAGACCTAAGATTGCTAATTTATAGATATGTCCATAATGTATGTTGATGATACCTATATGCATATGGAAGGAAAATTTGTAGGATGGCTAAAGTATGACCTCTCTAGAAAATGACTACTCAGCAATGTAGTTTTTACTGATACTAGATAAAGCTTTAGAACTATCAAAAATTTATTTGTGCCTGGCTGCCATTTTTTTGTTTGTTTGTTTTGGGGCTTTGGGGGGCAGGTGTTTTAAGGCAGGGACTCTATATATAATCCTGTCTGTCCTGGAACTCACTATGTGACTACAATGACTGTAAACTCACAGAGATCTATCTACCTCTGCCTCTCAAGTGCTGGGATTAAAGATGTGCGCCACCACACCAGGCTTTAGCTGTCATTTAAAGTACTATATTAACCCTGCACTTGACTGACTGTTCTTTACTGATTCACTCATATATTCAAAGCTGTTACATGTCTGCCCACAACTCTTTCATACTGTTTTGACCCGAGATATATGTTGTATCTTCCAATAAGAATGCATATCTTCAATGTACTTCAACTTAATTTCTCTGAAATTATTATTATTACTATTTTGTAAAGTTAACTTTTCCTCTTTCTATAGTTGGAAGGAGTTGAACCATCTGCGCAGCTTCAAAACATTGATGAGGAAGTTATCTCTTCTGCTTGCCGTCTTGTGTGTGAGTGGGCCCAGAAAGTGTTAAGCCAGCCATTTGACACAGTCTTGGAATTAGCCCACTTCCTTGTAAAGAGTCATTATATTGGCACCAAGTCAATGGCAGCTCTGACTGTGATGGCAGCAGCACCAGCAGGTATGGAAACTGACCACATTGCTATATTTAGAGCTGGTAGCAAAAGGAGAGCTTGGGGCCAGTAAGATGGCAGAGTAGGTAAGGGCTCTTTGTCAAGCCTTATGATCTGAGTTCAAACCTCAGAACCTGCATGATGGAGAGAGAGAACTGACCTATGATCTCTACATTCACTCTGTGGCAAATGTGCACCCATAAGTAAATGAATAAAGTTTAAAGCATTTATTAATGAAGAATTTGACCGAAGAGCTTCATCATTTTAGTATCTGTATGAGTTCATTCTTATTCCAATTCACACGAAATGCAGATGTTTTACTAAGCCGACAAAATAAAAACTGTATTGTTAAATGTAGTGCTTAATCCTATACTTTTGTATATTGCTCTGCTAGAATAAATGTGTGTGTGTGTGTGTGTATGAGAGAGAGAGAGAGAGAGAGAGAGAGAGAGAGAGAGAGAGAGAGAGAGAGAGAGAGAGAGAGTTGTTTTGTTTTGTTTTTGTTTTTCCAAGACAGGGTTTCTCTGTGTAATAGCCCTGGCTGTCCTGAAACTCTTTGTAGACCAGGCTGGCCTCAAACTCACAGAGACCTGCGTGCCACTGCCCAGCATCAATACTTTTTTTAATTTAAAAAAATGGCTGTTTTTAAATGTAAAGAATATACTATGTGTCTAAATTAGTAAAATAAAATTAAATTTTAAAATTATGTGCTAGATGTGGTGGAATATTATTTTAAGATGTGTTATATTTGTTTATGCTGTGGAACATTTGCTTTAATGATGCAGAGGTGTCTTGCATCCTTTTATGTTTCATTTGTTTAACTCTGTGAAGCTATAATACTTCGCCTGTCTGAAATAACTGATTGGTCTAATAAACAGTTGAACGACCAGTAGCTTGGCAAGAAAGGATAGGCAGGGCTGGCAGGCAGAGAGAATAAGTAGGAATATAGGTGGAGAGGAAGAAGGAACAAGAAAAGAAGGGGCCAGCCCGCTACACATACAGACATGGAATAAGAAGGAAAGAAAGGATATACAGAAAGAGAGAAAATTAAAAGCCCAGAGCCATAGGTAGATGGGATAATTTAAATTATGAAAAGCTGGTTAGAAACAAGCCAAACTAAGGCCAGGCATTCATAAGAAAGAATAAGATCATGTGTGTAGGCCGGGCATTGGTGGCACATGTCTTTAATCCCAGCACTCAGGAGGCAGGTAATCTCTGTGAGTTCAAGGCCAGCCTGATCTACAGATCAAGTGCCAAGATAGGCTCCAAAGCTTCACCGAGAAACCCTGTCTGGGGAAAAAAAAATTCTTTGTGTATTTATTTGAGATCGGGTGGTGGGGCCCCCAAAGAGCAAAAGAATGAAAGAGTTTTAAAAAAAAAAAAAAAAAAAAAAAAAAAAGCAAACAAAACCAACAACAGCTAGGCTCCTATCCCAGAAATTAAGCTTGTAAATAAAACAATCTTGAGCACCATGAGTGGTTACCTAGTTTCATAAGTAATAAACTTTGTGAAGTGGTACTTTAAAATAGCAAGCATTTTGTCTTGTTTGTTTGTTTTTAGATGGGATCTCTATTGCATAGAGCTCAGGCTGTCCTGGGGCTTGTACTATAGACCAGGCTTATCTTTACTTACAGAAGTTGTACTACTTCTATCTCCAAGGTGTTCACCACACCTAACTGCAAGAGAAAAATTTTTAAATTTATTTACTTTTATTTTATGTGCACTGGTGTTTTGCCCTCATGTATGTCTGTGTGAGGGTGTCAGATCCCCTGGATCTGGATTTACAGACAGGGGTGAGCTCCCATGTGGGTGCTGGGAATTGAACCCGGGTCCTCTGGAAGAGCAGCCAGTGCTATTAACTGAGTTATCTCAGTTAAGATAACTAAGTTATCTCAGTTAAGTCTGAGAATCTTTTTTTAATGCAGTTTAAGTGAGAATTTTAATTCAAAGAGAAGTTTTTAGACTGACAATTTTAGCAATTAATATTATTATTGAAACATCTGATGCACTGTTAAATTAATAGCTGTGTGTAAAGTATCGATTTTGATGAAAAAATTTAAATGCCTTATTCAGTTATACCTGATATTGTAGACTGAATAAATTACATTACTTTAGAAAATTATTTCTGTGAACAGAGTATTAATACAAAGTTTGTATTCCAAGATAATTCTAAGTTAAATCTAAATATTTTTAAATCTGAGGCACATTTTTCCTGAAGAAAATTAGTTTGTAGTGTGTATGTGTGTAATCTTTCCTCTTCATTACTATTTGTAGTGTGTATGTATGTATGTAATCTTTCCTCTTCATTACTATTTGTAGTGTGTATGTATGTATGTAATCTTTCCTCCTCATTTTACCACCAGTTGAGAGCCAGTATCAGCAAAACAGCCTCTCACAGTAACTAGTCATAACTTTTCCTTCCCAAGTATAAACTGTATGTGACCAAACCTGACTTTTCACTTAATTAGACACAAGCATGGTGGTGCTCAGTAAGTCCATAGTTTGTAGCTAAGTAGCTCACATATATGTTACCTCCCATTATTCCCTTAGTAGGCCAGTGAAATGGAAGATTTCATTCTAGGAAGCAGACTCTGGGAGGTGAAATGGTTTGTCCTTGGACAGATAAATAATGCATCTAGATTTAAACCCTGTTCGCCAGTCTCCAAAGCCAGGGTTACCTCAGTTAGCTCAACTACCTTCTTACCATCTGGAAAAATAAGACGTTGAAGGAAGGGTGTGGAGCCTTCAGAACACTCTGCTGTCTTTGTACTCTCCCCACTGGTAGTGGGAAGGGCTCCTCTGTGGATGGGGCTTAGACTTCTGTGGAGGAGGCTGCTCCACCTATTTCCCATTATTTGCAAGACTGACGAAAGAGGAGAGGATTTTTGAGGAATAAGTGTCAAGTGGAGGAGAGATGGCTCAGCAGTTAAGAGCACATAACTGCTCTTGCAGAGAACCTAGGTTCTGTTCCCAGGACGACATAGGAGGAGCACATAATCATCTGTGACTCCTGTTCCAGGGGATCTGAAGCCCTCTTCTGACCTTTGCAGGCACCAGGCATGCACATACAGGAAAGCAAAACACTCATTAATAAATATTTTAAATGTGTTAAAATTACACATGTAATTTCCATATTTAAAAGCAATATGGAAACACTAAACTTTTTGCCAATTATATCAATACTGAAAACTTTTTAAATCTCTTGAAATTTTGTTAACTCCTAGTAAATTTTTAAAAGAATATTCATGACAAATATTTTCACCCTTTGAATTTGTTTTTATAAATATAGTGTCTGTCTTAAGGACAGGTTGTTACAAATGTCCTTTTTGTGAGTCAGCTGTAGGAACTCTTTCCTGTGCAGAGAGGCTGGCAAGAGGATAAGGCAGGAAGCGGTGAGCCATTGGCAGAGGCTCTCCTGGGTGCAGGTGCTGGGAAGAAAGCCGAGACAGAGCCAGAGGAAGCAGTAAGGCTGAGTTCAAAGGGAAAAAAAACAATAATTACATTATTTAAAAGAAAAGTAGAGATTCAAAAACGAAGGATCACCAACCAGAGTTGGCAGAAGAGAATTCCTGTGTCTTTCTGTTCTTCTAGCCTTCCTCCCCCACCCGCACCAAGTTGTGGCTGTAACTAGGGTGACGAAGGCAGAACCTGGCTGGGGACAGAAGACAAGGTGTGAGAGCAGGCTATCCTGCTCCTCCACAGCACACTGGGACTTCCTTACTCCCTTAGTGCCACCTCTAAGTATGAAATGGGCTTTGTAAAAGTACTTTATTACATACTCAGTTTTCTTAAAATTTATATCTTGCTTTTTTTCTGCTATCTTACTACTCTTTTTAAAAGTTTTCTCAGTAACACTTTTCAAAATGCCTTAACATTAGAAATTCTGCTTCTTAATTTCTCTAGGTCACATGGAATAATCATAAAGTAACAATTAAAATAATGGTTCATATTTTTGTGAATTTCTGGTAAGATTAAAAACTTGTTTTCCCCACATAAATTTTTCTAGGCTATGGAGTGGTTTTAGTGAATATTTATAGGTTATCCTTATGGGTTGAATATTAAAATGATATAAATTTATTAATTTCATCCCAATTACAGAAAGGGATAGGAAAATTTGTTGGCATCTAATACAATATAAAAATGCTCTGTCAGCATGTATTTTTGTTAATGTCCCCACATTTATGATATAGCTAATCTTTTAAAATTGTCTGCATTGTTTACTTAACTGAAACTGGCCTGGTCAAACCATATTTTAGGATTTCAGAATCTTGCTAATGGAAATGCAAATAGAATTCTATTCCTTTGCTTTGTAAATAAGATGTGAATTAGCGTGTTCTGGCTTAGTTGCTTTGTCCAGTAGATGGCTACATACTCAAAGAAACTGACTAATACGGCCTTCCACAAAAGACAGCATTTATTTTAGCTCTCCTTTGTGTTTATTTTCAGGACTTAAAGGAATTCCCCAGCCTTCTGCTTTTATACCTACAGCTGAAAGTAATTCTTTTCAACCTCAAGTAAAGACTTTGCCCTCTCCAATTGATGCTAAGCAACAGTTGCAACGGAAAATTCAAAAAAAGCAGCAAGAACAGAAACTACAATCCCCATTGCCAGGAGACGCTTCAGCAAAAAAAACAGAAGGCACTACAGCCAACGGAGTGTCTAATCTCCCCAATGGAAACCCTGCAATCCTTTCTCCCCAGCCCATTGGAATTGTGGTGGCAGCTGTCCCTAGTCCCATTCCGGTAATATTATTAGTAGAGTTTGGCCTTTCTGAGATGGTGGGAAGTCATTTATTTTAAGTGTCAGGTGAGAAGAAGGCAAGGGTATGTGTAGCTATAATCATAAAATGGTTTATGACCAGTCTCCCTGCTTCAGTCATTTGTCTTTCATTTCAAATGTGTATTGCTGAGGAAAAGCAAACTCTGAACCTAACAGAAATGCAGACAGAAAGAATGAAGATATGTAAAATGTGCATATAACCAGTCAGAACTTTAGTAAGAATAAATCCATTTAAAAGTCGTTTCATCTCTGGCTGAGTCAAGAAAATATAAACTTTTGGGAGCCTAAATGTTGTTCTGAATATTGAAGTAAACCAAATTATAATATAGTGTTAATGATTTTACAATTTAATGTGAGCCTGCTTCTGTGATTAGCTGGATGGATATAGGAGTAGAATATTGTTTAGATCACTATCACACAACTAACACTATAGTGAGGTAACTTTTCAAATGCAACTGTGTATTACTAAGTAAAGTGATAACCTTACATTATTATTGGATTTTTTTTTCTTTTTTTTTTTTTCTTTCGTTTTTCGAGACAGAGTTTCTCTATGTAGCTTTGGAGCCTGTCATGGAACTCGATCTCTAGACCAGGCTGGCTTCGAACTCACTGCCCAGAGTTCCACAGTGGTTTTTAAGACTCTAAAAGTTTCCCAGGAGTGGGGCTGGAGAGATGGCTCAGAGGTTAAGAGCACTGACTGTTCTTTCAGAGGTCCTGAGTTCAATTCCCAGCAACCACATGGTGGCTCACAACCATCCGTTATAAGATTTGGTGCCCTCTTCTGCTGTGCAGATATACATGGAAGCAGAATGTTGTATATATAATAAATAAATAATTTTAAGAAAAAAAAAGTTTCCCAGGAGTGAGCTGTCTTCTTAGACCACAATCCAATAGATACTTTAGAGTTTACCTGTCTTTGTGATTACATCTCTAAGATCTCCCTGTAATCTTATTCAACCACTAGTTAGGCAAATATTTTGTCTTGTTAACTGGGAAGTAACCTATTTTTTCCTGTGTGTTACTATATTTCATAATTATATTGCATTGTGGTTATATTTGAGGGTCTACTTGTATACAAAATGATCCAAAAGAACTCTGTTCTAACATTAAAACTACCTTATTTCTTTTTAATTAATACTTAATAAATCCTTCAATACTATATAGATGTACAACATACTGTTGTATCCTGGACTTATTAAAATGGACATTTTGTTTTCTACATTTTCTCCAGGTCCAGAGGACCAGGCAGTTAGTAACTTCACCAAGTCCAATGAGTTCTCCTGATGGCAAGGTTCTTCCCCTCAATGTACAGGTGGTCACTCAGCACATGCAGTCTGTGAAACAGACACCAAAGACTCCTCAGAACGTTCCAGCCAGTCCTGGTGGGGACCGTTCTGCCCGGCACCGCTACCCTCAAATCCTACCCAAGCCAGCAAACAGCAGTGCACTCACCATCCGCTCTCCTACAACTGTGCTCTTTACTAGCAGTCCCATCAAAACTGCCGTTGTACCTGCATCACACGTGAGTTCTCTAAATGTGGTGAAAATGACAACGATATCCCTCACTCCCAGTAACAATAATGCCCCTCTAAAACAGTCTGCCTCAGCCAGCAGTGCTAGTGGAACAACAGAGGAGTCAAAGAGCATTCCTCAGATCAAGAATGGTTCTGTTGTTTCCCTTCAGTCTCCTGGGTCCAGGGCCAGCAATGCTGGGGGAACTTCTGCTGTGGAAGTCAAAATGGAACCAGAAGGTTCATCAGATGAGCATCCTCTACAGTGCCAAGAGAACTCTGAGGAGAGTAAAGCTCCCCTAACAACACCTAGTGCCCTTTGGGGGCAGAAAAGTAATACAGATGGAGCAGTACCAAAACCTTCCAATGAAGGTGTCATTGAAGTAAAAGCAACTAAGGTCTGTGACCAGAGGACCAAATGTAAAAGTCGCTGTAATGAAATTCTGCCAGGCATCCCAGCAGGCAATAATCAAAGCACTGTTACTCTCTCGGTTGCTACTCAGAACTTACCTTTCACCAGCACCAGCTCACCATCTAATGGTGACTCAGTAAATAAAGACTCTAAATTATGCACTAAAAGTCCAAGAAAACGACTATCTGCTACACTGCAAGAGTCTCAGGTCCCTCCTGTAAAGAAACCAATTGTGGAACAGCTTTCTGCAGTTACCATAGAAGGTCAGAAACCGGGCACTGTTAAGAAGGACCAAAAGGTTCCACATTCAGGGAAAACAGAAAGTTCAACAGCAGGTGCTCAGATTCCTAACAAGGTGTCAATCAGTGTCAGTTCACACATTTTAGAGGATCAGCCCTTGAACCCTACTCTTGTTGCCAGTGAATCAGTTCTGGAGCAGCAAACAACACCATCATCGTCCCCAGATGTAAAAGTCAAGCTTGAAGGGAGCGTCTTTCTCTTAGACCATGAGTCAAAGTCAGATGGCAGCTTTAATCCTAGCGAATGGCAACAAGTTACTAAGGACTCTGACTTCATAGCTGCCAGCTGTGAGCAACAGCAAGATGTTAGTGTTATGACAATTCCTGAGCATTCTGATATCCATGATTTAGAGAAATCTGTTTGGGAATTAGAAGGGATGCCACAGGACACATACAGTCAGCAGCTACATAGCCGGATACCAGAATCTTCTTTGAATCAAATACAAGCACAGTCTTCAGATCAGTTACCATTGCAGTCCGAACTGAAAGAGTTTGAGTCTTCTGTTTCCCAGACAAATGAAAGCTACTTTCCTTTTGATGATGAACTTACACAAGATAGCATTGTGGAAGAGCTGGTGCTTATGGAGCAGCAAATGTCAATGAATAATTCACATTCTTATGGTAACTGCCTAGGAATGTCCCTTCAGAGTCAGTCAGTAACTCCAGGAGCTCCAATGTCATCTCATGCTTCCAGCGCCCACTTCTATCATCCAATCCATAGCAATGGCACTCCAATTCACACACCTACACCTACACCCACTCCTACCCCAACCCCAACCCCAACCCCAACTCCAACATCTGAAATGATTGCTGGGTCTCAAAGTCTGTCACGGGAGAGCCCTTGCTCCAGGCTTGCCCAGACAACACCTGTGGACAGTGCTTTAGGAAGTAGCCGACACACACCCATTGGTACTCCTCATTCTAATTGCAGCAGTAGCGTCCCTCCAAGCCCTGTTGAATGCAGGAATCCATTTGCATTCACTCCAATAAGCTCCAGTATGGCTTATCACGATGCCAGCATTGTCTCGAGCAGTCCTGTGAAACCAATGCAAAGACCCATGGCCACGCACCCTGATAAAACCAAGCTTGAATGGATGAATAATGGGTATGGTGGGGTTGGTAATTCATCAGTTTCTGGTCATGGCATTCTCCCAAGCTATCAGGAACTAGTAGAAGATCGTTTCAGAAAACCCCATGCCTTTGCTGTGCCCGGACAGTCATATCAGTCTCAGTCCAGACACCATGACACTCATTTTGGTCGTTTGACTCCCGTCTCTCCTGTGCAGCATCAAGGTGCCACTGTAAACACCAACAAGCAAGAAGGGTTTGCAGTCCCTGCTCCTCTTGATAATAAAGGAACTAATTCATCTGCCAGCAACACCTTCAGGTGCCGGAGTGTGAGCCCTGCTGTCCATCGCCAACGGAATCTTAGTGGAAGCACCCTCTATCCTGTGTCTAATATCCCACGGTCTAATGTAACCCCCTTTGGAAGTCCAGTAACCCCAGAAGTTCATGTTTTCACAAATGTTCACACAGATGCATGTGCCAACAACATAGCTCAAAGGAGTCAGTCAGTTCCCTTGACAGTCATGATGCAGACAGCTTTCCCAAACGCTCTGCAGAAGCAAACAAACAGTAAAAAAATCACAAATGTTTTGTTGAGTAAACTTGATTCTGACAATGATGATGCAGTGAGAGGTTTGGGAATGAACAACATGCCCTCCAATTACACAGCCCGGATGAATCTCACTCAGATTTTGGAAACTTCCCCTGTTTTTCCTAGTGCCAATTCACAAAATATGATCGATTCCAGCACTTCAGTTTATGAATTTCAAACACCATCTTACCTCACCAAAAGTAATAGCACCGATCAGATCAGTTTTTCTCCTGGAGATAATCAAGCACAATCTGAAATTGGAGAACAGCAATTAGATTTCAATAGCACTGTTAAAGACCTGTTAAGTGGAGACAACCTGCAAACCAGCCAGCAGCTGGGAGGTCAGGTAGCATCTGATCTCACCAACACTGCATCTGATTTCCCTAGCGACATCAGGTTGTCTACTGACCTCTCAGGCAGCATCAATGATTTGAACACCTTAGACCCAAATCTACTGTTTGATCCAGGTCGTCAGCAGGGACAAGATGATGAAGCCACACTGGAAGAATTAAAGAATGACCCACTGTTTCAACAGATTTGCAGTGAGTCAATGAACTCTATGACTTCATCAGGTTTTGAATGGATAGAAAGCAAGGACCAGCCTACTGTTGAAATGTTGGGATAAATTGTGTTTTATAATATGTAGCACACTGTATCTAAAGACATATGTATTGTATTTGTCTTAATGGAAGTGCCTCCCGCAGCAGAAACACTATTAATTGTGACATTTTAAAAGCGTTTGCTGCAGAAGTGGTTTCTTCTTCAGTAGGAAATGGTTAGACTTGCCTCAGTTCTGGACAAGTTTCTGAAGACAGTAGGCTGTAGAGCAAGTATTAGGTTTTAAATTTTATAATGTTCCCCATTTAATCACATTTGCTAGTAAAGAATCCAGCTTTTTACAAGAGCAGTCTGGGTCTTTATTTTGTATAAGTTTATTTTAGTTCATCAGTTGATCTACATGGAATTTGAAAGAAACCATCCATTTTTAGTCATAGGCTGTTTTGTTGTTGGCATTATCTTTTAGGTATGAAATCATAGCTAAGGTAAACTGTAGGCAAGAGAGTCTTCCTTAAAACAGGGATAATATTCAGGTTATTATAAATATTTAAGCTTGAAACATGAAGCTACTGTAGAATGAGAAATCTCTGTAGGACTTTCTGGGGCTTTGGAACCATTTACTCCCACAATGAAGGGCTTATGTAGGAGAAAATAATGGAAAACAAATGTTAATTTAAGGAAAGTAAAAGCTGCACTAAAAATTTTAAGAGGAAAACTAGTAGCCATTTATTTGTGACATTGCATTAGTCCAGTTTTAAAAGGTGGCTTTTAAAATGGAGCTCTCTAGCTCTCACACTTTGGTTCCCCCTCTCTCTTCCTGCCCCTCTCTCTCCCCCTCTTCCTCCCACTCTGATCTCCCCCTTCCCTCTTTTTGTCCTTCCCTCCCCTCACCATCTCTTACACACACACTAGACATTGAAATTTAATAGCAGAAATACAAGCATGTTAGGAAGCTGTCTCGTGTTTTATTATTTGCTTGTTGAGATTGGAGTGTTAGAAGGGAAATAGAGGTTTTTTCCTTAGTTCCTTCACCACAGCTCTCTGTACATACTGAAGTTCTACTAAAGAATTATTTTTAATGCTTTTTTGCCATGGTATCCTTTAGTAATCAGCTTTCCTCCACCTCAGTTTGCTCACTCCTTCGCTTCTCTGAATGTAGTAATACAGTTTGATCATGGATCCTTTGCAAAACACCAAGCAGAAAAGAGATAATGTTAAGAGCCCAGCAAAAAAGCATTTCCTCACATGAGGTGTGAACCTCAGATCTTTGTATCGCTGGTAAAACAAAGGGGGTGATAATAGTACTTGAAGAAAAGAAGCATTTTATTACTTGCTTAACTTATTTATTGTGATGGACACAGTTGCAAAAGAAGCAAAGCACTCAGGATTTGTTTTAAAGTGTTTATGGCTCCCATTTTGGTTTATGAATAGTATTTATGAATTTCATGTTAACACAAAACTAGTGGGCAGCTTCATATAAGTGAGTTTCAAGGTAATTTTAAAGAGATTAAAGTTAACCTTAAATTCTTAAAAGCTACCATGACATCATTCACTGTACTCTCCTGAACCTAGCCAAGCTTTTCTTTACCTTAATTCAAAAATAAATCAAAAGACTGCAATCCGAATATTTAACAAATATGATGGAAGGGTTAATTTAATAAGGGTCCATTGTTCAACAGATTTAAAAAAGTAGGGTATTAACATATTCTAATAAATCAATGGTGCTAGAGTTGGCTCAGAGGTTTATCTATGGATATGTCCTAGTTACTGGCATATTTGTGTGTTTGCTGTTAATTTGATTTAATGATTTGTTAGATTTTTTTCTTGATACTAGTTATTTCTTCACTGTACATTGAGACACAGCACTACTGCACACCAAAGTATGTAATACCCAAAGGAAACTGTGTGATTTCTTCTAACAAATGATGGGAGCCTTTCTCAGTGAGAGACTCTGAAAAGGAGACTTTGAGGCCATTCTAATCCCTGTTTACATTGTTAGCTTCCTACTAATATACAAATAATGGAATTCTTTTTTGATAAAAAAAAAAAAGTATAGAGACTGGAGGATTTTTACCCCCCCCCTGTACAGTATTGCAGCAAACTCTTTAAATTTGGCTGAATTCGTCCAGCAAACTTTTTGGGGTTCGTATATTGCACTAAATTTGTTGAACCTGTGGTAGGCACATCTCTTAGGATAAATGCAACCAGTACAGTCCACAGATTAAAATTTTTAAATGTGTTTCATTATGAAAAGACAAAATATCATCAAAGTGACAGATGAAATTGTCTTATGTAGCAATGTGCACTGATCTCAATGAGATATTTCTATTTCTTATTCTCTTACACGAGAATATTACAGCAGGAAGAATTAAGTTTAGTTTGCTTCACCATGTTAATACATGATCACAAAATGTGCATGAGTGTTCTTGACTTATCCTGTACAGTACTAGGTAATCCTGTAACCACTTTTTTTCCCCTCTTGGCTGTATTGAAACTGGCTCTGTGTTAACCAGGTGAGCATAGTTATTCACAGGTTATTTTGCTTTTTTAATGTTTACTAATTCTGCTTAGTTGATGTTGAATATGTTCTTTTCTTGATTTTTTTCATTGTTTTGATGTTTAAAACATTTTGCATACTGTTTTATCATGATAAGACTTCATGAAGTAAATACTTTTGCATATAATTGCAATAAGCACTGACTTTTGAACTGAGCAAGAAGGAACGTGTTTTGTGCAGTGCATCTGAGGTTCAGATATCAGTCTTGTACTACAGTGTGCTTACTACACCTGAGGTGACAAAAGCAAGCCCTGCTGTGTGTCTCATTTAGTGCAGAGTCAGACCCCGGTGCTTTGTTGTCTGTTGTACCTGCTGAGATTACAGTAGTTGAACATCGCAGTAGCATTTCAGTTCTCTTTTTTTATTAAAAGTGCTCAAATTGTTTTTTAAATGTTTTCAAAAACAATTAAAAACATTTTATATTATACTGCCTGGGTGTTACGATGATTTATGGGATGTATTTTTATAGCCAATTTGCCATTTTACAAATATGTACCTGATGCTGTATTTCCCTTGAACTGGTGAAATGGTGGGGGTTGGGATTGTAAAAATGGTGCAAGGCAAAACATGCCACATCTCTGCTGTTCCACAAGAACTGACAGCTTGCTCACTCACTGTCTCTCTTTCTCCAGTCTCTGGAATAGTGTTGTTCCCTTGAGATGTGTTGCCATCTGTACATGGCATAGAGTTTATGTTACCTCAAAGGCTATCCTTTCTTTTGTTCTTTCATATGGCATTTGCTTTCAGGTGTTAGGTTGGGGACTGTCTAGATTGCTGTATTTCAGGAACATACATTTTTTAATACAAAAATGACATATTAACATGTACAGAAACAGGCCATGGGTTTACAAAGAGGCAGAAGATACTAGAAACTTCAGCTACTACAAAGCCATGGAACCAGGATCTAGAATAGAAATTAGTCACTTTGATACAGAATCAGCAAGAACCAGTGTCTGGAACTGTAATGTATCATTGACATTTTCTGAGTGAAACAGCCTCCTTACCTGTATGTATAGATCTTTATGTATCTGACAGCCCAACTATCATCCCTGAGCTAGATCCCTGAGTTTAGTCAGGTGGAAGCGGTCACAAAGAGAGTGAAAATTGAGAAAGGAGCTGGGTGAACTACAGGAAGATTCCCACATAGATTGAACCTACAAACAAAAACTTGAAAGCACTTGGAAATGAAAGTATTCCTGAAAAAGATAAATCACTCAGGATAAAGCAAATGAACCACCTGGGTGTTACTGCCTCAAGCCATAAGGAAATTTAGCTGTTATCTTTTTTTTTTCTCTTCGAGACAGGGTTTCTCTGTGTAGCTTTGGAGCCTATTCTGGCACTCGCTCTGGAGACCAGGCTGGCCTTGAACTCACAGAGATCCACCTGCCTCTGCCTTCCGAGTGCTGGGATTAAAGGCATGCGCCATCAACGACTAGCTACCTGTTATCTTAATAACAATTTTAGTCTCAAATGTAGTAGCATGTGCCTTGAGCCCCAGCTACTGGGAAGCCAAGGCAGGAAGGTTTCCTCAGCCTAGGGGCTTGAGACCAGTTCCGACAATATATTGAGACTTCACCCCTGGAAAATAAAACTGGATGCAGAAGGTTCAAGGAGTTCATCCAATGGTTTGTTTGCACAGACAGGTTCTGGCTTTCTGTGTTTTCAGTTGTTTCATCAGCAGCTTCGGTTTTATGTTACCTCATAGTCACTGTGGTTTCCATAGCTGAAGTATACCCTCATTCATCCCAAGGATAGTAAGGGCAGTTCTTACCGCCTTTATCAGAGAAATATCTGTTCCAGAATCTTCCAGTTAGTCATTCCAAACCCTCCTAGTCTCACTGGACATGCAGACACCTAAAAAGCCAGTTCATTAGATTATTGGTTCATTATTCATGGTTGTAAGAGAAGCCTGCTTTGTGGCATGTGGTCGTCTATTGGACCATTGAAATGGCTCAGTAAGTAAGGGTACCTACGCCCAAGTCTAAGTTCAGTTAACAGGACCCATGTGGTGAAAAGAGAATGATTTCCACAAGTTGTCCTCTGATCTCTACAGGCACACTGTGGTGGACATGTACACACATAATAAATAAAAGTATCATAACTTAAAAATGTCAACAACTTCATCTTTGGGAGGAAACCATTAGTGGCCAAAAGGAAGACAACAGCTGAGTAGGATTGTTGAGATTTTCTTTTTTTTAATATTTATTTTTATGTGTGTGTGTACACCCATCCATGTGTGCTGGTGCCCACAGAGCCCAAAAAAGAATGTTGGATCTCCTGGAACTGAAGTAACGTGGTGCTGGCAACCTCTGTAAGAGCAGTATATGCTCTCTGAGCGGTCTCTCCAGCCTCTTAAGATATTGAGCCCACCTTTGGGGAGCTTACAGTCTAGTAAAGAATTAATTACAAAGCTGGATATATAGCATGCTATGTAGAAGAAAAGCAGAGAGAAGGCAAGAACAAAGCTAAAAGGTTTTGTTTGATTTTGGTTTTTCAAGACAGGGTTTCTTTGTGTAGCTTTGGCTGTCCTGCAACTTGCTCTGTAGGCCAGGCTGGCCTTGAACTCACAGAGATACACCTGCCTCTGCATCTCCAGTCCTGGCATTCGCCACACTGCACAGCATTTTTTTGTTTGTTGGTTTATTTTTCAAGAGGCTAAAGGTACTTAAGGCTTCATTTAGAAGTCCACTGGTAGAAACTGTTAACTGGTATCCACCCCTCTCAATAAACTGACAAATTGAGTAGTATTCTCATAAATACAAATTGTCTCAGTTCCTACGACTGCAGTCGACCACATTTTCCTATTAAATGTATATAGTATTGTTAATGTATTATTAATGAACTTTTAAATAACATTACAAGTTTAACATATTACAAATTTGTTAATTGAATCATATATAAAGTTGGTTTTGTTTTTTTTTTTTTTTTTAATGTATGCCTGCTCTGGAGTTAATAATCTTACAGGAGAAGGAAGTGAAGACAGAAAGATTGACTTTTCAAGAAAGACTGCCCCAATAGGTGGTGGTAGTGCATGCCTTTAGTCCCAGCACTCAGGAGTCAAAAGCAGATTATCTTTGACTTCAAGGCCAGCCTAGTTTACAAAGTGGATAGCCAGGGCAGAGAAACCCTGTCTCAAAAAACCAAAAGGAAAAAAGAAAGGAAGGACTGTCCCTTAGAAGTACTTCTTAGAAGGGAAAATGGTTTTTTGTTTCTGGTTTTTTAAGACAGGGTTTCTCTGTGTAGCTTTGGAGCCTATCCTGGCAGTCGCTCTGGAGACCAGGCTGGCCTCGAACTCACAGAGATCCACCTGCCTCTGCCTCCCGAGTGCTGGGATTAAAGGCGTGCACCACCAACGCCCAGCTGGGCAAAATGGTTTTATAAGTAAAATCTATCATGAGAATAATCTTGCGGTCATGTGTAGAAGAGTATTTCTTTGCATTAGATCCTGTACTAAGTAGTATGCATATGTTCTCATTTCCTGATTATAGCAACCCTGAAAATATTTTTTCAGATGAGAAAATTGTATTTCAGAGATGAAATGGTGAATGCACCAGGGACAGTAGTTGGTAGGACCAGAGCGGCCTCTATCCATCTTAAAGCCCAGTGCTGGACACTGTCTACTGCAGTCATTTGAAGTTTTTCCTTCTGCTTTAAAAATGAAGAATGAGTTGACTTTTATGACGGGTTATTTCTCTTCATTTTTCCACCTTTCAATATTTTATTTTCTCATTGCCTTTAGTTTTACCTGTAGCTTATTTTTCTGGTTTTGGTTTAATCTGTTTGTTTAGATTTTAAATTGTTTATGTGTATGAGTCTTGCCTTAATGTCTGTGTCCACAGAGGCCAGAAGAGGAAGCATTGGATCTCCCTAGAGGTTCATGTGGTTGTGAATTGCCATATGGGTGCTGGGAACCAAACCTGGATCATTTTGAAGAGCAGCAAGTGCTCTTAACTGCTGACCCATTCCTCAAAATATAAATTAGTAATAAAATATTTTAAAAATTATCTTTCCATCAGGCGGTGTTGGCACACACCTTTAGTCCCAGCACTCGGGAGGCAGGTGGATCTCTGTGAGTTCCAGACCAGCCTGGTCTACAAGAGCTATTTCCGGGACAGCCTCCAAAGCCACTCTGAGAAACCCTGTCTAGAAAAACAAAACAAAACAAAACAAAACAAATTCTTTTTCCACCCTTACTCCAGCTCAACAGAGACAGCAGCATGTAGATCTCTGAGTTCCAGTCTAGCCAAAGCTATACAGTGAGACCCTGTTTCACAAACAATAAGATAACTGAATAATTGAGATTTGAATAAGGGCTGGTTACTCATGGATACTGAGGAATTATTGGGTATGCTAAAGGCGTTTTGTTTGTATGATAACACCATCTGTTAGGCATCAAGGCACTCTGAGTTTGAGGTCACCCTGGTCTACACAGCAGGTTCCAGGACAACCAGAGAAACAGACAGAGAAACCATGTCTGGCCAGTGGGGGGCTGGAGGAGCCATGCAGTAAGTAATATATTAATGCTGAAATACAGAGGTGAACACAGAATGCCCTGGATGTATTCTGAAATGCCCTGAGGAAGATGAAATGATGGGGGGGCGGGAGTAGACAGCAAGAATGTTACAAAAATCATGACAATTATTTAATCTACATATGAATTCATTCAGGTTCAACGTGGTTCAAATTTGGCTTTTATTCTATTTGAATATATTTCAATGAAAAAGTTTTATCATCCCCTATTTCCTATCAAATAATAGATCTAAAGGACATAACTCAAAATCCTGGCCCCTTCAGAGGCTCCTGAGGGTGCTGAGCAGTCAACTCCTTCAAATCCTGAGTTAAGAAGAGGGAAGGGCTGAGTGCTAAAGAAAGCCATGCACTGTACATACTTATGGCCTTTCCCACCTTTATCTTTCAAAACTTGTCCTGACAAACTTGCTTCTTACCTTACTCAGGCTGTGCTCTGGTTTTCAAAAGATACTTTTGGGGCTGGAGATGTAGTTTAATTAGTAGAGTGGTTTCCTAGCATGGGTTGGAGCCAAATTGCACATGGTGGTGCACACCTGTAATCCCAGCACTCAAAAAGTAGACACAGGAATATCAGAAGTTCAAGGTGATATTTGGCTAGATAGCCTGGGATGTGTAAGACCCAGTCTCAAAAAATAAAAATACTTTTTCTTAGCTGGGCCATAATGGCACACACCTTTAATCCCAGCATGGATCTCTTGAGTTTGAGGCCTGCCTGGTCTACAGAGTGAGTTCTAGGACAGCCAGGGCTACACAGCTCTGTAGACCAGGCTGGCCTCAACTCACAAAGGTCTGCCTGCTTCTGCCTCCTAAGTGCTGGGATTAAAGGCGTGTACTATACCTCCTGGCAATTAGAAGCGTCTCAAAGTCTGCTTCCCTGGTATACATCAAAACAGGTCTAATAACTCCTTTGTAACTCATAAAGGAGTCTGGAGAGATGACTCAATGATTAAGAATGATAACTACTTTTACAGAGGACCTGAGTTTGGTTCCCAGCACCTACATGATGGCTCACAAACACCTCCAGGTTCAGGGTCTCCTACATAGGCTTCTGGCCTCTGGATGCCTGAATGTATGTGATGCACATAAACTCACAAAGGCAGAGGGGGAAAAAGGGAGAGGGGAGGGAAGGAAAGGAAGGAAGGAAGGCAGTTTGAATGTGCCCCCCCCCCATAACCTCATATATTTGGATGCTTGATCCACAATTGTTAGACCTGTTGAGAAGGATTAGGAAGGCCTTGCTGGAGGGTGTGGGTGTAACTGGGGGTAGGCTTTGAGGTTTCAAAAATATACCATTCCCAGTTAGCTTTCCCCCTTCTCCCCCTCCCCCTCTCTCTTCCTTGGGCTCATGGATCAGATATAAGTTCTCAGATATTTCTCCAGTGCCATGCTGCCTGCTGCCATGCTTCCTGTCATGGTAGTCATAGAACCTTCTAGAACAGTGAACCTAAATTAAACGCTTTCTTGTGTTCATGGAGACTTGTCACAGCAGTAGGAAATAACCAAGATTCAGAAGTCGAGTGGGAAGAGTATTAAGCTAAGAAATTGTTCTCTGTAATGAGCATTGTCTAAGATTCCTAGGCTAGATATTCAATCCAAATCATCTGTAGCCAAGATGCCTGCTTACAGATCTGCAGGGGGAAATTTGAATGTGTTTGCATTTTGAAATATGTTATTTTCTTTGCCAGCCCCAACAGATGGTCACCCTTACTGCTTTTAACAGAATTTTTAACTGATGTGACACTAGCCATATGGTCTTTCTGGGAGGAGGCTAAATATTTGCATTAAGCTCATCTTTGATTAAGCCATTATTTTACTGTGTAAGTCTGAGAACATCTTCAAACTGAAAGAAAATGTGAGAGTATTTTATTTTGTGTTTTTAATTTGATGATTGAGTCCACAGCATACAGTAACAATTGTGAATTTGTGCTATCCAAATATATTGTTAATTTTTTTTTTGATAACCACTTTGGTTTTTCCAGGAAAATGTAAGCCTGTGTTTAACAATCAGATAAGCTCCTGTTCTCTGTCCTCCTCTGGATATGGTGGTCTTATGGATGGAAGGTGAGCTCCACTTAGGAGAGAAAAAGCGACTAACATTTCTTGGTCACTGTGTTAGTAGAATTTTCTACTAACTTAGTACAGAATGCCATGTTGGAGGCTTTGGATGGACTTACAAAGAAAAACTATCTCCTCCTGCTTCTTAGTAACCCCTTACCCACCTCAGAGAGCCCAGGTTCTCCAGAGGCGCCACAAGTCGTGACCCCACAAGTTAAGAACTGCTACTCTGAAAGAACTAGGAGAAGTAGGATTAATACATAAATTAATTCATAGTTGTGGGGTATTACAGTCTTTATAATATTCTTCAGCCTCAATAGTATACAAGTAATTTTTAAACCTTATATTTCAAATGAATATGAAAATACGGTAGGTAACTCTCATAGTCCCATTCCTGAAGGGAGAAAACCCTGGGTGCCTAGCAGGAACAAGGCCTTAGAAATTGTGGGCCGGGCGTTGGTGGTGCATGCCTTTAATCCCAGCACTCGGAAGGCAGAGGCAGGCGGATCTCTGTGAGTTCGAGACCAGCCTGGTCTACAAGAGCTAGTTCCAGGACAGCCTCCAAAGCCAGAGAAACCCTGTCTCAAAAAAAAAAAAAAAAAAAAAAAAAGAATAAAAGAAATTGTGAAACCCTCCAGGTGGTGGTGGTGACACACACCTTTAATCCCAGCACTGGGGAGGCAGAGGCAGGTGGATCTCTGAGTTCTAGACCAGCCTGGTCTACAAGAGCTAGTTCCAGGACAGCCTCCAAAGTCACAGAGAAACCCTGTCTCGAAAAACAAAAAACAAAACAAAACAAAAAAACTATCTCAGATGCTTTGTCATTTCCCAGGTCTTGTGGTGTTACTAAAGTAACACAGATGTATGAATCTAGAAGTTTAGGTGTATACAGATAGACATTCTTTTAGGTATCAAATGAAATGTTACCCTAGTTCTCAGTTACTGCCACATTGCTGTTTTTTGGTTGGTTTGTTTGTTTGTTTGTTTTGGGGGGTGGGATTTTTGGGAGGGTGTTTTTTTGAGACAGGGTTTCTCTAGCTCTTGTAGACCAGGCGGGCCTTGAACTCACAGAGATCCAACTGCCTCTGCCTCCCAAGTGCTGGGATTAAAGGCATGAGCCACCACTGCCCAGCTTTTGGTGTTTTGAGACACGGTTTTGTGAATCACAGATTAGCCTTACACTAGCTATGTAGCCAAGGATGGTTTTGAATTTCTGATCCTTTTATTTCCAATCTGGAAGGTATGCATTACCATGAAGGGATGAATCCCAGGGCTTTGTGCATATGAGGCAAGCTACATTCCCAGTACATTTTTTTTTCTTTCTTGACATGATCTGTTAATCAATTTTTAATAAATTTTTTCTTTCTCTACAAAAATCTGACTTCAGGGTTGCTGTGTTACTTATTCACAGGTGTATTCCCAGAACCTCAAATAAAACTGTTAATCCACATAAAAAGTATTCATAAATATGTATGTCTGGCCGGGCGTTGGTGGCAAACGCCTTTAATCTCAGCACTCGGGAGGCAGAGGCAGGCGGATTTCTGTGAGTTTGAGGCCAGCCTGGTCTCCAGAGCGCCTGCCAGGATAGGCTCCAAAGCTACTCAGAGAAACCCTGTCTCAGAAAAAAAAAAAAAAAAATGTCTGAAGACTATGGAGATGAATCAGATGAATCAGAGGCTAAAATGCTTCCTATGTAAGCATGAAGATCTATGTACAGCTCTCCAGCAACCATGTAAATGGGTGAACATATTCAAACAAACACAAATGTATATGTTTCACACACAATTTTAGAAGTAAATATTTCCGTTTTTATAGAACTATCTCAAAGTTTAAACAACTGCTGACTACCAGAAGCTGGGAGTGAATGATTAAAATATTAAAATAAATGACTTTAACATTGAGTAGAGCTTGTGAATATATTTAAAACATACTTCAATAATCTGAAGAACAGGGAAAGGTGTTGAAAACAGGTGAAATGAGGCTATGAGTTTATTACTATTAAGCTGAGTTAAGGCCACATGAAGGTCTTTGTTTCATGTCTTAGCAGTTGCTGTCAGCGGTTAGTTGGTACATCCTCATCCTCCGCATGTCCTCTTATCTTTTAGGTTAGATAATTTTCCTTACAAAGTGGACTTAGAGCAGAGATTCCCAAAAAGCAACAGGCAGGAGCACAAATGTCGTTGAGACTGAATTTCTAGAATACTTAACAGTACCATTTCTACCAAATGCTATTGGTCAAATCCAGTCAGATGGCTAGGCAGATTCAAGAGGTGGAAGACTTGCACGAAACCGAGTCATTTTTTCATCTATTCCTGGGGAGAGGTGTGAAATACTGTGGCTGTGGTTTTAAGTCTTATCATCAGTGGGCAAACTGTACCAGAGTTGTAGTCAGCTGTCAAACTGTTGTTTTGTTTTTTATGAATGTTAGTGCTAGGCCAGGTGTCTTAGCACTCGAGACACAGAGGCAGGTGGATCTCTGTAAGGCAAGCCTTATCTACATAGCCCAGGCCATCCAAGGACACAGAAAGAGAACCTCTCTGGAAAAAAAAAAAAAAAATGCTTAGCCTTGGAGATTATGGCCAGAATGAGAGAATCTCTGTGAGTTGAACCCAGAATGGATACCTCCCAAGACACATTATGGAGAGAATATCAATAAGGAGACCATCCCTTAATGTCATATAAGATACCCAACCTAACAGTGAACAATTCTCCTCATAGCACAGATAAATGAGTTGAAGAAGGCCACACAGGATCTGAAAGAGGAGTAGGCAGGAATCACAAAATGAGAGGCTCTAAAGGTCAGATGGGAAAGTTAATTGGCAGCACCCACAACTGATTAGATCAGGCAGAAGAAAAAAATGTGGGGTCTCTGCAAACACCACAGCCAGCAGAGTGTCTGTCAATCACAAGAGGCAAGGATGAAGTCCAGTTCAACATGACTCAGTAGCCAGTGTTACTTTAAACTTTGAGAGTCTGACACCGGGTTGTTTATTTTAGGTATTTTTAAACGCAGCACAATTTGGGGGAAAAGTTTCCGGGTGATAATTAACTCAGTCCCTTGTACACAGCAAAGCTTAAGACATAACCACATTGAAACTGTAGTAAAGTGCAAGTGACATCTTCCACAAAGATAGGTTCTATAGATTAACAGAGGAAACAGGCTCAAGATAACTGAAGATAAGGGTCTGGGGGAGGATGGTGCCATAGATTGACTGAGACAAACAAGCTCAAGATAATGGCCTTGTGGAGCTGGTGTGCCCTGGCCATACAGATAATGCAAAGGTCACCCAACTTAACCATATCCATTTCCAGTCCTTTGGGCAGAAAACATCTCACTTTGAAGAGACAACCCTGTGTGTTTAACATTCCTGGTTTCACTAGTGCTTATCTGTGAGCACAAGGACCTACATTCCTCCTAAAAAAAAAAAAAAAAAAAAAAAAAAAAAAAAAAAAAAAAAAAAATCTTTTGGGTTGTTAGTGTCTGGCAGAAAGAACAAAAGAGAGGTTTAAGAAAACAAGTATGAGGAGAAAATGCAAAAGCTTTGGGATACCCTTTAAAAATTAAAATATTCAGATCACTGGCATACTTGAGGGAGAAAAATTACATATTGGGGGCATAGAAAACCTTTTCAGTAAAATAACAGAAGAAAATTCCCAAAATCTTGGAAAAGACATGGCTGTCCAAGGTGTGAGAGGCATTTAGAACCTCAAACACTCATGACCATAAAAATACATCTCTATGGCATATTATTGTTAAGTTGTTAAAAACACAGGACAAAGAAAGTAATACAATCTACAAGAGGGAAATGCCAAGTAGCAATTAAAAGCATCAGATTAACAGCAGATTTCTCAGAACTCTTAAATGCCAGGAGGGCATGGAAAGATGTATTTTGGGTACTGAAAGAAAATGACTACTAACCAAGATTATTGTATGCAGCAAGACTATACTTCACAGTTGAAGAAGTAAAGATCTTCCATTTTAAAAATAAATTAAGAAGGCAGAGGCAGGCGGATGTTAGTGAGTTCAAGGCCAGCCTGGTCTACAAAGTGAGTTGCAGGACAGCCAGGACTATTACACAGAGAAACCCTGTCTCTCAAAAACCAAAAATAAAAGAATAAAAAAAAAAATAAGGGAATACATGACCATGAGACCAGGAATGCAGCAGATTTTTAAAGGAATCCTATTCCCAGAAGATAAAGACTTTTACACTATCATCAAACATGTGAATAAATCCCACTAGGAAAGAGATGTACCAACGAAAACTAAGAAAGAAGTATTACTAATATAGTAAACCATCAAATTTACAAGATAAATAGGAAGAAATAGCAAAATATATTAAGAGCTACATGAAGAATATAATAAGATGTAAATTTATTTATTATTTATTTATTTGGTTTTTCGAGACACGTTTTCTCTGTGGCTTTGGAGGCTGTCCTGGAACTAGCTCTTGTAGACCAGGCTGGTCTCGAACTCACAGAGATCCATCTGCCTCTGCCTCCCAAGTGCTGGGACTAAAGGCGTGCGCCACCAATGCCCAGCGAGATGTAAATTTATATATCAAGTGTTGGAACAGCACCTAATTTTATTAAAACAAAACACTAGTGAACATACAAAGTAAGCTTAGGCTACAGTGTGTCCGTGGGAGACTTCAATACCAAGAATAATTTTGCAAAACTGGAGAAAACCTCCCAAAAATCATGTTGTGAGAGCTAGTTAGTAACAAGCCTAAGCTATGGCTGAGCTTTTATAATTAATATAAGTTTCCATGTCATTACTGGGGAGGTGGTAGTCCCAAAGAAAAGGTCTGACTATATGACATTCTCAACAGATATACATGCACGCAAAAGTGCTAATGCACATAAAAGTAAATAAATAAATGAGTCTTGCCAGACAGTGGCGGCATACACGTTTAATCCTAGCACTTAAAAGGCAGAAACAGGTGGATCTCTGTGAGTTTGAGGCCGGCCTGGTCTACAAAGCAAGTGCCAGGACTGTTACACAGAGAAACCCTGTCTCAAAAACTGCCCCCCTCCCAAAAAATTAGTCTCATTATGGGTGACAGATATAGCTCAGTGATAAAGTAATTGCCTGGCATATGTGAGATCCTGTATTCATTCCCAGGCACTGAAAACAGACTCATCTCATGGGAGCATTATATTATTACTTTTTATTTTATGTCAAAACTATCTTAAGAGCTAGAGAGATGGCTCAGCAGTTCAGAGCACTGCCAGCTCTTCCAAAGGTCTTGAGCTCAATTCCTAGCAACCATATGGTGGCTCACATACATCTGTAATGAGATCTGATGCCCTCTTCTGGCATGCAGACAAACATGCAGGCAGAACATGGTATACATAATAAATAAATAGATCTTTAAAAAAAAAAAAAAAAAAAAAGCTACCTTAAATTTCTTACTCCTTTAGCTGGGAGTTGGTGGCACACGACTTTAATACTTTAATCCCAGCACTCGGAAGGCAGAACTCTGTGAGACCAACCTGGTCTATAGAGTAAGTTCCAGGACAGCCTCCAAAGCCACAGAGAAACCCTGTCTCAAAAAAAAACATTTAAAAAAATGTCTCCCTCCTTCAATTCCCCTCTCTCTTCCTGCCTCCAACCCCTCCTGATCTCTCCTTTCCTTTCTTCTTCCATCCTCCCATCGCCAATTTAAAAAGGACACCGAGCATGATAACAGGATCTGCAACGTATTTCATGCTGTGCTGCACCTTTCCTCAACTCTGTCCTTCAGCCTTCTTGTCTCTGAGAAGAATGGACGCCACTGCTGGTAAGAGCTGCTCTCACCTGAAATCCTCACAAGGTCCAGGACGAGCCAGTGAGGGCTGGTCAAGAGAGGACAGAGACCCCAGGTCAAAGGTCAGGTTCTGAGCTACTCACAGGCCTGATCTAAAGACTTCTTTGCACTTCATAGAGTTAGTCTGCATTTCCTGGATTTGCCCTTGAATGCTTCATGGAGTAGTGTGAAAAATCACATGTCAGAGAAAAATCTTTAGTTCACAAATTGCACAAAAACTGCTAAATTAGAGGAGTCTGAGCTCATCTGTCTCTAGTCATGGGTCCGAAACTAGTGACAAACACTTGTCTACACTTGATTTTTTTTTTAAGTAATCCTAGAGGATGAGGATGCTGCTCAGTTGGTAGTCTGCTTGCCTAGCTTTCACAAAGCCCTAGGTTCAGTCACTGCCTGAACTGGAAGGTAGAGGGATCAAGATCAGAAGTTCAAGGCCATCCTCAGCTATATATAGAGTGAGAGGCCAGCCTGAGATACTTGAAGCCTTTTCTTAGAGGGGCTGGGGGAAAGAGGAAAAAGAAGAAGAAGAAATGGAAAAGAAAGAGTAGACCTAGGCCAGCCATTGAACATAATTATAATGATTTCATTCATCACGTAGGGATTTATGTGGAAAATGCATCAAGAAGGATTTGTACCTGTTTGTGTTCTCCAAAACAGGCCAAGAGTGAAGGAGCCTGTGGTGTTCTGCAGGTGCTCCTTTAGTTTTTGTCCAGTTTTGCCTCCATTTGCATTGCTTCACAGTTGTGCTAGGTAAGCACAAAGCTGCATGATATTTTTCAGTTTGACCACTAGATGGAGAATCCATCTTCTCTAGCAGCTCAAGACAGATCTTGAATTGTATCTGTCTAATTCAGTTCTAGAGGCCGCTTGTGAGGAATTACAAAATGCAGGCACTGCAAGGGTGACGTTATAATGTAGCAGAGAAAGATGAGAACTCAAGAATAGGTATTTCAGAGCAACATAGAGCTTTTAAATTCTCATTTTATAGTTCTAAATTTATAATTTTTATATTTTTATTTACATTAGTCTCTCTCTCTCTCTCTCTCTCTCTCTCTCTCTCTCTCTCTCTCTCTCTCTCTTCCCAGTGAAAACCCCAAACCCAAACACCTTTATTCCAATTGGAAAATCAAGTCTGGAACATGGAAAAATCAAACTGTAAACAGACAAATGCATCCAGCCCCTAATACAGTGAACTCCAACTCCTACTGGAATCAGCCTTTGTAACCTTTAAGATGATGTAACAGCTTGAAGGAGGAATTAGGATGGTCTCCACATTGTTTCCCCATTAAAAAACTGTATGAAATACAATTTATTACGAGAGAGAGAGACAGAGAGAGACAGAGAGAGACAGAGAGAGACAGAGAGAGAACCAGACATGGTACCATCTGAACACTTAGAAGACAGTTTTGGATATCACAAATTCTGGACCAGGTTCCATAGTAAGACCCTCTTTCAAAGGACTAAAATAATAACAACAATAATGTAAATAAAATTAACCTAAATGAAGTATAGATTGCATACAAATGAGGATATTCAAATGAATGTGCTATTATGAAGGTAACTCTAAAACATCAGTCTACAAATTTTATTGAGTTAACATGGCATTACTTGAGCTGGGTGGTGTTAGCACACAGGGCTAGTTACAGGACAGTTAGGGCTGTTACACAGAGAAACCTCCCTGTCTCAAAACAACAGTAAACAAACAAACAAACAAATAAGATGGCATTGCTTGAGCATCTAATGTATACCTGTTCCAATATAAAATGTCCTGGTAGGACATGGATTAAAAACTGGTTACTTGGGATCTGATGTAAGTGTAGAGGACCAAAATAGCCACATGATTGTACCAGTTGAGAACTCTGCACACGAGCAGATAGGCCAGCAAAGAGGCTGCTCATGAAGAAATATGATGAACACAATACCCTTGGGGGCTCTGGTAGCGAGAGGTTTTGAAATACGTCGATGTGCTTTTTATTTTTGTATGTCAAGCTCATGACTTTGCCCCTTGTTTAAACATCATTGCCTTCAAAGGTTTAGGATTTTTACAACAGGAATGCAAAGATTTACTCTTTTCCTCTAGACCCTCATTTCAAAGTGAAGATCTTCAAAGCCAGATCTCTCCATTAGATTCTAACCAAGAAAATACTTTGGGGATGTAGCTCAGTTAGTTGGTAGAGTGCTTGCCTGACATGCACAAAGCAGGGGGGGGGGGATGAGGGGTGGGGGGGATGGGGGGTGTTTGGGGGGTTTCATTCCCCAGCACCAGCACCATATCTGTAATCTCAGGAGCTCTGTCCCCCTAACTAGTGAGTTTGAGGCCAGTCTGGGATACAGGAGACCTTCTCAAAACAATAGCAACAACAACAAAAACTTTACAGAAGGGGGCAATAATGATCAGATAATTAGATGCCCAAGAAATGGAGGCGGTGAGAAAGCAGAATGGATGGATGCTGAAGTTTTCTCAGAAACTGGTCACAGCAGCAAGATCAGAGAGGCAGGGAGATGATCCTAGGAGGAAGCTGGATCCACAGTGGAGTGTATCGGTGTCCACCACATGCCACTCCAGCTTCAGGAAACACCCAGTCTTCTGGCCGGGCGCAGACGAGTGTCTCCAGGGGCTGGGTTAGCAGCGCTTACAGACCATGTGACTTGCAAGCCGAGAGCTGGCTAGGGCAAGGGCAGGAATGACCTGCAGAGCAAACAGGCTCAGAAGCTGCTTGCTGATAAGAAGGGCCAGCTTGTTCTGTTTGAAACTTGCAAAATATCCTCAAATATCTAGAGATCTGAAGCATGGTATAGTATAGTTTTTAATATAAACCATAAGACATGAGGTCATGGCAATTTCCTGTCACACAAAAAAGGCAATAAAAGCCCTTCCTGGTTAGGGAGGAGGAGCTTAAGGGAGAAAGCCAGGGGGTGGAATTCTCCAGTTGGGTGAAAGGGAATCTCAGGAGAAAGTCAGCTCAGGCATTCTTTCTGTCTGGGACTTGAAAGAACACCCCACACCGAAGCAGGCTTGTTAAAAACAGAACCGCAAGGCTGGAGTGGGGTGGGTGAGCAGAAAGGAGTGTGGCTGGGGCTTGTGAGCTTTCAAGGCCCACAGTGTTACTGAGTTTGAGGTCCCAGCCTGAGTCTCAACAAGCCAGGCTTTGCAACCCATCCACAGTAAGCCAATTAAAGCAGCCAAATTAATAGAGAAAACAGAAAGAGATTTTTATTCAATGTGGCCACATTAAAAGAGAGACAAAGGGATCTAGTGATCCATTCAAGTTTATCTTGGGGTCCTGAATAAGGCTGAGTTTTAAGTAGAGGCCAAGCTAAGCAGCCCTGAGCAGGCTGTGGTCCTGCCAACCACTGTCCTGCTATTAACTAACAGATTGCAAATGTCTTTCCTGAAATTTTCCTTCTGACTGGCCCAGGCTTTAGACTTTCTCTTCTCCCAGCATGAGGTTCCTGGGGGAATTCCAGTTTATTTGGGCCCATTGTTTCAAAAGTCTGATGGCCAGGATGAAGGGCACAGTGTCTCTTTAGAATGTCAGTCATCCCTGGTAGGCTGGTTACAATAGGCCTGGTGCCTTTGGGAGAGGTCCACAATGACCCTAAGAACCTGTGGGACTCCAAGGGACTGGATTCAGTCCAGGAGGGCCTACACCTCAAGCTCATGGAAGACATCCACGGTAGGAGGTAGCAGTCCCAACAGCAAATGGTACCCACAGTAAAGAAAACATCTCTGCCTGCCAGGGGCAGAGGCAGAAGGTGAACCGGACCTTCCTCTCTCTGGTGCAGAATTAGGTGGTGTCATGTACTGCCTGCCGCCTGTACTCAGTCGGAGGTATAAAGGCAAAGAGTGACTGAGGAGTGCCTAAAGATAGACTCTGAAATGTCTAAATCCGATTCCTGGTTGTTTTTCCAAAAGAAAAGGTCTAAAACTAGAGGTGTCTATGTTTCCTTAAAGAGACAAGGTGAAAATTTCCAGAATTTATAGAACTGGGGGGCTTTCTGTTTTTTTTCACTGACAAGTTAAATATCTTTCCATCTGAGTCATTTTAGCCATAAACTTCAAACCTGATGCTTGTGTACACTCTCAGGCAAGTGTGCCAGCCCTGAATTTTTTTATTTTTTTATTTTTTTGTAGGACAGGGTTTGTCTGTGTAGCCTTGGCTGTCCTGGAACTCACTGTGTTGAACAGGCTGTCCTCAAACTCTCAAACTCTTAGCCTCTAACTCCCAAATGGCCCTGAATTTAAATATACACAGCTTTGTCAAGGTGCACACATCCAGTCCCAGATACTTATGAGGTTCACTTAAAGTCAACCTGTTCCACATGGTGAGACACCGTCCTAAACAAAAACCCCAGTAAACATACAGATGCATACCTAGTAAACACATGTAGAGAACTTCAACTTCACACACACACACACACACACACACTGTGTTCGGCCCTTCAATCTCCTTTGTTCTATTAGATCAGTCTTTCCCTTAGGTGATGCACGTCAAGCATCGTCCCAAACTGCAAATTCATTTCTCCTAGTGTATTGTGTGACCCTCACAAAGACATTTGTTCTAGACCACTTCCCAGGAGGCCTCTGTATGGAATGCTTTAAGTCTCTTTTCACAAGCCCTGCAGGTTCACTGAAGAGGCCTTGGTCTCAAGTAAAATTCTCATATTGCTCACTTTCCTTGGCCGGCTGCCACCAGCCCTTAGAAAGTTCAACCACAAATCAGGAAGACCTCTGTTGATGGGGATAGGATCCACACAGCTTTCAGAGGACCTGGGGCAGATGCATGCTGGTGCCAGGATCTTCATTTGTTTCTTTCAGAGGCCCTCCCTGGTGAGCATGGTCCTCACTTTTATGTCAACAGGGGTAAGCAGCTGTCTTTCCCTTTGTGTAGTTGTGTGCGTGTGTGTGTGTGTGTGTGTGTGTGTGTGTGTGTCTGTGTGTGTGTGTGTGTGTGTGTCTGTGTGTGTGTAGACACACATGTCTGGGCATGTATGTGAAGGCCAGAGGTGGACCTTGGTGTCCCCCTTGATTGCTTTCCACCTTCTTATTCTGAGGCAGTGTGTTTCACTGTAGCTGGAACTCAGCCATTGGACTAGGCTAGCTGGCTAGCTAATTCCTGAACTCCCACACCCAACCCCATCTCTGCCTTACCAAGATAGAATTACAGGGTTACAATAACAATGCTTGGATTTTATGTGGGTGCTGGGGATCCAAAGTCAGGTCCTCATGCTTGCACGGCAGGCACTTTACCTACTGAGTCATCTCCCCAGCCCCTGTGTTTCCTTAACATTAACAGACAGCATGGCTGACTCTTCAACTCGAATCTCCTCCCTGCTAAAGACAGAATCCTTGGCTGGCTAGAAAAAGGATATAGGCAGTTAAGCCTGTTTCTCCCAGACCCGTGTGGCCCTCTTTCCTCCATGGCTGAATCTCCCAAGCTGTTCTCCTCTTCGATATCAACAATGAAGGATGCTCCTTCAAACCTTGCTGTAGCATTCTGTTTCTCCCTGAACTCAGCCTTCTAGTCTCCTTTGAGCCTCTGCCTTTGTGGCCCAAGTTACTCTGTGGCTTTCCCTGAAACTTCATGACTTTCTCTGGAAAGATTCAACTCTTCCAACTATTCAGAATCCAAGTTCTTCTGCAAGATTTCTGGTGTCTGTCCCACTTGGCACACTGTTGCGTACATCTTCTACCCTGTCCCACCCCAGGGTGCTCCAGGAACTCACTGGTCTTATCCATCTGGGTCACAGGGTCCAAGTGACACTCTCTGAGGCTCTCTGAATCTAAGATCCACTAGACGCCATTCCTAACCATTTGAGCTGCCCCTGGGGGTGTGCTGCTCTGGACAGTCCGTATAGAGAGCAGGCAAATACACTCTTGCTCTGATGGTCGAACCCTCAACCCTCTCTGTCACTGCAGGTTTGACCAGCAAGGCTTTGGGAGCAGTCCCTCTTAGATGCTTCAGCTCTCTTGATTCTTCTCTTTCTGACTTCTCCCTCCCAACCCAGGAAATGTTTCTTTGGTTTTCCTGTGAGAAGGAGGCAGGGGAGCTGTCTGAGTCAGCTCATTGCCCTTGCTCTGCGATAAATTTTCCTAAAGTCTAAAACTTCAATCCTCTAATATGATTTAAGTTTTGCAACCAAACCTTTTTTGAATTATGAACAGGACTTTTTTTTTTTCTTTTTTCTTTCAAAGGCTTGGCTCATACAAATCCAAAGCCATGTGGTTTGAGACTCCTCTGGCAGGTGCGAATACTAAAATCCACTCAGACCATTAAATTATGTCTTTGTAGACAGTGTCTGCTCTCGCCAAACAATGAGTGGCATTATTGAGTGGATTGAAATATGCACAATGACTATAGGAGACAAAAAAAATTCCTCTCTAAGGGACCATGAGATGGCTCAGCTGATAAAGCACTTGCCAAGCAAGCCTGACAACTTGAATTCAATTCCCAAACCCACAAAAAGGTAGGAGGAGAGAACCGACTCCACACATAAGTCCCCTGACCTTCATATGCATGTTGTGGTACTCAGACTTTTACGAACATTAATAATAATAAATTTTTAAAATGTGAAGTCCCCGGGCTGGAGAGATGGCTCAGAAGTTAAGAGCACTGACTGCTCTTCCAGAGGTCCTGAGTTCAATTCCCAGCAACCACATGGTGGCTCACAACCATCTGTTATGAGATCTGGTGCTCTCTTCTGGTGTGCAGATATACATGGAAGCAGAATGTTGTATACATAATAAATAAATAAAATCTTTTTTTTTTAAAATGTGAAGTCCTGATATCCCCAAACATATCCCAGGATATCTTTAGAGACAAGCTACACTACAACTTTGCTTTGAAATTATTGCTGATATTATAGCTTTTGTTTTTACTCTTTATTCTCCTCCAAGAGTCCAATCAGGATGAACCTCATCCCTACTGCTGAATCCTGCAAAACGACATTCACTGGGAAAGTAGTAGCCATTTAAATTATGAAACAATTATATATTTAACGTTTTTATATAAACTGGTATAGATGTTTTTGATAGAGAGAATGGGTGGCTGCATTTTCTGACTTCCTTACTCATTTTCTTCCCCAACATAAGCAATTTTTAGGGGCCTAGGGAGTGACTTTTTTCAGAGGAATGCAAGTACCTTGGAGAACATCCATCTGAATCTGTTTAGTTCATGGAACAGATCATGCTTTATAAAGAATCTTCTTTGGAATATGGGATGAAGCCAAAGGGGAAAAGCGGAGAGTGTGGTGGGCATTGACAGGCTTTGTCTCTCTTTCCCGCCTCCCTTCTATCCCTCTGTATTTTAATGTGTATGTGTATGATGTGCATGCAGGGTCCCCGGCAGCCAGAGAGAGCGCTGGAACCCCTGGAGCTGGAGCTGGAGGCAGTTGTGAGTCTGGTGGATATTGAGAACTGAATCCAGTTCCTCTGAAAGAGCAGCAAGTGTGCTTAACAGCTGAGCTCTTTTGAGCCCCCAGACTTGTCCCTCCTTCTGTCCCTCCCCACCTCTCTTTTTCATTATTCATTTATTTACTTATTCAGAGACAGGCTCTTATTATGTTCTGCTGGCACGGAACTCATTATGGCTTTGAACTCAGAGATCTGCCTGCCTCTGCTTCCTGAGTGCTGAGATTAACAGTATGTGTCATTATGCCTGGCCTGACTTGTCCTTTTTTTTAATTTTTTTAAAGATTTTATTTATTTATTATGTATACAACATGCTGCTTCCATGTATATTTGCACACCAGAAGAGGTCACCAGATCTCATAATGGATGGTTGTGTATGTGGTGGCTGGGAATTGAACTCAGGTCCTGTGGAAGAGCAGTCAGTGCTCTTAGCCTCTGAGCCATCTCTCCAGCCCATTTGACTTGTCCTTCTTAATGATACATATTGGTCTTTCTTTGTTAACAAAATTTCGGTCAGAAGAGCCAGTGAGATGGCTCAGAAGGTAAAGGCTTACTGGCAAGCCTGATGACCTGAGCAGGCCGCCCTGGACCACATGGTGGAAGGAGAGAACATAGTCTTACAAGTTCTGTTGTGACCTTCACGAATGCACCATGGTATACAGACAGACATGCATACATGTGTACAAAATAAATAAATGTACAATTTTTAGAATGACTTTCAGTAAGAAAACTGAAGGCAATTGCTTTCCTCTTCTGAGGGATCCCACCACACAGACACATTATACAAGAGGCAGCTTTCCCCTTCTAAAACTCCATGAAGTCTCCTTGGATGCAAGGCAGGTACAGGGTGGTAACTGTTTCTACTTAGAAGTAACCTTATTTTGGGTCTCAGAAATGAGTCAAGAGGAATAAGAATTCACATACAACAAATTTAACAAGCAGCTTGTGAAGTGTTTATCTGTTCCTGTCTTTCCCACCCAACGGCAAGCAAGTTTGAGCAAGTAGATAGGGCATTTGGCTGAATTTGTGATTTCCTGTAAAAACCCTAAAGCTGTTTGATCACAAAACACCTCACAAAAAACAAACTGGAATGTTAATCTATCTTTGGGAAGAAAACTCCAAGGCAGTTTTTAAATGTTTTTAGACGTTTGAGGCTTGTGTAACTTTAAAATGTCTTCTTCACCTTTACTAAAGGCTATCTATACAGAAAGAAGCCCTTTGTAGTGCTGTGTACGTGTCATCCCAGCACTCAGGAGACTGAGGCAGGAGGAACACCACTAGTTCAAGGTCAGCCTGCTCTACCTAGTGAGTTCTAGGCCAGCCAGGGCTATAGGGTGAGACCCTGTCTCAACCTCTTCCAGACAGAGAAAGAGAACCACCGCCCACACCCCGTAGGACACTTCCTATAGAATAAGGGTGAAAGACTTATCTGCAGTTGATGTTATTTTTATTGACACTTTTAAATTACCTCAAGCAACAATGTGGAAACACAAGAACATCGGGAGGAGTCATTTTATAGTGTGTTTACTCTGTATGTTACAATTCAGCAAAAGCAAGTATCTTAAATGCTTCATTTAAAATTAGTAAGACAGAGGGGCTTGTAATATTAAGAAGAAGAATAAAAATAACAGCCAGGGGAAAGGAACCTATACACAGCAGCTTTTATCCTTTTAGCAAACAATATAAGGGATTTTGCCTCTTGGATTGTTGCTTCCCTCCCTTCCCCTTTCCTCCTTCCTTCCTTTGTTGCTTCCTTTCTTTTTTGGAGACAGGTGCTTTATAGCTCAGGCTATATGATCATATACTCTTCTCATTTCCTCTCATCAGCTCTCCCAGTTATCCTCACCAACACCTACCACCGCCTCCCAACTTCATGTCTTATTTTTAGTAGGTCACTAAGTCTGGTCAGTGCTGTCCATGTGCTCATGGGTGTGGGGCCCACTGGAGCATGGTAAAGCTACCAGCGGCCACACTCTCAAAGAAAAATAATCCTGCCTCCTTCTGCCACTGTCAGCTGCCAATAGTTCCTCAGTAAGGCATGGGGCCTGGAGGGCATTTCCTCTATCTACTAGGAATTTGGGCTGAATTGATCTCCCATAGGTCTAGCCACAGCTGTTTTGAGTTAGTGAGTTCAATAGCCACATCATATCCAGGAGACAGCATTTCACAGCGCCCCTCCCCTTCTTCCAGATCTTGCATTCTTTCTGCTTCCTCTTCTGCGATGTTGCCTGAGCCTTGGAAGGGAGCTGCTAAAGATGTCCCACTCAGGGCTGGGCACTTCACCTCTTCTTGACACCCTGCCCAGTCACATATCTCTGCATTGCTACTGTCTGCAGCATAAAGAGGCTGAGCACAGGGGGCTGATGGGATGGTTCAGAGGTTAAGAGCACTGGCTGCTCTTCCAGAGGTCCTGAGTTCAATTCCCAGCAACCACATGGTGGCTCACAACCATCCGTTATGAGATCTGGTGCCCTCTTCTGGTGTGCAGATAGACATGGAAGCAGAATGTTGTATGCATAATAAATAAATACAATCTTACCAAAAAAAAAAAAAAAAAAAAAGAGGCTGAGAAAAGCCTGGGTCCATGAGAATTAGTACAAATATTTAGAAGACAATTTAGCAATGTGGCCATTTAGCAAAATAGCAGCAACAGAAGATTCTACTCTAGGGCCTAAGATTTCCCCGGCCATGGGCTTTTGACCAGAATTACAGTACCAGGCATGAAATCCCCTTCTGTAGACTTCAAAGCCAATTAGAAAGCAGTTAGTTTCCACCCTCTGTCAGTCATGTCAATGTTACACATCATGCCTCTCATTGTGGCATGCAGGGTCCAATGCTGGGGAAAACCATTCATGTCCTCAGCAGCCTGCATAGCACCCCTGGCAATGCAATAGCTAGCCAGCCCCACTCAGCCTTTTAGCCTCCAGTATTCCCCCTTCTTCTTTCATATCAAATATATTCTACTATACAGTAGTATATATACCTTTGTAATTGGGTTGTGAGATAGTAGGCTTCAGTATGGCTTCTTCATACACCCACTGGGTTAGCCCTCCCCATCCCAATTTCCTCCACACCCCCCACCCACTTAAGCCTTTATATATACTCGGCTTCCCTCCATTAGCATGTCCCTCTGCCAGTGGCCCCTTTCTAGTTTCTTGGATGTCAATTATGCTCCAAATTAAACACACAAAGACTTGAAGGTAGGACCAGCATATGAGAGAGGATGTGTGGCATTTTTCTTCCTCACTCAGTATAATTTTTCCAGTTCCACCCATGTATCTGCAACTTTTACTATTTCACTTTTCTTTACAGCTGAGGAATAGTCCATCGTGTACCACATTTTTCTTTTCTTTTTTTTAAAAGATTTATTTATTTATTTATTTATTTATTTATTTATTATGTAGACAGTGTTCCTCCTGTATGTACACCTGCATGCCAAAAGAGGGTATCAGATGTCATTAATGATGGTTGTGAGCCACCATGTGGTTTCTGGGAATTGAAATCAGGATCTCTGGAAAAACAGTCAGTGCTCCTAACAGCTGAGCCATCTCTCCAGCTCTTTTTTGTTTTTGTTTTTGTTTTTAGAGACAGGGTTTCTCTGTATGACAGTCCCGGCTGTCCTGAAACTCACTTTATGGACCAGGTTGTCCTTGAACTGATATCTGACTATTTCTGCCTCCCCAGGGTTGGGATTAAAGGCTTGCACCACTATGACCAGTGAACCACATTTTTCTTACCCTTTCATCTATTTATGGATGTCTAGGTTGATTCAATTTTCTAGCTATTATGAATAGAACAGCAATGAACATGAATGAGCAAATGTCTCTGGTGTAGGATATAGAGTCCGTTGGGTATGTGCCCAGGAGTGGTATACTTGAGTTATAGGACAGTCCTTTTTCTAGTTGCTGCTCATTTTTAACTAAAAGCTCATAAACTGGGCCTGGAGAGGTGCCTCCATAGTTAAGCGCACTAACTGCTCTTGCAAAGGATCCAGGCTTGGATCATGGCACTGAAATGGTGGCTCACATTCATCTCTATCTCCAGCTCCAGGGGATCTGATGCCCTCTTCTGGCCTTCATGGACACTGCATGCACACGGTACACACACACACACACACACACACACACACACACACACGTAAAATAAAAGTAAATAAAAATTTAAAAAGTATACTGGGTGTGGTGGCACACTCCTTTAATCCCAGCACTTGGGAAGCAGAGGTAGGCAGATCTCTGTGAGTTCAAGGCCATCCTGGTCTACATAGTAAGTTGCAGACAGCCAGGCCTATGTAATGCGACTCTGTATCAAAAAAAAAATTGTTTTAAGTAATTGCTCACAAGTTGTAGTAGAAAGATGGTGCTTTTGTAGTGATTTGTATGTTTTGGTCCATAGCTAAGGAAGATTTTGGGGGCAGAGAGAATGCTGAGAAGAAGGGCAGAGTCTGAGGAGTTGCAAGCCATTCTCAGAAGAAACAACAAGGGAAGTTCATAGATGAGGTAAATGAGCCTCAGGGCAGCACATAGATTAATAGAAATGGGGTAATTTAAGTTGTAAGATCAGCCTAGAGACAAGCCTAAGCTATCAGTTGAGCATTTAAATTAATAATAAGTCTCTGAATGGTGATTTGGGAGTGGCTGCCAGGACACAGAGAAACTCTGCCTGCAGGTGTGCACCACCTCATCCACCCAGTGCCTCATGCATGTTAGGCAAACACTCCATCAACTGAGTCACATTGAAATTTTGTATTATTGTTGTGTGAGTTGCAGGAATTCACATTAAGGAATGTGTGGAGGTCAAATTCAACTTTATAGAGTTGGTTCTCTCCTTCCACCTTTATGTGGGTTCCAGGAATTGAATTTTCATCTCCAGGCTTATGCAGTGAGCAAACTTTACATGCTGAGCCATATTGCCATCCCTAAATTTTTATATTTAAGAATGAGAGTTTCTGGTCATGGTGACACACACCATTAATCCTAGTACCCTGGAGGCAGAGGCAGGCAGATGTTTGTGAGTTCAAGACCAGCCTGATTTCAGAAATTCAGGTCTGGTTTTGGGAGGAATATTGTAAACACCTCAGAATTACTCCAACAGAAACCAAGTTTATGTTATGTTGTCACATAGTGATCTCAATGGTCTGGGCCCAGTCTTCCACTTAAGAAGTCTATTTCTGTGATAAACAGCACGACTAAAAGTAATGTAGAGAAGAAAGGGTTTATTTTAGCTTACAACCCTGAAGTCACATTCCTTCTCTGAGGGAAGTCAGGGCAGGAACTCAAGCAAGGCAGAAATCCTAGGCAGAAGATGAAGCAGAAGCCATGGAGGACTGCTTACTGGCGTGCTCTCTATGGCTTGCTCACACTACTTTCTTATACCACCCTGGACCAGGGTGGCATTGCCCACATTGAACTAGGCCCTCACACATCAATCATTAATCAAGAAAATGCCCCACAGCCTTGCCTACTGGCCAGTTTTTTTGTTTTTCTTTTTTATTAGTTCAAATTAGGAACAAGCTTGCTTCACATGTCAATCCCTTCTCCCTCTCCCTCCCCCACCTGCCCCCCCACCCTATCCTCCCTCTACTCCCCAGGAAGGGTAGGGCCCTCTACCGGGGCTCCCCAAAGTCCACCACATCATCCTGAGCTGGGCCTAGGCCCTCCCCCATGTGTCCAGGCCGAGATGCATTCCTTCACTTGGGATGGGCTCTCAAAGTCCCCCCCTTTTTTTTTTTTTTTTTTTTTTTTTTTTTGGTTTTTCGAGACAGGGTTTCTCTGTGTAGCTTTGGAGCCTATCCTGGCACTCACTCTGGAGACCAGGCTGGCCTCGAACTCACAGAGATCTGCCTGCCTCCGCCTCCCGAGTGTTGGGATTAAAGGCATGTGCCACTAACGCCCAGCAATTCAAAGTCCCTTCTTACACCAGGGAAAAATGCTAACTACTAGCCAGTTTTATGAAGGCATTTTCTCAATTGAGATCCATCTTCTCAGATATGTCTAGATTTATGTCAAATTGACAACCAACCAGCACTGTTAAATAAAGAAGATTCAACGAACCAGCAGCACATTCTCCCTGAGTTGGTTTAATATCCTGGTGAGAATGCCTACTTCTGGTCTTTGTTTTTGGTAGTGATAGGGAATGAATCCAATGCCCATGCACACTAGGCAAGCTCTAGATCCAGTTTTAATATTCTGCTGAGTAGTTCTTTGAAGTTTGGACATAAGTATGGCACAAAGCAAATGAGATAGAGGTGTCTGAATTGTATCGGTAGTCATTAAAGAAAAGAAAAAACAGGACTGGGGTATTAGAATTGATTTGGTGCGTGGAGCAGAGAACTAACCACCCAATTCTATTCCCTAAAGAGACACAGATGACACTTTACAAAGGGAACAGGAAAAACATGGGGGAGCATCCCAGAGCATCCCCTTGACCGCCCTCTGTAGGGCAAGACAGCAATAGTGAATATTTTCATAAAATCATATTTGCTCAAAATGATAGGATTCTGGCCATTGAGATGTCTCATCTGGAAAGAAAATACAAAAAACAAACAAACAAACAAAAAACCCAAAAAAAACCTTTTGTCTGATCACTTGAGTTTGACTCCTGGGATTTTCATCAAGGTAGCAGGAAAGAACTGGCTCTACTAAGTTGTCCTCTGGTCCCCACAGGTGTGCCATGGCAAGTGTGTATCCCCCATAATAATAAACACATTTTTAAAAGATTAAGAAAAATGCCAGGTGATGGTGACACACAACTTTAATCCCAGCACTCATGAGGGAGAGGCAGGTGAACCTCTGAGTTGGAGGTCAGCCTGGTTTACAGAGCAAGTGCTGGGCAGCCAGGGCTACACAGAGAAACCCTATCCCAAATCCACCCCCTCAACACACACACACACACACACACACACACACACACACACACACACACACAAAAGATTAAGAAAATGATGGAATCTGGAGGAATAGAGA